>NC_057806.1:236594298-236926387 GCF_018294505.1 Triticum aestivum
GACGAGGGCGCGGGTCACCGGCGAGCGGCGGCGTGCGATGGCCAGCGCCGGCGAGGAGGCGTGCAGCGGCGATCCCCGGCGAAGGGCGGCGGCATGGGAGGCGGGACCGGCGCGGACGCGGCCAGGGAGGCTCCGTGGGCCTGATCCGGGCCCGATGGGCCTGGCGTGGTGGGAGGAGAGAGAGGGCGGCGGTGGTGAGGTGGCGAGCTCCAGTTGGCTGGAGGCGGCGGCGTGGTCATGTCCGGCGCGGGGAGATTTGTCCGGTGGCGCGAGGTAGGAGGAGCTAGGGTTTCATCCACGAAAATTGGGAGGGGATCACATATTTATAGGTAGAGGGAGCTAGGAGAGTCCAAATGAAGTGCGGTTTTCGGCCACGCGATCGTGATCGAACGACCGAGATGATGGAGAGGGTTTAGGTGGGTTTTGGCCCACTTTGGATGGGTGTTGGGCTGTAACACAAACGAGGCCTTTTCGGTCCCTCGGTTAACCGTTGGAGTATCAAACGAAGTCCAAATGGCACGAAATTTAATAGGAGGTCTACCAGTAGTAAACCAAGGCCGCATGGCAAGTCTCGGTCCAATCCGAAAATGTTTAACGCCCGCACACGAAAAGAGGTAGAAAGGGACACCGGGTGACATAGGAGCGCCGGATTGTAAAACAGACAACGGGGAAAAGGCTCGGATGCATGAGACGAACATGTATGCAAATGAAATGCACATGATGACATGATATTCAATGCATGACACGCAAGCAATGACAAGGCACCAACGGCGAATAACTGGAGGACACCTGGCACATCGGTGTCGGGGCGTTACACGCAGCCCATGTACCCCTTCGCCCCTCTTTTGCACTAAGACTATAAATAGACCTCTCCCTCCTCCTAGTTAGAGCAGCATTGGTTTGGCTCATATTAGAGATAGAGCATTGCTCATCCACATCGGATCTACTCAACGAGAGAGACTGCGGCCCCTCTTCGGAGAAGAGCCCTTTGGATTCAAGACCCCTTTATGGGAACAACCTCAAGACCTCCTCACAGAGAAGACCAGCTACCTTTGTATCGTCCCTAGTTGGCCGTTGATCGTGTGACCTCTTATGTACTCGAGGATCTAGCATATGTGTGACTATTTCTTTTTGGTTTAGTATTTCTCTCGTGTTTCCCCTTGTGTTTCCCCTCGTGTTTTCCCTCGTGTTCTTCGTGTTCATCGCGGGATCTGCTCCTTTCATGAAATATTGGGAGATTAGGGTTCTACCCTACATCATCTTGGTATCTAGAGCCACGCTGATCACAATTTCGGAGCCTCCCCGTTGTGTTTCTAGCCTAGTTTTTGTTTATTTTGTCCCTAATTCGAAAATTCCCCACAAAAATAGCCTCAATTTTTTTTGTGATTTGTTGGTGTGTTGAAATTTTGTTGGTTTTGATCCGTGGATTTGCTTTGTCTTGAATGGATCTAGCTTTTTCCCCCTTTCCCGACCTTTTCCATCAAGGAAATCGCCCGGATTCGACGAAATTCGACCTCTCCACCAAGTCCACGTGCGGTTCTTCCCATGCCCGAAAAGTGCCCATGCACCGGACGTCCGACAGCCTACGGACGTCCAACGACCGGACGACCGGCCCAGCCCGGACATCCGATGTTCCCTGAAAAAACTGATTCTTTTTTCAATTTAGTCACCACCACCGCCCCACTTCCATTTACCCACTCCCACCACCGTTACACCACCACCACTATCGCATACCACCACCATTTCTTACCCGTTCTGCACTCCAACACATTTTGACACTTCGAGCTTTGAGAATTTGAGTTGCGGTTCCGTGTCCTATTGTGTTTCGGCTATTTAGGTACGGTTCGACATCAGCATCGCCACCGCTCATCTTCGCCACGGACGCGTCATCAACAACGACCACCTCGACTACCCATTTTGCTATTCGTGCGACCATTTTGACACCATACCTTAAGCAAGACGCGGTAACCTCACCTTGGTATTGGACATATCATTCTTGTCATTACATTGATAGTCGTCATAGCCTTACTCCTTTGCGTCACTTACCCATCGAGACTAGCTTTTGAATATTGCTGGCAACGAGACTTGTGCACATTATTGATCATACTTCCCATAGCATACATACATCATTGGTGCATATCTTGGTATCATCTCTTGTGTCACAAGGTTGTCATCGCATACACAATTTCTCTCTTGGTTCGTGAAGCATTGCATGAGAAAAGAGTTCAAACATCAAAGAGCCAAATAAGCTTTTAAGCAAAAGGGAAAGATAAGCAAAGAGATTTTAAGCAAGAACCATAGCATCATACAACACTAAAATTATCATACTAGATCATCTTGGATCATATCATAGAAACACCATACATAGAGCATACTTGGGATAGAAGTCGTTGAATTTTTGCTTAGTAGGTTGTACACAAGTCTTGTATCCGCCTATTGTGCAATCATGCTAGCGTCTCTCTAGTGTTGTGCAACAAGAGCATTTTTATGGATTCCACATTTTGGCTCACCCTTGGTTGCACGACCCCACTTATCTTTTTGCGTGTGTGTTTCCGCGTTCCTTATATTGCTTGGGTCAACTTGTTGCATTGCAAACTTGCGAATCTTTTGCAACATTATTGAAGCTCACTTACAATTGCATCAAATTTTGTGCCACCATCCTAACCAAGCTCCACCATAAGATTTTACTTGTGTAGGTGTGAGAAACCGACAAGAATTGGTACCAATTGTGCTATTTCCTTGTCCCACACATTGCAGTGATCATTGATCCACCTTCATCTTCGGTCAAGGTACATTTGGTATACATTCTTCTCTTTATACCACTCACATTTTTCTCTTGGAATGATGGATAGGCCAAGTACTTCTACCAACCCACTCTTCATTGAGCACGACGACGACATGAACTCCTACCTCACCAAGAGCCACCTCTTTGGTGCACAACATGCTTTGCATCAAGAGCAACAAGCAATGAGTGAATGCATCGACAACCTCGCCGCCCACTTTGACTCTCCGAGCAATGTACAAGGGACTACTTCGACCACAAGCTCGACGATCACAAGCAAGAGAATGATGCAAGAATGGACGAGATTCGTGCTTTGTTGCTCAACCGCTCTGCTTCCACTTCGTCCTCATCAAAACGGAGCCGCACAAGTCGACACTCCGACTTCACCCTCTCTGGCTCAAGTACACCGACATCGAACAATCTTCGACGTGCCGCGCATAATGATCATCAAGCAAGCCTCAATCCTCTACGTGATACCGTCTTTCAAGAGCACCGACAACGTCAAATCCAAGTAGCTTTTTCACTAGCACGAGATCGACAACGACAACGCCAACATGAAGAGGAAGAGCGAGCGCGTCTACACCAAGATGCACAAGATGCCGAGGCACAACGCCAAGAACAACAACTCCATGAAGCTAAAGCACTTGTGGCACAACGTGCCCTCCGAGATTCAAGTCAAGCCATATCCAACCGAGGCTGACAAGCTCATGAACATGAAGAAGCACATCACGAAGAAGCTCACGAACGATGATTTCAAGCTCGCGTGCAACGTCATGCTTGACAAGTTCCTCCGCAAGCTCACCAAGGACATCAAGTTCATAAAGGGCATGAAGACAATGGAAATCCTCCACGACAAGAGGAACATGAGGTCGACAACCCTCCTCGCCAAGAGCACATCGAGTTTGACAATCATCAACAACATGGGCGTCATCATCCCCAACCCCAACACAATAAAGAGCAACGTTACGACAAGCTAAAGTTCACCATGCCCAAGTTCAATGGAAGCAACGATCCCGACAAAATCTTCCGTTTGCACAACTATGACGAAGAGAAGAAGATCGTGATGGCATCCCTTGAGTTCCAAGACTATGTCCTCATTTGGTGGGAACAAGTAATCGAGCACCATGAGGCATAAGGTGAACCACCCATCACTACTTGGGCGCAAATGAAGGATGTCATGAGAGCACGCTTAGTGCCTACCTACTACAACCACGACCTCTTCAAGAAACTTCAACTACTCAAGCAAGGAACCAAGAGCGTTGAAGAGTACTACAAGGAGATGGAGATTGCCATGATACGAGCCAATGCCATGGAAGATGATGATCAAACTATGGCATGTTTCTTGAATGGACTCAACCATCCTATCAAGAAGATCGCTAACTTCCAACCATACTCGAACCTCATCGAGCTAGTGCATCAAGCTATCAAAGTGGAACGTCTAGTGCAAGACGATTACAAATATGCCAAGTTCTCATCCAAGTCATACGGCTTCTCCAACAACCAAGCTTCAATGACTCCAACACCATCGACCAAACCTTCTACAAGAAACATCGACAAGTCGAGTTCCAAGAAAGTTTCGTCAACCCCAAAGTCATCCTACTACAAGCAACTTCAAGCCGAGAGCTTCGTCATCATCAACCCCCACCGATGAGAGCTTCAAGACAAGTTCCTTCAAATGCTTCACATGCGGAGGCCGAGGCTACAAGTCCTATGAGTGCACCAACAAGCGGATCATGATCCTCAACGATGACGGCACTTATGACTCAATGAGTGAAGGACAAATGGAAGCCCTTGAGCAAGTGGCCATACACTGGCAAGTGAACGAAGAAGACACGAAACAAGTCTTATGTGATGAAGATTCAAGTCTCACTCTCGTCTTCTACAAGGTCTTGACTCTTCAACATCAACAAGAAGAAGGCCAACGATGCCACATATTCCACACCAAGGCCGGCTTCAATGGAAGATCCGTCAAGGTCATCATCGATGGAGGGAGTTGTCATAACCTCGCAATTGAAGAACTTTGCTCCAAGCTCCAATTGCCCAAGACAAAGCACCCACATCCCTACAAAGTTCAATGGCTTAGAGACTCCTCCACTATCCAAGTAGAGCATCGAGTACAAGTCTCCTTCAAGATTGGTGCCTAAGAAGACACTTTGGAGTGCGACACTGTTCCAATGACCGTTTGCCACCTTCTTCTTGGACGCCCATGGCAATTTGATAGAGGTGCCATCCACAATGGCCGAACAAACCACTACATCTTCAAGATGAAAGGAAAGGAGTACGTACTTCGCCCCATGTCTCCAAGACAAGTGATCACCGACAAGAAAGCCACCCACTATGGAGAGAATAGTGAGAGAGCGAACCACCAAAAAGAGAGTGAGCGCCACAAGCCCAAATCGAGTGCCTCCACAATGAGCGAAAAGAAGAACTTAGTCCTATTTGCCACCAAAAGTGAGATAAGAGTGTGTGAGAACCCATCTAGTATCCTACACAATGTCCTTTTGTGCAAGGACAATGCAACACAAGCTAACACCTCTCACGCTCTACCTTCAGTGTTGTCTTCTCTTTTGCATGAATTTTAAGATGTTTTCCCTGACGAGCTACCTCCAGGACTACCTCCACTACAAGGCATCGAGCACCGAATCGATCTCATCCCCGGAGCACCTCTTCTGAACAAAGCTCCCTACCGCGTCAACCCCGAAGAAACCAAAGAAATACAAAGGCAAGTAAAGCATCTCATAGACCATGGACATGTGTGCGAAAGTTTGAGTCCTTGTGCCGTTCGGGTCATTCTTGTGCCAAAACGAGACGGTAGCTTTCGCATATGCTCCGATTGTAGACCTATCAATGCTATCACTGTTTGCTATAGGTATCCCATTCCATGCCTTGATGATATGCTTGATGAACTCAGTGGTGCAACTATATTCTCCAAAATTGATCTTAAAAGTGGTTACTATCAAATCTGCATACAAGAGGGTGATGAATGGAAAGCCGCTTTCAAAACCAAGTTTGGGTTGTATGAGTGGTTAGTCATGCCTATGGATCTATCGGAAGCACCGGGTACTATCATGCATCTTATGAATCATGTCTGTCGCCCTTACATTGGTGTGTTTGTTGTGGTCTACTTCGATGATATCCTTGTTTATAGAAAATCTCTTAAAGATCATGTCACCCACGTTCGAACCGTTTTGCAAACTCTTCAAAAAGAGCGTCTCTATGCTAACATTGAAAAGTGCCTTTTTGGCATTGATAAGCTCGTTTTCTTGGGTTTTGTTGTTTCTTCTAAGGGTGTTCACGTTGATGACTCCAAGATCAATCCTATTAAAACTTGGCCACAACCAACCAACTTGCATCAAGTGCGTAGCTTTCTTGGCCTTGCGGGTTTCCATCGTCTCTTTGTAAAAGATTTTAGCACCATTGCTTCTCCTTTGCATGCTTTGAGCAAGAAAAATGTGCCTTTTGTTTAGGGACCATCCCAAGATACCGCTTTCAATGAGCTTAAGAATTTGCTTACTCATGCTCCTATGCTTGCATTACCCAACTTTGACAAACCCTTTGAGATTCATTGTGATGCTAGTGGTAATGGCATAGGAGGTGTGTTAACGCAAGAGAAGCGCCCCATAGCTTACTTTAGTGAGAAACTCTCCGGAGCACAACTCAATTACACCATCTATGACAAAGAGCTATATTCTTTAGTGCGAGTTTTACACGAATGGGAACACTATCTTTGCCCCCACGAATTCATCATTCATACCGATCATGAACCGCTCAAGTACCTTAAGGGTCAAACCAAGTTGAACAAACGTCATGCTAAATGGAGTGAATTCATTGAGTCTTTTCCTTATGTTATCAAGTACATTAAACATAAGGAAAATATTGTGTCGGATGCCCTTTCCCTCATATGCATGCTTGTTACTCAACTAGAATTGGATGTCATTGGCTTTGAGCACATAAAAGACTTGTATGAGCATGATCCTACTTTTGCTACTCATTATGACAAGTGTTTGACGCATACCTTTTGGGAACGCTATTACATAAAAAATTGATAGCTTATGAGAGCTAACAAGCTTTGCATCCCCGAGTCTTCTCTTCGTTTATTACTTTTGCAGGAATCTCATGGAGGAGGACTAATGGGACATTTTGGACGTGACAAGACTTTCGCTACGCTCTCCAAGAACTACTATCGGACCAAGATGTTTCGCGACGTCAACCGCTTCACCCACAGATGCTCTACATGTCGCAAGCTAAGTCAAAAGCTCAATCCCATGGCCTTTACATGCCTCTCCCAATTCCATATCGACCATGGGAAGATATTAGCATGGATTTTGTACTTGGATTGCCTAGGACTAGAAATGGAAAGGATTCGTTATTTGTCGTTGTGGAACGCTTCTCTAAGATGGCACATATCATTCCTTGCAACAAGATAGACGATGCTTCACATGTTGCCAATCTCTTTTGTAGGGAAATATTGTGCCTACATGGAGTGCCAAAGACGATCGTCTCGGACCGCGACTTCAAGTTCCTAAGCTAGTTTTGGAAGACCCTATGTGCCAAGCTCGGAATCAAGCTACTCTTCTCCACGGTGTATCATCCACAAACCGACTGTCAAACGGAGGTGACCAAGCGCACACTCTCCGCTCTACTTCGCATGCTCATCAAGAAAAACATCAAGGAGTGGGAGGAGTGTCTACCTATCGCCGAGTTCGCCTACAACCGAGCAAGACCCTGAACAACCGGTAAGTCCCCCTTCGAGGTTGTCTATGGATTCAACCCATTGTCCCCATTGGACATTCTTCCTCTACCACTACAAGAGCGCATCAATATGGATGCAAGTGCACATGTGACCCATCTCAAGAAGGTGCATGAAGATACAAGGCACACCATCGAGCGCCAAGTACAACGACTTGCGACCAAGCTCAACATCAACTAGCAACCCATGGTATTCGACATTGGTGATCTTGTGTGGCTACACCTTCGCAAAGACCGCTTCCCCACCAGATGCAAGTACAAGCTTCTACCTCGAGCGGACGGACCCTTCAAGGTGCTTGCACGCTACAACAACAACGCTTACAAGATCGACCTCCTGCGTGACAAGTACAACGTGAGCGCCATCTTCAATGTCAAGGACCTCTCGCCCTACCATGGTGATGAAGATTTTGGTACGAGGTCGGATCTTCCCCAAGGGAGGGGAGATGATGCAGAGCATCCCAGGGTCATCCCCACGGACCTACCTATGTCTCCTATGATACCACTTGGACCAATGACAAGATCCCGAGTGAAGGCTATCGAAGATAAGGTGAACTCACTCCTCTCCAAACTACCAGCTTCCATGCATGAGAATTGGCTATTACCTCAAGTGGAAACCCTTTGTGTGATCTAGTGCTTGGAGGAAAGCCACGGACCAATTACACTCAACGGACAAGACGGTGAGGACGCCAAGTCCATGGGACAAGAAGAAGAACTGTTCGAAGTTCCCAGGCTCCGGACGACCGACGAACCCCGGACGTCCGACGACCTCCAGGCTCCGGACGTCCAGGCCTCTCTGGACGACCGACACTTCCACAACCGAGCCAAAACTATGGACTTCTGAAGCTCTGCGGATGACTGATGCCCCGGACGTCTGACCCCGACCGGACATCTGACCGAAGACCACCCGAGCCGACTCTACGGACATCCGACAGGCACCGGACGTCCGGACCCTCACGAGCCTCCAGACGACTGGTGACTCCCGGATGTCCGACGCCTGTGTGCTGTTACGTGATGGGCCACAGCCCATGTACCCCTTCGCCCCTCTTTTGCACTAAGACTCTAAATAGACCTCTCCCTCCTCCTAGTTAGAGCAGCATTGATTTAGCTCATATTAGAGATAGAGCATTGCTCATCCACATCGGATCTACTCCATGAGAGAGACCGCTGCCCCTCTTCGGAGAAGATCCCTTTGGATTCAAGACCCCTTTACGGGAAGAACCTCAAGACCTCCTCATAGAGAAGACTTGCTACATTTGTATCATCCCTAGTTGACCATGGATCGTGTGACCTCTTATGTACTCGAGCGTCTAGCATATGTGTGACTATTTCTTGTTGGTTTAGTGTTTCTCTCGTGTTTCCCCTTGTGTTTCCCCTCATGTTTACCCTCGTGTTCTTCGTGTTCATCGCGGGATCCGCTCCTTTCGTGAAAGATCGGGCGATTAGGGTTCTACCCTACATCACTCCCATATCGGGTCCCGTGCACTTGTCAGCAAGGTTTGTCGTCAAGGTTTCTATTGGCCGATAGCCCTTCAAGACGGAGTGGTTGTGGTAACAAGTTGGAAGCATGCCAGTTCCACGGCAAGAACATTCATCAGCTAGCTCAAGCTCTTCAGACAATCCCTCTCTCCTAGCCCTTCTCGGTATGGGGGCATCCTTGGCCCTTTTCCCCTTGCCATTGGGGGCTTTGAGTACTTGCACATGGCGATCGACAATGAGGGACTCCTGGATTAGGGGGTATCCGGACAGCCGGACTATATCCTTAGGTCGGACTGTTGGACTATGAAGATACAAGATTGAAGACTTCGTCCCGTGTCCGGATGGGACTCTCCTTGGCGTGGAAGCCAAGCTTGGCAGTACAGATATGTAGATCTCCTTCCTTGTAACTGACTCTGTGTAACCCTAGCCCCCTCCGATGTCTATATAAACCAGAGGGTTTAGTCCGTAGGACCAACAACAACAATCATACCATAGGCTAGCTTATAGGGTTTAGCCTCTTCGATCTCGTGGTAGATCAACTCTTGTAATACTCATATTTTCAAGATCAATCAAGCAGGAGTAGGGTTTATCTCCATCGAGAGGGCCCGAACCTGGGTAAAAACATCGTGTCCCCCGTCTCCTGTAACCATCCGCCTAGACGCACAGTTCGGGACCCCCTACCCGAGATCCACCGGTTTTGACACCGACATTGGTGCTTTCATTGAGAGTTCCTCTGTGTCGTCATCGTTAGGCTGGATGGCTCCTTCAATCATCGATAGCGATGCAGTCCGGGGTGGGACTTTTCTCCTCGGACAGATCTTTGTATCCGGCGGCTCCGCACTACGGGCCAACTCGCTTGGCCATCTGGAGCAGATCAAGAGTTACGCCCCTGGCCACCAGGTCAGGTTTGGAAGCTTAAACTACACGGCCGACATCCGCGGAGACTTGATCTTCGACGGATTCGAGCCCCTGCCGAGTGCGTCGCACGGTCACGATGAGCATGATTTAGCTCTACCATCGTATAGTGTTCAGGAGACCGCACCGGCAACCGCTCCGACCCTCAATTCGGAGTGAATTGCGCCCTCTATGGACGGGTGGATAGACCCCGCCATGGAGGCTGCATTCTCAAAGGCGATCGAGCCGAGTATCGACCTTACCCTTCACGGGAGCCGTGACACCGAACTGCCGGATTCTTCCCCGGCCACGGACTCCGAACCGCCTGCGCCCGTGCCTATCGAATCCAACTGGGCGCCGATCATGGAGTTCACCTCCGCGGATATCCTTCAGCACTCGCCCTTTGGTGACATACTGAACTCATTAAGGTCTCTCTCCTTGTCAAGAGAGTCCTGGCCAAACTATGGCTGGCCATATTGGGATGCGAACGACGAAGAAATTCGCCGCCCACCCACCACCCACTTAGTAGCCACTGTCGACGATTTGACCGACATGCTCGCCTTCGACTCCGAAGACATCGAAGGTATGGACGACGATGCAGGAGACGAACAAGAGCCACTGCCCACAGGGCACTGGACGCCCAATTCATCATATGATGTATACACGGTGGACACACCCAAAGAAAACGACGACGAGGAACGGAAGGACGCAGCGAAGGATCGTTCCCTCGAGAAGCAGGCAAAGCGGTGGCGTAAGCGCCGCTCCAAACCCCGCCTCGGCAGAAACGGCAATCATATAGACCCAGCAATAGAGCAGGGTGAGCCAGCGGACGACAAACACGGCATTGAACCACCGTCCGACCACGGCAACACGGAGAATCAAACCGAACAACCCGACTCCGACGAAGATAACAGTCTGGA
The DNA here is from genome assembly GCF_018294505.1 of Triticum aestivum. Lineage (NCBI taxonomy): Eukaryota > Viridiplantae > Streptophyta > Magnoliopsida > Poales > Poaceae > Triticum > Triticum aestivum. The sequence goes on from NC_057806.1 coordinate 236,605,120, forward strand.
TGACATCACACCAGACAGGCACCCGGAGCAAGAGAATACCCATCAAAGGCTTGTTGCCACCGCGAGGAGTCTGAAAAAGTAGAAGCAAAGGCTCAGGGCTGCACAAGACACACTCAGAATTAGATGGAGTGAAGTACTCAACACTGCAGCAAAGTACGGTGGTAGTCGCCACGCAAAGAGCTACCCGAAGCAAAATCGGCTACCTGAATTCGATGAGGAGGCCTTAGATCCCCGCAATCAAAAAACAAAACAGCCATCCGGTTGGATAGACGACCTCGTGGCCAACATAGAGCGGCAAACGATGCCGCACACAAGCCAGTACACGATACACACGAGGGCTCCCATCAAAAGGACGGCGCAACCAGATCCATCTATGGGGCAAGCAAGCGCGCTCCAGCACGCAATGCAACACAACAAAAATCCGAACACCATGGTACACCCAAATACAGGGGTGCCGCACCCCCCCTATGTTTCACCGATGAGGTGCTGGACCATGAATTTCTAGAGGGATTCAAACATGTAAACATAGAGGCGTACGACGGAACGACAGACCCTGGGGTCTGGATTGAGGACTACATCCTCCATATCCACATGGCTCGAGGAGACGATCTCCACGCCATCAAGTACTTACCCCTCAAGCTCAAAGGGCCAGCTCAGCACTGGCTTAAAAGCCTCCCCGAAAACTCCATTGGAAGCTGGGAAGAGCTCGAAGACGCTTTTCGGGCAAATTTTTGAAGGGACCTATGTCCGACCACCGGATGCAGACGATTTAAGTCATATAACTCAACAGCTCGGAGAGTCAGCACAAAAGCTTTGGAACAGGTTTCTCACTAAAAAGAACCAAATAGTTGACTGTCCAGACACCAAAGCCTTAGCAGCTTTCAAGCACAGCGTTCGAGACGAATGGCTTGCCAGACACCTTGGCCAAGAAAAGCCGAGAACAATGGAAGCATTAACAAGCCTCATGACCCGCTCGCTTTTGCGCGGGCGAGGACAGCTGGTTAGCCCGATGCAGTACCAGCAACCCAAGTACATCCGAAGTCAGGGATGGAAACGGGAAGCCACGACGCAGCAAAAACTAGCACCGGAATAAAGAAGATAGCCCGAAGAGCACGGCGGTAAACGCAGGATTTAGAAGCTCTCGGCCAGGTCAGCAAAAGCTGCCCTCCAAAGGCAACAGAGACGAACTGTCCAGCCTGAACAAGATTCTGGACAAACTATGTCAGATCCACAGCACCCCCGATAAACCTGCAAATCATACCCATAGAGAATGTTTGGTCTTCAAGCAGTCCGGCAAACTCAACATCGAACACAAGGGGCAGGATACACCAAGCGAAGACGAGGACAAGCCTCGCAAGGAAAGCACTGGGGAATAGAAGAAATTCCCACCAGAAGTCAAAACTGTAAACGTGTTACACGTGATGAAGGGGAGAAACAAAGCGGCACTCCTAGAGACACATGCCCCAGCGCCTATCACCGCGGAGTTCTGCCACTGGTCGTCCAAACCGATCACCTTTGACCATCGGGATTACTCGGCAAGTATCCGACATGCAGGATGGGCTGCCTTGGTGTTAGACCCAATAATTGACGGATACCACTTCACACGAGTCCTCGTGGACGGCGGCAGTAGTTTAAACCTGATATATCAGGACATAGTTCGCAAAATGGGGATAGACCCAACAAAAATCAGTCATAACAATACTACCTTTAAAGGAGTAACCCCAGGCCCAGAAGCCCATTGTACGGGCTCCCTGCTACTAGAGGTTATATTCGGCTTTCCCGATAACTTCCGTAGCGAAATGTTAAACTTCCACACCGCTCCGTTCCAAAGTGGCTATCAAGCACTACTCGGACGCGAAGCTTTCACTCGCTTTAACGCAATACCACATTACGCTTATCTCATACTTAAGATGCCCGGTCCACGTGGCATCATTACAGTAAATGGAAATATTGAGCGCTCCTTGCGCACGGATGACCATGCGGCTGCCTTGGTAGCCGCACACTAGATGGCCTCACCAACTAGAGCATCTGACAGGTCGTTAAGACCACAGACACGGTTAGACGAATCCGGTGTAGCTATATATAATTGGTATAGGTTTGATGGCTATACCCCTACAACAATACAAGGGGCTCAACGCGTGTGAACAAGTGACAATTAGGCTCAACTTTACTCATCTCGAACTATACATGGTTTATTTAGTATAACCTACCTTCTGCACGACAACTTTTCAACTAAGTTCCTCCCTTTTTCAGATGACCATCGTGCTACACCCATCCAGGATATAGCACAACGGAGACACAGGTGCAGACGTGCAGCAGGGACCCGTTCCAAGGATTCTTTTTAGATTAAGACCCTGCCTAAACCTTTTTTACTGTCTCTTGTTGATACATATCCCCCGGATTCTCAGTACAACTGAGAAGGATGCTGACGTATTGGCATGTGGCCACGTCAGAATATTGCACGTACCTGGACACCAGGGGCTTATTACAAAGGGAACTGTTTAGCCCAGTTTACATCACAAAGACTGAATACCTTAGGGAGTGTTCGGCGTTGCGAGTTTGGCCTTATATGCACCAGCTCCGAATCATGTCTTTGGTCACATGTTCGGTTTGCCCGGCTCCTGTGTTTTTCTGCCTTACGTTCCGCTCTATCGGCTAGGGCGGCACTAGGAGAACTACTGCGATTGTGCCCTCGTTCATCCGAACGAGCACCTCAGTAGAGAAAGTCGAAAACTGACTGTCATGATATAGCGTGAGACTGGTCAACCACTCATGACCTAGCGGAATCTTCGGGATTCCTCCGCCTTAACGAAGGGCCGTTTCCCGGCCAGGCATGTACGCGCCCCGAATTCGGATGAGCGCGGAGCCACCAGGGGCTATATAGTAGCCCCACTGTCAAACTCCTCTGGCTAAGTGAAAGTGTTAAAGCCTTATAGTCCGATTGTCTAGTTCGCTGCGCTATCACCTCCTTAATGGACCAAGACGATGGATCAAGTGTGAACATGCATCTTCTGCGAGCACCCCTGCATTATATGCGTGGGGGCTGAAGCCGATGACTGCCATCTTTCAGGTTATATACATATATACATAAACGGCCGCACAGGAGGCATCATACTACTTTTGGGCAAAAGTATAAAAACAGCCTTGATAAACTCAATAAAACATTGTTTTACAATAGGAACACATGTCATTAGAACATAATATTCTTCGAGCATTGCGCTTCTATCGAACAAGCGCCCTCAAGAACTTCTTGAAAGTAGTGCTCGGCAGGTACTCGGCTCTAGTCCGAATCTTGGGCTGCAATGGCGGTGGCCTCCATCTCCACCCAGTATGTCTTCACACGGGCAAGGGCCATCCGTGCACCCTCTACGCACGCTGACCTCTTCATCGCGTTGATGTGCGGCACCGCACCAAGGAACTGCTGCACCAAACTAAAATAATTGTTCAGCTTTGGCCTTTCCGGCCACAGATGATCCACAATAGACCTCATGGCGAGTCCGGACAATCTATTCAGCTTGGCCCATTCGGCCAACCGATCAGCCAATGGAAGCAGACGCTCTGGAACATTAAATTGTGACCAGAACAACTTTTCCACTTCGTGATCTTTTTGATCTCGGAAGTATTCGGCCGCATCGGCAGCACTCGCCGCTAAGTCCAGATATGCGTCCGCAGAACTCCACAGCCGGTCCAAAGGGGCGTACCGAGGATCTCCAAACTTCATCCACAGCATAAAGGGCTTCCCAGCCGTGATATCCCCGGCTTGACGTATCTCCTCCTTCATCGCTCTCATTGCAGAGTGGGTGTCTTTGGTCACCATCGTGTCCTTCTCCGGGTCTGTCCTCTTCGCTTGATCTTCCTTTTCAAGAAGCTCGTAACGGTCAGCGGCGTTCTTCAATACCACAGCCATCCTGGCTATTTCCTCCTTGCTTTGGTAGTGAGCAGCATGTTCGGCCTTCAGCTCCTCGATTGTCTTTAGGGCAGCCGCATCGCTTTTCCTGGCTTGTTCTTTGGCTCGGGCAAGTTCCGCCCGAAGGTTCTCCCTGGCCGCAGCTTCATCTGCATTCACACACATGTTATCAATACTGGCATCATGCTCCTCTTCCCATGTGTCACCGGAGGAATCACATACCATGTGCCTCGTCAAGCCGCTTGTTGACAGGTACGATGTCGACGTCTGCCACGTCAAGCTGTTGCTTTAGCTCGGCAAACTCACGAGTCCGGTTGGCCATCGGACCCTCCGCCACCTGCATATTAAGGCGGCACGATTATTCCTGGGACTATGATCCTCTATGCGCTGTCGTCTTCGACAGCACCCAGAGTCTCAGGGGCTACTATCTACACAGGGCACATCTAAAAATGTGCGGTACTATCAAAAATGTACATCATTTCGCGTACCTCAAAACCCGTCAGTAGACTCATAAAGGCTTCATGCAACCCGCTTTCGATGGATGAAATCCTTTCAATCATCATACCCATCAACGTGCGGTGCTCTTCTGAGATAGCCGCTTGCTCTAGCAGATCCCTCAGTACATCCGACCGTACACCAGATGGTGCCGGACTCTTTCGATTGCCCTTTTCAAGAGACGGATACTGAGGACTTCGGGTGGCCATAGGATTACCTTTTGGCCTTGCCGGATCAGGAGAAACCCTCCGCGACGACACCTCGGGGTCGCCCGCCTCATGAGGCGGTATGGTAGGGGGAGGCATTTCGCTCTCCATCATCTCTGGAAGAAGATCCCCTGAAGACGAGCTCTGCTGAGAAGGGCTAAGATCCGAACTGCAAGATAAATGCTTCGGTTATTTTCCTCGGAAGTAAGGTGAGATATTTTCATTATTAAGTACCCTTTTACTTACAGCTCGGTGGAGGGCTGATCCCCTTGAGGGCATAGTGCGGCCGGTGTATCCCCCAGGGCAGGACCCTCCGGCGAAGATTTCTTCCCCCGTTTGGAGACCATGGTCTCCGGGTCCTCAGAGGCGTTCCTCTTCCTTCCCCAGGGAGAGGAAGTTTCAGTTCCTCCTCCCCGGTTAACCTCCTTCGCTGAGGCGCTAGCCTCCTTGTCCCCCCCTTTATCTTCTCCTGAGGGTGCTTCGTAAGGCGCGATCTCCAGGATCCTAGTTAGCACGGGATTTGGTGATGTCTCAGGGAGGGGGGCCGGACACCTGATCAACTTTGCCTTCACTATCCGATCCTGGTCAAAGAGCGGCTTTTTTTAGGGCGACGTTGCGATAAACAAACGGACAGTGTGTTCGGATGCGGGGCTACTTACTTGGGTATCTGGGAGATTGCAACTCAGACCTGCATCCTCAGTGTTGTCCGGACACATTATTTATGGTCCGAAGAACAATTTGTACATCTCCTCGGCCATCATGCCAAGGAAGTGTTGAATAGCTCGCGGTCCTTCTGGGTTGAATTCCCACATGCGAAGGGGTCGGCGTTTGCAAGGCTGGACTCGACGAACTAGCATAACTTGCACTACCATCACCAGACTGAAATCTCTCTCAAAGAGATCTCGGATATGGCTTTGCAGTATTGGCACGTCCTTGGCTGGACCCCAACTCAGCCCCCTGCTGATCCATGACGTCAGTTGTGGTGGGGGGCCTGAGCGAAAGGTGGGGGCAGCTACCCACTTGGCACTTCAGGGAGCTGTGATGTAGAACCACTCCTGCTACCACAATCCGGACACCTCTGGGAAGCTGCCCTCACGCCATGGAGCGCCAGCAATTTTGCTTATTAAAGCGACTCTGCACGCTGCGTGCTGCGCCTTGATCATCTTCAGCTTCACATCGAAGGTCTTGAGCCACAGGCCGAAGTGAGGGGTAATGCAGAGGAAGGCCTCACATACTACAATAAATGATGAAATGTGAAGAAGGGAATCCGGGGCCAGATCATGAAAATCTAGCCCATAATAGAACATAAGACCCCTAACAAAGGGATCCAGAGTGAGGCCTAATCCTTGGAGGAAGTGGGAGACGAACACGACGCTCTCGTTGGGTTCGGGAGTAGGGACGACCTGCCCTCCAGCGGGCAGCCGATGCCAAATTTCGGCGGTCAGATATCTGAAGGCATCCACCGACCTTAAAGGTTGGATCCGGACATAGTTGAAGGTTTGAAGCACCTGACCTGAGTTTTGGCTGTTAGAACTCGAGGCGGGGAAAGGATTTGATTGAGCACGAGAGGGAAAAAAGAAAAAGCCTTGTCCCCTTTATAAAGAGGGTGAATATCAAGCATCCTCCTCGTGACCGTTTGGGACTTGCCTAAGATCTAGGAGTCCTACCAATAGGCACGGTTGGGTTACCCACATCCGTATTGATGAGAATCCCGTAATAAAGGTGACATGATCTCTGCTTCGACAAGACGTGCCAAGGAAACCTTCTCGTGAAACACGCTGAGATTGGTTATGAAAAATGATTCGAATTCGACACTACGGGGTACGTCAGCAGATTAGATTTCTGGAAATATTATTCTCTCTATGGTGGTATGTGGAACTTGTTTTGCAGAGCTGGACATGATCCTCATGTTCAAAATCTTCTATGAAGTATTCGGAGGAGGAACCCGCCTTGCAATGAAGAAGACAATCTGCGCGTCGGACTCATCATCATTGAAGCCAGGTTCAGGGGCTAATGAGGGACTCCTGGATTAGGGGGTATCCGGACAGCCGGACTATATCCTTTGGCCGGACTATTGGACTATGAAGATACAAGATTGAAGACTCCGTCCCGTGTCCGAATGGGACTCTCCTTGGCGTGGAAGGTAAGCTTGGAAGTACGGATATGTAGATCTCCTTCCTTGTAACCGACTCTGTGTAACCCTAGCCCCCTCCGTTGTCTATATAAACCGGAGGGTTTAGTCCGTAGGACCAACAACAACAATCATAACATAGGCTAGCTTCTAGGATTTAGCCTCTTCGATCTCGTGGTAGATCAACTCTTGTAATACTCATATCATCAAGATCAATCAAGCAGGAGTAGGGTTTTACCTCCATCGAGAGGGCCTGAACCTGGGTAAAAAATCGTGTCCCTCGTCTCCTGTTACCATCTGCCTAGACGCATAGTTCAGGACCCCCTACCCGAGATCCGCCGGTTTTGACACCGACAGACAACTTCACAAAGTGGCCCGAGGTAGAGCCAGTGAGAAAGGTAACAACATAGTCTGCCGCCAAGTTCTTCAAAGGACTAGTTTGCCATTTTGGTTTGCCCAGGGGGGTGATCACCAATAATGACACATCATTCATGAGTCATGCCTTCATGCAATGTTGTCAAGGCCTTGGTAGCAAAATATGTTTTGCTTTAGTTGCTCACCTGAGGAGCAACGATTAGGTCGAGAGGGAAAACATAGAAGTGATGCGAGGGCTCAAGACGAGAACATTTGGTAGGCTACACAATTGTGGAAGGGGCTGGATTAACGAGTTGCCGATGATTATTTTTTCACTTAGGAGGACACCAAGTTGAGCCACCGGCGAGACACCCTTCTCCTTGGTATATGGTGCCGAAGAAGTGCTCGCCACCGAACTCACATATGGGTCACCTCGAGGAAGAACGTCTCCGAGCTGCTGCTTGTTTAGCATGCTACCAAGAAGCTTTACACCACTATCATAGCCGCAAAGTGCATTCCGGAGCTTTGAAGAAGGTGACCTTGTTCTTCTTCAGATTCAAGCAGCGAAGGGATCAAACAAATTTATAAGAAAGTGGGATGGCCCTTACCAGGTAGGACGAGTCACCAGACCTGACGCAGTCCGTCTGGAGACCAAAGATGGCACTCCGATACGCAACTCATCGAATATTGAGCATCTTTGCAAGTTCTACCTTTAAGGCGCGGTTATCGGGCATCTCGGCACCCTCTTTTGTTCGATTTTATCAGCAAGACATGTAATCCTTTGTACAACACCAGGCACAGACCCTGTGCATAGTAAAATAAAGTTAAGTGTTCCATAGCTCTTTGTCAGATATACATATGTGTTTGTATGTGCTATATGTAGGGTTGTGTTACATTTTGCCTTGCATGATATGATTAACAAACCGTCAAGGTTTCTAGCCTCCTCTTTTCTCTTCTTCCTTTTTCTCAAAGGACAGAAGGGTTCCTCGCGTGCAAATTTCCCAAGGGGGCTGGATGACGGTATGGACACCACAAGTGACGTTCAAGTTATCATCTTACAACAAGAAGTACAACGAAGAAAAATCTTAGTTGAAAAACTTTGAAACAAATTATTGTTGTAGTTGCAGTTATCCCTTGAACGGTTTTGGCCTTTGTATGAGAAACCTGCACGCTAATGAACCTTGCTGCGAACATATGCTCTCTTACTTTGTTTCGAGTCTACTCAACAACTTAAGTAGCTGTGTTGTGACCGTGAAGTGTGACCTTGCCGGCAGCGGCACTTTCGGCAGGCTGCTAAGGACCCATTTCTCTAGCGCTTGCGACAAGAGTGTGCTCAACAGCAAGTCTCTGGCAAGTGTAGGGTATGAAAATCATGCAAAGACATAATAAGAGAAGGGAGGTAGCACACATCCATCCATCAGACAGCCAGTTATATTACATCAGAATCCAAATGCAATTCTAACTTAAGATAGTTCTGTTACATGAACTGCACTTGCAACCAAATGGAACGAGGAGAGAGCTAGTTCCTATGCCAGCCCTCAGTCCTGGGGATTTCAGTGACCTTGTTGGCAAATGGCATGACAAGCTCTTTGGTAGCCTTGGTGTCCGCTCCCTATGGCAGGCTCTTGAAGGCCTTGGAGATGTCGATGCCGAGTTTCAGGTACACAAGTTCGACGAATACCTTGAAGATGACATCTCGGCAAAGCCTACGGGACTTGGTGGCAAGGTGTCCGGTTCGTGCTTCCTGCTGCTTTTCCAATGCCTCTACTAGACTTTCGAAGAATATATTGAGCCTGGTGTTGGAGGTGTCCCATTCAATGATGGATAAGTGAAATTCTGGCAAGCCCATGGCGGATAACTATGTGATGAGGTTTTCCTGGTCACCACAAGACACTCAGTCATTTTTTAGCCGCCTTTGGGCTCGTTGAAGAGTCTGCGGTGCTCTTAGGGAAGACCTTGTCATTTTCGAGATCCTTCGACAAGACCTTCCCATGCTCGTTGGCACCTTCGAGAGATTATTCCAAGTCGGTCAGCCTTAGCTTATGGCCATCAATGACGCCATTGGCCTTACCGAGCTCTTGGTTCTTGACAGATATTGAGGTTTGCAGCTCCACCAAGGCGTGAGCTATCTTTTCTCTATCTGCCTTGAGCGTCAGGATCTCCTTGTTAATGGTGGCAAAATCCTCCTCCAGTTTCTTCACCTTGCCCTGTAGTTCATTCTTAGCCACCTCTGCGGCTTCAGCAGCATTTACGGCTTATTGGATCTTGCCAACATGGTTCGTAGCTTGAGCTTTGATTGCCTCTTTGTCCTTCCACGTGAGCTCCTGGGACTTCTGCATAAGGAGGGCTTGGACCTCTTTGTCCTTGCCATGTAGTTTGGCAGTAAGCGCCTCTCACGAGTGGCAAACTCTGCTTCATGAGCGTCGAGACAAATCTTGAGCCCTTTTAGCTTGGCATCTTATACCGCTATCGTTTGTGCGACTTCCTCATGTGCCTTGTCGGCCTCAGCCTTCTCCAAGATAAGCTTGTCCACTCAATGGCGAGCTGACTTCGGTGGTCCTTCAAGTCTTGGAGCCTTTTAGCATACTAAATCCACGTCTCCTCCACACACTTCTTCAACTCCACTTCTTCCATGCCGATGACGGCTGCCTTGGAGTCCAAGCTCTTCGTTCGGTTATGGTAGTGTGCTTTGAGTTTCTTGAATTGTCGCTCATGGCCTTGAGGAGCTATTGTTCTTTGGATCCACTACTCATGGCACGCGGTTCATCAATAACCTCGAGTCCATCCACTATGGTGACCTCGTCATCAAAAGCTTCTCCTTCGGTGGGCGCATTGATGCATGACGTCCTAGGAATGCTGATGAATAAATTGTCGCCAATCTTCAAGTACCTGCTTGACGGTGGCGTTTCAGATGTCGAAGGTTGGTCGTCAACAACTGCCTTGCCAGCAGTAACCATCGGACAAGTCAGCTCTTGGTGCTCCTGGGGCAGAAATGTCGCTAGTGGCCTCGGCAATCTTGTTGTTGCCCTCCTCTGTGGCATCATTGGCGGCCCCCTCATCAGCAGCTTTGGCAGCCTCGTCAGATGTGATTTTGCTAGCCCCACTAGTAGCGTCCTTAGTGATCCCCTCAATGGTGGGGTCTATGTCCATGTCATTAGTTGAGGGAGGATCCGAGAAGAAGGAGAAGGGAAGGAATCAAACCCAAGTCAAGTTCAAGAAAACAAAAATTATTAAGGAATGGGACTGCTTGATGGAAATGACCTAATGGACTATGTTTGTTGAGGAGGGAGAACTTCCCCTCCGACAACTTCAGTTGTCGTCGCCTGGTAGCTGGTAGACCCACTTGCTGACATATCATTAGTGCGGATAGGCTCATTGGTGGAGCTCCTTTCTAGAGAGTTACATTCCACTGCAATGGTAGATGGCGGCGTCATGACAGGATCCGCCTCCGTGCGTTCTCCTTCTTTGTGCGCTCTTCCCCCGTGCCCTCGGTGATGTTAGCAATGACAACCTCAACGTCAGCACTCACCAAAGGAAAGGAGCTAGTGGCATCATGCTAGGGGATGCGTTGGGGGCTGATGATAACCATGTCTGTGTCGGGCAGCAAGCTTGTCATCGGCTAATCGCCCACCATGGTCCTCGCCTTCTTTGCCTTGCTTTGCGCCAAGGTTAGGTCGTCATTGTCAAATCGGGGCAAGGTGGAGCAAATCAGATCAACAAAACTAGTGTATCAAGAATTGATAGAAGTAGCTGGCACGTACTCTTCATCCTCCTTCTCATCACTAAGGAAAGAGGGGTCATATTCACCCTTGGGTCCAGTACCAGAGGCAGGAGGTGGGATGGGAGTCCTAACTCACTTGGTTGCCGGAGGTGCGGACGGCTGAGACGACCTAGCTACTCCCACAGTTAACGCCGTTGGCTGCCCCAAAGGGGCGCACCACATTTGTTGTTGCCGAGAAGGTTGGCATTGAGATCCTTGTTGCCCGGTAGCCTTGGCGGCCGCACCCTTGTCTGCTACGTCATCACCTGAAGAAAAATGGTGGACTAGATCCCTGGAAGCAACTGTAGGGATGGTGCGGGTTCTCCTTTTCGGAGCAAGAGGAATAGGGGGCTCCCTACAAATCTTCTCCTTGGCAGTTTCTTTGCGTTGGTCTCTGGCAAGACTTTCTGGCAACTCGTCTACTGGTTCATCTCAAGCCTATTCATCTATATCGGCCGCCATCAAACCAAGTTCAACGACACATTACGGCCATCCTTGCTTCCGCCGCCCTACTTGCAATGTATGCTAGCTCTTCCTTGAGGATGTTGCGAATAAGGTCCGTCTCCTCCCTGATGGCTTTCTTCACCAGGATGTCAAACCATCCTCTCACCGCGTGTTCGGGCGTTTCTTCCCAAGATCCGGTGATGCCTTGGGCATTGCAATCAGGCATAATTGCAATGATGGCATCCTTGGCAAAATTGTTGCATAGACGCAGTATGTTTGCCGGCAACTTGAACCTACCGATGTTGCGGAAGAGCTGGTGGTAGTGGACTCTGTGTTGCATCACCAACAAGTTAGTGCCAAGCCCAGCGCTCACTAGCATGATATCTGCTGCGTTCTTGTAATCCCAAGCTGGCCTTCCTTTGCCTTAAGGGGGGCAACGGGGCGGCGGAGGAAGCGTTCTCCTACAATTTCGATGGTGAGGCTAGCAGCCCAGAGGTGAAGGATGCGAGTCGTGGATATGGAGAGCTTCTTGTCATTTACATCAAGAGAGCCCCAATCCCCACCACGCTCTACCATCTTCATCCTCGGCCAGCAGAAATTTGGGAACTCGGCATCTTTTATCCAGCACCATTCCACTCAGCATTCATCCCATTCCAGATGTAGTTACCCGTCAAGGGAAGACTCCTTGGCACTGGCACTAGGTATCCAGGTGATGCCGTCGAAAGGGAATTCTGCTTCGATGTGGGAAACCAAGTAGTTATAGAACAGGGCAACATTGGGCACCACTCCAATGAAGTTCTTGCACATTTGCGCAAGAACAGACATACATTCCATGGCGTTTGACATGAAGTCGAGGAGATGGAACCCATATCTGTACATGATCTCAGCGAAAAAACAGAGAAGGAGGGACAAGCCCGCAATAGAAGTATGCGGTGAAAAAAGTGTACTAGTCTCCGTTGCTTTTGGCAGAGCCGAGGAAGAATTTGCAGAGCCGAGGATGGGCCACCGTCTCCCTCCCCCACATGATCGCATACCGCTCAACCTGATCCTCCTTCTTAAGCACCAGCGCGAGGACGATATTCTTCCTCCATAGTGCCGCCATTTCCTCCTTCCTCTCCTCAACTTCCGGGTCGGCTAGCTTTTTGGACTTGCCCTAGCCTCTTTTTTTGGGAACCATTTGGATACTAAGGAAGTGGATTTGGTGGGAGAGGAATAGCGTGGCGGAGAAGTGGCCAAAAGGAGTAGAGTGCTTTGTTCTTGTGCAAGGAAGAAGACGAAGGAGGCAGATGCTAGATTAGAGGCAAAAGGGGGTCAACGAGCAGCACCCCTCACGGTTTCCTTTTTATGGGGAAGGTGTGGGGGCTAGCTCTTTACCGCCCCATGTGATTGTGCTTTTCAGGCACACTAGCCCCGGTGACCATTTTTAATACATCTGTCCCACATTTTGCATTTAATGAGTGTCGTGGGGGCGTGGTAAACGAGAAGATTACAACAGTTATCCTCTGCCACGCGTGCCTATCCATTGTTAGAGCCTAGCCCAACAACGCCTCACATGTGAGTGCGACCCATGCCCGGAGGCTCCTGTGGGTGTACTAAGATATGGGTACCTTAGTACCCTGACTTGTGCATAAGCAGTTGTAGCCTTCCCACCGATAAGGATTGATGGAGGACTACTGTGTACAAGACTCATGATTCAACATACAAGACCGTGAAGAAGACCTCTAGTCAGGTGATCGAGAGGTACTAAGTTTGTATTGAAGATCAAGAATCCAATTGCTAGCAAGCTCCGCACTGGCAACCCCACGACCAAGCAAGCTCCTTGCCGGGAAGTTCCACCTTCGCGCTTTTCGGCCACTCCACCTTAGAGAATAGCCGGTGGCTTGTCAAGGTTAGGCGTCGAGTGGGTGACTGACTTGGGGAGGATCGTCTCGACGCTTGTCAGCACGTCGCATGCAGATCTAGTTTATTGACACCCATCTGGTGGACGTGTCAAGAAGATAGGTTTGTCCACATCGACGACACAGAAGGAGAGATGCCTCTCGCCACATGATTGCTACCACTTCACGGTGCATTGAATGGCCTTGTCCTAGTCCGGCAGGATTAGGTTGGATAGCATTGAGAACACTATTTACAATATATAATGACCATGTTGCCATGATGGTGATCCCTTCCTGTCTATATCGGGAGGACCATGGCTACCTTGGCACGGGTTGACACTTTGCTCACGCTTACACAGTAGCCGCACCTTGCTCGCGTTTTTCTAGCAAACTGCGCTTCTAGCGTAAGCCCAAGGTAAATGCACAAAACAAGCAGGAGTAGGGTTTTACGCCTGCACGGCGGCCCAAACATGAGCAAACCTCGTGTGTGAACTCTTATATTTGCTTTCCCTGCTCATTGATCTCCCAAGCCGAACTACAAAGTGATGGGGAGCATCCCATGATCATCCCCATGGACGCACCGACACCTCCAATGACACCACTTGGACCAATGACACGAGCCCGAGCCAAAGCTATCGAAGATAAGGTGAACTCACTCCTCTCTGAACTTCCACTTTCTATGCATGAGACGTGGCTACTACCTAAGTCCGAGGTGTTGTGCATGATTAGGCACCAAGAGGGCCTTCCCGAAGATGCGCATGAAGATGTACAAGTCCCTAGGTCCACGAATGAGGAGAACCAACGGAAGGAGCCAAGAGCATCTCCCAGGCCCCGGACATCTAGCCAAGGCCCCGGACATCCTGCCCCTGGAGCATCTTCCTCTACAGCAGCCCAGCCGCAGAAGGCTATAGGCCCCAGACATCCGGCCCTTCCGAGCCCCCGGACATCCGGCCACCGGCCCGGAAATCCGGCCCCTCCGAACCCGAGAGCAACAAATGCCACCGCTCCAGCCCGGACATCCGGCCCCCCAGCCCGGACATCCGGCGTCGCCTGAAAGCCCGGACATCCGGCCCGACCAGCCCAGACATCCGGCCTCCCCTGTCTGCGCACAGTGAAGGGCCGAGGCCCGTGTATCCTTCTCCCCCCTAGACAATATATACTCCATCCTGTACAACTTTCTAGGGTTAGCAAAGGACTAGCTCATATTTTGTGTGAGAGCTTTCCTCATCCACTTGGTTACCTTCTCCTCGGAGATTCGAGCCTCCACCGGAGAAGATCCACCAAGCAGATTCAAGACCCCTCTTTAGGGAAGAACATCAAGACCTCCTCACGGAGAAGAACCGGTTACCCTTTTGTATCGTCCCTAGTTGATCGTGGATCGTTTATCTTACTTTATGTACTCAAGGATCTAGCCCATGTGTGACTTGTTCTTGTTAGTTTGAGTGTTCCTCTCATGTTTCCCCTTGTGACTTCCCTCGTTCCCCTAGAATAAAAGATATTATTCTACCACTACAGTATATTTGGCTGATGGAAAGCTCCAAGTTTATTTTTTGCATAAAGCTAGTTTTCCCCTAGAATAAAAGATATTATTCTACCACTACAGTATAGCGTAGGATGAGTTGGCAAACCCAACTCAATCCATTCCCAAAGTTTCATTTAAAACCCAACTGTTTAATTAAGAGTGATGAGATCTCCCAGCATTTCCACTACTAGATGCTCAAGTTGTCCAGAACCGGGGACACGACTAATCGATTAGGTTTTAACACTCTACAGAGGTTTGCGCACTTTTCCCCACAAGACTCGATCGCCTCCCTTGAAATTCTCGCACTGCCTGGCGTTTGAGAATAGGTTGACCGAGACATAGTCTTTCGAAAATGTTCCCCCTTAACCCACGGATAGGCCGGTACACCTACATCATTCTACATCTGCTAGTCCATCCCGGAAGGGGTCACACTAACTACTCAACTAAGACAGAGCCCATATTGGCTTGTGGCTGCACACGTAAGCTTCTAGACATGAGAATACGATTGATCTCTTTGAGCCTGGGCGGCCGAACACTAGTGGTGCACCACCATGGATTAACCATGCATGCTCCCATTGTACTTCACCACCATTCAAACCAAAATACCACCCAGGTAGTTCATTTACAAGTCTTGGTCCTGATTACTACTTTGTCACTCATGTCTCACCATGTTCGCTTCCCAAACCACGTCTACATTTAGCAAGGCAAAAATAAACTTACACGATGGTGACAAGGATGTATAGATCAGACCTACCTCAAATGAACTACTAGGTAACGGCATAGCCATCTGGCAACAATAAATCTTACCATGCAATCCTACCTCAAAGGACTAAGTGCATAATAAAAACATAGGTAATTGAAGGAATGGTCAAATGTGAACTTGCCTGGTAATAGTTGATGAAGATGATATCGCTCTCAAAAATTTACTTAATAGAACTATTTGTCACTCTCCGATGAAAATATATAAAGTCAAACATTGCACTCACATAAGCAATCATTTCAGAGAACCAAGAAGAACATGCAAATCAAAAGTCTTGGAAAACCAAATGAACATTCAACACACTTAACTAGCATGGAAATATCCTAAGTGCAAAACAACATGTGACATAGGGTGCAAAGATGTGATGTGTACTAAAGTGGATACATGGCATAATAGTAAAACTATCATAGACATACCATTTTTTTGTGGAAAATGTGTAGCAATGGTCTAAGGGTAGGGTTTGGCTACGGTGACATAGTGCAAAAGGAATCACATCAATCGGAGCTACGGTTTAGGAGATATGACCAATTGAAGTTTGAATTCAAATATGAATAAAGTTCAAATTTGAATTTTGCCAAAAGTTTTCAAAGTTTGTTTTCTAGATAAAGCTATTCGAGACGAACATTTTGCCGCTGGTTTGGTCGAATTTGGAGTTACGGTTAAAAAGATACAACCATTCGAAGTTTAGGGGCTAAACTGAAATTTACAGGGACTTGACTGTGAAAGTTTTATTCACGACCAGGTCCCTGGCCACGTGGCGGCTTCTGGGTGGCTGAGCAGCGTTTGTTGTGGAAGCTTATACGGTGAACGATCGCTACTTAAGTAAAACATCTACCGTGGCTAGAAAAAACTAAAAACAAGATCGGTTTATCTAAACTTATCGGTTTAATATAAAACCGGATGAGCCGATCTCATTAAAAAAACACTAAACTAAACAGATCTAGAAAAAAATAAAAAAAATAAAACGAACAGCGAGCGAGCGGTTCGCTCACCTTGACGACGACGACGACGTACAGGGCGGCGGCGTTGGCGTCGGGCGGTGACGGGGCGGCGGCGGCGTGTCCTGGCGGCGGCGGAGGTGTCGGGGAGGATGGGCGCGGCGGGGGCGGTCCGGTGGCGGGGTCTGCGGCGGTCGGGGCGTCCGGGACAGCGAGGTAGAGGGCGGCAGCTCCGGCAGTCCGGTGAGGACACACGTCGTGGGGATGGCGTCTCCGACGAACCTAGGGGCAAAATAAGATGTCAACTAGGTGCGGAAGAACATGGGGAGTAGTTTGACGGAGTTTGAGGCCTCGGGGTGGCTTACGGTCGTCGAGCTCCTCCGGCGAACGGAGCTCCGACCGGCGAGATCCAAGCGGCAACAGCCCGCGGCTGCGGGTGGTTTGAGGGCGAACGAACTAGCAGAACGGAGAGAGGGGGTCCTGGAAGTTTTATAGGCGTGAGCAGAGGGCTCGGGGTGCAGCGGATAAGACTTATCCCCGAAGGCGTGGTGCGGTGGTTGCGGGCGGTGAGCGTGTGCGTGCTCATCCAGCGGGACGAGCGGAGGTTGAGGATGACGGGGCGGGGCCCACCTGCAGCGGGCGATGCGTGCGAGCGAGAGGGAGAGGCGGGTCAGGCGAGCAAGCGGTGGCCTTCGGGCGCTGGGAGCAGGCCGCGGGCTGAAGTGCGTGGCTGGCTGGGCCTGCGCGCGGTGTGCATGTGTTGTTTATTTATTATTATTATTATTATTTACAAAAACTTTCCGAGGCCAAACGAAACCAAACAAAATCCTAAAAATACCACAATAATTTCTAAAATTATCTCTGAATATCTGTAACATAATGAACATTTAATCAAGCATAGAAGAATTTGAAAATATTTTCCTAATTCATTTAATGCACTTTTTGCAAATTGAATAAATACCAAATAAGTTCTAAAAACTCCAAATAATATTCAAATGAAATTTCCACATCTTTTATGTTTTGAGGAAGTCATCTTATCCCCTCTCCTTCAGTTTTCTTGAGTGGAAAACAATATTTGAACATTCGAGAAAACTCCAAAATACAATAAATCATGAGATGCAAATGGTTTCAAATATTAACGTCTATTGGTTTCATAATCCATTTCCATTTCCCTTATGATAGTTGAAGGAGTCATATTTCCTTCTCTCTTTATTTTATTTGAATGAATGGAAATGTTTTGAAACTCAAAACGGAAAACTTTCCAAAAGTGAACCAAATGAAATTCAAAAGTCCTCCTCATCACTTCCCACTCTATTTCATATATTTCGAAGAAGTCCTATTATCTTCTCTCATGAAAATCCTTGAGTGGCATAAAGTTTCTGAGTTGGACTATTGTTCAAATGGAATTCAAATCAACTTCAAAACCCCTTTTCATTTCGTTAAATGGAAGAAGTCATATTATCTTCACTCTAGGGTTTTGTGCTGAATGAATTTGAATTCATGGAGATCAAAATGCAAGATGAAGCTTTTGGGAAAGTCCTTTTATTCCCTCTCATTCAACTTCCAAAAAGTCTTAAATTTTCACTCAATTTCACACAATCAATCACACGACAATCAAACAAGCAATCATAATAATTTATTTAATATAACTTTCCAAAATTTAGAATTTTGGGATGTTACAAACATCAACATACATATCGTCAAAATATTGAACGAATGCCAACTTCACATGATTACTAATAACAAGACATCTCCTGTGTCCTTAAGAACATAAGTAACTACTCACAAATCATATTCATGTTCAAGATTAGAGAGGCCTTATATATGATTAAGAATTTGAACATATAATCCTCCACCAAGTAAACCAACTAGCATCAACTATAAGATGCAATCAACACTACTAGCAACCCATAGGTACCAATTTGAGGTTTTGGGACAAAGATTGAATACAATAGATGAACTAGGGTTTGAGAGGAGATGGTTTTGGTGAAGATGTTGATGGAGATTGGTCCTCCCATGATAATAGGATCATTCGTGATGTTGATGGCTTCGATTTCCCCCTCCCGAATGGAAGTATGCATGGGTGGATCGCTCAGCCGCAGAGCAAAAGTGCTCAACCCAGGTTTCGCATTGAGACAGCGGTGCTTCTCCCGAAAGTCTTCTCCTTATTTTTTTCTAGGGCAAAAGGCCTCATATAGCAAAAGGAAGGCACCAAAGGGATGTTGTGGGACCCACAAGGCATCAGGGCATGCCCAAGGGGGTAGGCACACCCAATTGCCTTGTGAGCAGCAGGTGGCCCCCTCTGGTGGTTCTTCGTTCCAGTATTTTTTTATATATTCAATAAAAATCTTCGTGAAGTTTCAGGTCATTTGGAGCTCCGTAGAATAGATGTCTCTATTGTAAGTCCTTTAGGTCCAGAATTGCAGCTGCAAATAATTTCCCGCCTCATGTAGATCTTGCAAATTAAGTGAGAAAAGGCATTAGAATTGCAGCATGAAGTGAAATAATGACCAAAACATTTTAAATAATAGTAGGAAAACATGATGCAAAATGGATGTATTAGTAGTCATGAAAGTTTTTGGAAAATGATGTGTCTTGGCCAACTTGCCAGCTTCACAAGCACGACATAGATTATCTTTATCGAATTTCATATCTAGGATACCACAAAGACGATTTTACTTCATGGGAGTTTGTGGATTCCTCATACCTGCATGAACAAGTCTTCGGTGCCATAGCCATGCCTCGGCTGCTTTTGCATAGCAAAAAAGTATTAACTGAGGGACACTTAGAGAAATCCAAAATATACAAATCACCTTTTCTCTTTCTATCAAAGACGAAGGAATTGTCGGTGGCCATAAAGACAATGCATTTGCTGATCAAAAATAAAAACTAGCATGCCGAGATCACAAAGCTTGTGAAATGACATGAGATTCCAAGGGACTGAACAAGTAAAACATCATCAATGTTCTTATCCTCGGATATAGAAATTTTAGCTAGCCCAGTTACCTTTCCTTTGTTGTTGTCACTGAAAGTGATGAACTTTTGAGAAGAAGCAGTTAAGTTGAGGTCAACAAACAATGACTCATCTCTAGTCACATGACTAGTGCATCCACCATCCATGATACATTCAGTGCACCCAGAGACACAGTCCCGCAGGAGAATTAGGCTTTCTAACCACCCACATCTTGGCAGGTGGCTGAGGAACATATGAGGGAGCGAGATATCATTTCTTCCGGTACCCATAAGAGTTGTTTATTGAAGAGGAGTAAGTATAATCAAAGGAGTATGCATTCAAATTCTTCCGCGCCATATGAGTGTAGTTGTTAGAAGAAGTATGTATATACTCATTCTATTGAGGCTTCTCGAGTATATATCGAGCACTTTCAGTCTACATGGTTAGTAAAGCATTAACATGCAATGCCTCGATAGTTTCTTAGGAACATAGATGGATTTTTTCCCCAGGTCCGTTCCTGTTGTTTGGGCCAACATAGAGAGCAACAACTTCACCATGCTGGTTCTTGAGCAACTTATAGTTGTCCAGAGAATCATCACATGCATATTCAGGAATGGGACAATCATATCCCAAAAGAAAAGCAGGGTTGAGCATTTTGCTCTTAGCATGCACCCACACAGTGCGATGATATTTCTTAGGTTCCCAGTAGGAGCCATTTTAATTCAGTTTCCTTCGAAACCCAACCCTTGCTTCGTAGGATTTTTGTGAAGGATTGATTTCTTCAGGACATCACGGAGGGTTTGAGCCCTTTGAGATTTTTGAGCATTTTTCCCTAAAGAAGATCCTTTAACCTAGCATTTTGACCAGATATAGTACCAGTTTCCTGAAGAGAGGGGTTACCATTGATATCCTTCAAGGAAACATTTCTTTCACCAATCATAGAGGCTTCAACACACTACAAAAAATACTTCTGTGATAATACGTGTTTGTCATAGTTGGTCACGTTTCCTGTGATGCATGTACATTCGTGGCGATTTTATGACAGAATCAAGATAGTCATACCCGCGCTGTTGAAGAAGTGTTCCATGACAATACTCAAATTATTATCATGGAAGTGTCCACTTCCATGACGATAAATGTCGCGTCATGGAAATGTTTTTGTCAATGGTAACCGACATGTGGCATCCACCATAATGGGTCGCTGTTAAGCAATCGGGTCTGGTTCTAGATCTAATAACCCGTTAACTGCCTTGACCAATGGTGATTTTCGACGTGTAAAATTCTCATTGGACGAAGGAACCACTTGTGAGCTCTCCGTTGGGACAGATGTCATCCATCCAATGGATGAGACGCGCCTATGATACGTCGACATGTGGCACATCCCAATAGAGACCCATATAGTTTAAAAAGGTCGGCCCATTTGACCAGGTCAAAAGCTAGCGGGTCGGCCCATCACTACTAGGAAAAGGGCTATAGATGGAAATGACACTAATGGCGCACCAGACATGTGGTGCGCCATTAGTATATACTAATGGCGCACCATGTGTTGGTGCGCCATTAGTGTCCAACACTAATGGCGCACCACATCCACGGTGCGCCATTAGTAACAATTTTTTTTTTTTTCAAAACTACTAATGGCGCACCGTGGGAGTGGTGCGCCATTACTAGTTCACCACTAGTTGAACTAGTAATGGCGCACCGCTCCCACGGTGCGCCATTAGTAAAATTTTTTTTTTTCAAAACTACTAATGGCGCACCGTGGGAGTGGTGCGCTATTAGTAAAAATTTAGTAAAAATTTTATTTTAATTTTGTTTTGAAACTACTAATGGCGCACCGTGGGAGTGGTGCGCCATTACTAGTTGAACAAGTAATGGCGCACCACTCCCACGGTGCGCCATTAGTAACTTGGCCAGCACTTCCACCGAATGCACCCCCCTGTGGACCGCCTTTTCAGTTTAAAAAAATAAAAATAAATGATGGAAATGTCAAAAAAAATAAAAGAAATAAGTTTCCCATGTGATATGTGGGCTAGTTGTTGTGAAAATTTACAAATATGAATTTCGACTTTATTTGTGAAATCTCTCTAGAATTTCTAAAATGGGCATAACTTTTGCGTACGAACTCGGATGAAAAAGTTTTTTATATGAAAAATCATCTACTCGAAAAGTTACATCCAAATTTAACGGGGGGTACCCCGTTAAACATTTTCAAAATCCCCAAAAACCTAACAGAAAAAAAGTTACGGGGCTTCTAAGATCCGGAGGCAAAAAAATTCAAAAAATTTGAAACTTACTACTGGCGCACCGTATGCTAGGTGCGCCACTAGTAACAGAAAAAAATTGGTTTTGAAAAAAAAATTGAATTATTTTTCAAAATATGATACGTAATATGATCGGGAAGTTTGAAATATTTTTTCAAAATTTCATCATACTCATGAACATGAACAAAGTCCTAGACATCAGCAAGGTTTAATAGGATTGATATGATAGATATATTAACAAGTGCCTGTGAAGTGAGGTGGTGCTGGGGTTGGATAGAACTATGAAGTTAAGCGTGCTTGGGCTGGAGTAGTGTGAGGATGGGTGACCTTCTGAGAAGTTTGACCACAGAGTGCGATTTGACCTGAGGTTAAGCATGTTGACTTCAGATTAAGCCATAGTGACCCGAGATTAAGAAAACAAATAAAAAAATTTGAATTTTTTTTAAAAAAATGATTTTTTTTTGAATTTTAAAAAAAAATGAATTTTTTTTATTACTAATGGCGCACTTCTATGTGGTGCGCCATTAATAAGTCAGATAGTAATGGCGCACCTCTAGGCATATTAATGGCGCACTACTGGTGCGCCATTAGTATCTTGTATACTAATGGCGCACCAGTGGTGCGCCATTAGTAAAAAATACTAGTGGCGTGGTACTAATGGCGCACCAGTAGTGCGCCATTAGTAGGCAAAACTGGTGCGCCATTAGTAGGCCTTTTCCTAGTAGTGCATGAATAGCCTGTTAACGGTCTATTCGCACATAGCCCATTTACGACACAGTAACTCACGACCCGTTATGGCCTTTCCTAATTTGGCCCAACAGCGTCATGTGGGTTGTCCAATATAATTCCAGCCCATAGTAACTTCTGACCCATGTATTGCCCATGACGTCCTCCGCCCATATGACACCCTTTGTAACTCAAGGTCATTCAACGGCCCAGGTTGAATCTAGCCCATAACGAACAATAAATCACATTATAGCCATTAACGACCATTATTCAGTTTGGCTGTTTCGAGCCCGTGTTATATTTTGGCCTTCTAAGGGACCATTTATTCTTGGGCTCATTTTCAACCCTCGATTACCTATGGTCCATGACTGGCCGGTTCCTCTAATGGGCCAAATTCAGCCTGTGGTTATAGTTAGCCCTGTTAAGCCATTGGGCCATTTTTCATACATGTATTCCGACCCATTAATGACCCGTTATGCCTGTCGATAGAATTAAGCATGTGATACAACCGGTCTGTTAACGGCCTCTTATGGTCGGGCCCATAAACGGATGATTCTGAATTTAGCCCGTTTATGACCCATATTGCGGTTCGTTATTAGTCCACGAATAGTACGTCTCATGTTTGGCCAGTTGATCATACGACTCGTAGAAGGCCCATGATTATATGGCCAATAGAAGGCCCATGGATCCTATGGACCATAGAAGGCCCATGGATCCTATAGCCTGTAAGAAGCCAATGGTCACTACAACAGGTAGCAGGACCATGGTTACAATGGTGTGTATGTGGCCCATGGTTATTGTGGCCTAGTTCTCAAATAAAAGGTTATTGTGGCCCCTAGCAAACTGCAGAAAAATAAATTTAGTGGCTACAAGCAAGCAAATAAAAAAGATAATAAGGAAATAAATAAGCGAGCAACTTATGCTAGTCTATTACGGCTATTACACATCTTACATCCACTAGGCATCAAAGTTCGCCACCGCTGCAAATATTGGGAACAAAGCAGCATATTACATACACTGGGCATCTAAATTGGCCACCAGTGCAAATAAACGCGGCAGCAAAACAAGTTCATAACTGAAAACAACTTTAGAACAACTTAAGAAATGTTATCCTGGGTATCCACCGTGGTGGCAATAAGCTTAGCAAGCTTATTAGTTTTCTCTTGTTTGGCGCTAAAATCCTCCAAATCTTGTTGTTGCACTAGAAAGTATGCATCGGAATTCTGTATGTAGCGACTAGACCTCAAACGGTCCAATCTCTGTGCTCAGGTGTCATCCCTGGATCAGTAATGCTGACACCGCACAGTACTCGAAGGATTTATAACAGAGTAGCAATCACACACTTATTACATCGAGTGTCTCAAAAGAGAGCTTATTACAATAAATATGGCTTAAGGCCATCTAATAACGATAACAGTGGAAGGCTTGGAAGAAAAGTGAGTCCATCAACTCCAACGGCATCACTGAGTATAGAACCACGACCTAAAGGCACCTCAATCCTTGTTTGAAAAGTCTGCAACATTAAGGTTGCAGCCCGAAACGGGTCAGCACATGGAATATGCTGGCAATGTAACACATAGAGAGTAATGGAATGAAATAGGCTATTCTATATGCATATATGGCTGGTGGAAAGCTCTATGGTTACAGTTTTGGCATAAAGCCAATTTTTCCCTACTGCAAAGGAATAAATTTTATTTAACTACCATGGTAGTTGTTAAACATTGAGAATGGTTGACAGCATTCTCAATCCCAATTAAGCATCATCATTAAACAAAACCCAACAAAATTAATTTTAGAGTAACATGTTGAGATTCACATGATAATCCAGGTACTAGATACTCAAGATGTCCATAACCGGGGACACGGCTAACCATGATTAGTTTATACACTCTGCAGAGGTTTGCGCACTTTTCCCCACAAGACTCGATCTCCTTCGTTGGATTTCTCGCACTACATGGTGTTTGAGAAACGGATGACCGAGACATAGTCTTTCAGAAGCGCTAGCACCTTACGAACGGGTAGATCGTACCAACCTAGATCCCCTGCATCTGCTAGTCTACCACTGTAAGAGTTCGCACGACTTAGTCAACTATGCTAGAGCCCATAGTAGCTTGTGGCTGCACACGGAAGTTTCTAGCATGAATAATCTCATGATCCCTTTGAGCCTGGGTGGCGGTCCAAAGGAAAAACAGGCAATCGCTGGAATACCCAGGTGCCGCAATCCACCTAGATGTGTGTTTAGGTTGCCACCTTAAATAAACCATTAATTTAACAAATCTCACACCTGTCATGGATACACTCATCCAATCCATGTCTACTAGCATAGCATGGCATAATAAGCAACGTAGAAGTAACTCCCAAAGGTTTGATAATAAACAGGTAATAGGTTCTACCTCAACTACTTCCCAAACCCACAATTTAATTTGATCCTAATCATGCAATGTGTGAGAATTGATCTAATGCAATAAAACTGGGTAGTAGGAGGTATGATCAAAGTGTTACTTGCCATGCTGATGATCCACAAAACCTAGTGATTCGAAGTAGCAAGCGGCACACTTCGGGTACTCTATCGCAAACAAACAAGCATACAATAAGTACTCAACTAATGCACAAGTAAAACTCGAATAAGAGATCTAACCAGAAAGTTCAACTTAAGAACTCCGGTTGGCAAAAAGAATCAAATCGAACGAAGCAACGAAAGAAAAACGGCAAAAGAAACAAGCTTCGTTTACTATTCTGGATCTAGGGCAATTATTACCGTGGCAAAAACTTGTTTGAGTTGGTTAAACGGAAAGAGGGTTTCGAGACGAAACTCCATGCGCTTGAATCGCCTGATTCCGATAAACGAGCGAAAAGTTATACTAAAATGAACATCGGATCAGAGATCGCGATCAGAAAAATCGCGGATTTAATCCGAGAAAAAGAAAAACGATGAACATTCATTAAAACTAATGAACGGGCGAATGCTTGCTAAAATAAATAAACCGGAAAAACCGATCTATTAAAAAAATGAACCAAAAAAATTTAATAAAACTGACGGAAAACCGATCGGTTTTCTAAAAAAACCGGCGGCGAAAAAATAACTACCTCCGGCGGTGGATCCGGCGGCAGCGGCGGCGGGCGGCGGCGCGGCGAGGCGGCGCGACGGGGCAGCGGGCGGCGGCGGTGCGGCACTACGGTTAGGGTTTGGGGGCGGGGGCACGGGTGGGCTGTCGGGCCCCGGGCGGCGGCTATATAAAGGCCTGGCCAGGCTGAGTCCTGGCCGGTTACGGCGCAGAGTCGGTTCGGACTTTTTTTTTAAATAATTACGCTCAGAAAAAAACAAAAGGAATGCTAAACAGACTCCAAAAATCCTGAAATAAATTTTCCCCGGCTTCTAAAATCAAGCCACACAGGATGAACATTTATTTGGGGCCTAAATGCAATTTTGAAAAATGCACATTTTTCCTAAATTCAAATAAAATAGCAAATAAAACGAAAATAAAAATCTTATTTGATTTTTTATTAAATCCTCAATATTACTTTATTTTAGGAAAGTCATTTTATTCCCTCTCTCATATTTTTGTAATAGAAATAATTGAAGATAAAATAAATGAAATCAAATGATCCTATTTTCAAAATTTGAGAAAAACTCAAATATGAAAATAACGAAATCCCCAACTCTCTCCGAGGGTCCTTGAGTTGCGTAGAATTTTCTAGGATCAGCCAAAATGTAATAAAATATGCTATGCAATGATGATCTAGTGTATAACATTCCAAATTGAAAATTTGGGATGTTACAAACCTACCCCCCTTAAGATGAATCTCGCCCTCGAGATTCGGGTTGGCTAGAAAATAGGTGAGGGTGGTCCTTCAGCAATTCTTCCTCTCGCTCCCAGGTGGCTTCATCCTCCGTGTGTTGACTCCACTGAACTTTGCAAAACTTGATAACCTTGCTGCGGGTGACTCGACCGGCATACTCTAGAATCTTAACTGGTTTCTCCTCATAGGTCAAATCACTGTCCAACTGAATGGCTTCCAGTGGCACTGTATCTCTCCGCGGTATATCAGCCATTTGTGCGTGGCACTTCTTCAACTGGGAAACATGGAACACATTGTGAACTCCTGACAATCCTTCGGGCAACTCCAACTTATACGCTACTTCTCCCATACGCTCCAAAACTTTGTATGGGCCTACAAAACGTGGCGCTAATTTTCCCTTAATTAGATCCGGTCCAAACAACTGACGGTCTCCAACTTCATCCCACGACAATGGTGTCCTGCACCTCCTTCCGTACAAGGCTTCGAAAGGGGCCATCTTCAAAATGGATTGATAACTGTTGTTGTAAGAGAACTCTACATATGGAAAATTCTCGTCCCAACTAGATCCGTAATCTAGCGCACAAGCTCTTAGCATATCCAACAAAATCTGATTGACTCTCTCGGTCTGTCCATCTGTCTGCGGATGGAAAGCTATACTAAACTCCAGTCTGGTACCCGAAGTTTCATGCAACTAATTCCAGAACTTTGAGGTGAATTGGGTTCCTCTATCTGATACAATGCTCCTTGGAACTCCATGCACACATACGATTCTGGTCATGTATATCTTTGCCAACTTTGCACTGGTATAGGTTGCCTTCACTGGAATGAAATGAGCTACCTTTGTCAAACCATCGACTACAACCCATATTGAGTCATAGCCTGAACGAGTTCTGGGTAAACCCGTAATAAAATCCATGCCTAACTTATCCCACTTCCATTCGGGTATCGGCAATGGCTATAGCAATCCTGCTGGTTTCTGATGCTCTTCCTTTACTCTCTGGCATACATCACAAACTGCTACATAGTCCGCAATATCCTTCTTCATTCCGGTTCACCAGAAAGTATCCTTCAAATCCAAATACATCTTCGTATTTCCTAGGTAAATCGAATATGGTGAATCATGGGCCTCTTGCAGAATTAACTTCTTGATCTCCGAATCATTAGGCACATAAACATGGTCTTCAAACCATAAGGTATCGTGCTCATCCTCACGAAATCCCTTAGCTTTTCCTTTACTCATTTTCTCCTTAATAGAAGCAATTTCTTTGTCAGTCCTTTGAGCTTCTCTGATCTTATCCATCAAAGTAGACTGAATCTCCAATGTTGCTACATAGCCTCTCAGAACTATCTCCAAACATAGCTCATGAAGATTCTCGGCTAAATCCCTTGGTAAATCTCCCATCATTAAGGTGTTGACATGACTTTTATGGCTCAATGCGTCAGCTACTACATTAGCCTTTCTTGGGTGATAATGCAATCTCATATCATAATCCTTGATGATCTCCAACCATCTCCTTTTCCTGAGGTTCAACTCCTTCTGCGTGAAAATATACTTCAAACTCTTGTGATCCGTGTACACCTCACAATGGTTTTGAATGAGAAAATGTCTCTAGGTTTTTAATGCATGCACTACGGCTGCTAACTCCAAATCATGTGTAGCATAATTTAACTCATGAGGCTTAAGCTGTCGTGAGGCATAGGAAACAACTCTTCCTTCCTGCATAAGCACTGCTCCAAGTCCTCGACGTGAAGCATCGCAATACACCTCATAATCCTTGGTCTGATCTGGCAAAATCAACACAGGTGATGTAACCAAACGTTTCTTCATCTCCTGGAAACTGGCCTCACATTCCTCAGTCCATATGAACTTGGTATACTTTTTCAACAACTCTGTCATAGGCTTCGCAATCTTTGAGAAATTCTCAATGATTCTCCGGTAGTATCCTGCGAGTCGAAGAAAACTCCGGATCTCTCCAACTGTTGTTGGGGCTTCCCAATTGGTCACGGTATCAACTTTAGTGGGATCTACTGCTATACCTTCTCCCGATATAACGTGTCCGAGAAATCCAACTTCCTTCAACCAAAACTCACATTTGCTAAACTTGGCATATAATTGATGTTCTCTGGGCTTTTCAAGAACCTGCTCCTTATGCTCCTCTTCATTCTTCGAGTAAACCAAGATATCATCAATGAACACTATGACGAACTTATCCAGAAACTCCATAAACACCTTATTCATCATGTTCATAAAATATGCAGGTGTGTTAGTCAGACCAAATGACATAACGGTATACTCGTACAGCCCATACCTGGTGGTAAAAGGCGTCTTAGGTATATCCTGTTCTTGAATCTTCAACTGGTGGTATCCTGATCATAGATCGATCTTGGAAAATACCTTAGCTCCTTGCAATCGATCAAACAGATCATTGATCATCGGTAGTGGATACTTGTTCTTGATGGTTACTTCATTTAACCCTCGATAATCAACAACCATCCTTAATGATCCATCCTTCTTCTCCACTAGAAGTACTAGCGATCCCCAAGGTGAAGAACTTGGGTGAATATATCCTTTATCCAGTGACTCCTGAGTCTGCTTCTTAATCTCCACCAAATCCTTTGCGGGCATCCTATATGGTCTCTTAGATATTGGCCCTGTGCCTGGCAAAAGCTCAATCAAAAACTCAATATCTCTATCCGGTGGCATGCCTAGCAATTCTTCTGGAAATACATCCGGGAAATCCTTCGCCACTGGTACTTCCTCCTGCACAACTCCTGTTAAACAATTTACATGAGTCCTCTTTGGCACATGCCGGGATACATACTTGATCCTTCTTCCTTCTGGCGTTGTAAGAAAATTTGACTTGCCGGCGCATTCAATGTTCCCTTCATACTTCGATAAGCAATCCATGCCTAATATCACATCCAATCCTTGAGATTCCAACACTACTAGGTCTGAGGGAAATACGTAGTTACCAATCCTTAATGGTAACCGATCACACCATAGACTAGCCATATACTCTGCTCCAGGCGAGGTTACTAACATGGGTGATCTAAGAGCTTGGGTTGGTAGTTTATACTTATCCACAAATCCCCTTGATATGTATGAATGTGATGCACCAGTATCAAAAAGAACGAGTGCAGTAAATGACTTAACCAAAAACTTACCGATTACTGCATCCGGCTGCTCTTCAACCTCCTCCACGTTAACGTGGTTCACCTGTCCCCTATTGAAAGGGTTCAGCTTCTTCCCAGAGCTTCCATTGCCATTTCCATTCTGGGATTCAGGACATTCATTGGCATAATGTCCGGTCTTCTGGCACTTAAAGCAAGTGACTTGGCTCAGGTCTCTCTTGGCTGGGGTTGATGGGTTGGTGCGGTTCTGGCCGTTGCTTCCTCCATTCCCATTACCATTCTTGGTGCCATTATGATTGTGCAAGCTACCTCCTCCATCGGTATGCTGAA
The DNA here is from genome assembly GCF_018294505.1 of Triticum aestivum. Lineage (NCBI taxonomy): Eukaryota > Viridiplantae > Streptophyta > Magnoliopsida > Poales > Poaceae > Triticum > Triticum aestivum. Next base: position 236,634,717 of record NC_057806.1, read on the forward strand.
AATGTCCTCTCGGTCTAGGGGTAAAATGTGGCTTCTGCTGAGCTCCTGAATTGTACTTTCCTTTTCCATACTTCCTCCTGCGATTCTCAATCTGCTGCTGCTTCCCTTTAATCATGAGAGCACGATCTACCAACTCCTGGTAGTTGTTGAAGGTTGCTACCATCAACTGCATGCTCAACTCATCATTCAGTCCTTCCAGAAACTTCTCCTGCTTAGCCGCATCCATAGCAACGTCATCTGGGGCATAACGTGCTAACTTACTAAAGTCCTCCACATACTGGCCAATTGTCCGTCCTCCTTGGCGCAAGATGCGAAACTCTCGCTTCTTCATGGCCATAGCTCCTGCTAAAACATGGACAGTACGAAAAGCCTACTGAAACTGGTCCCGCGTGACAGTGTCGACGGGGAAAGTGGCTCTGAAATTCTCCCACCATGATGCTGCGGGTCCTTCAAGCTGATGTGCGGCAAACTTCACCTTTTCCGCATCTGTGCATCCTGTCGTGGTCAACTCTCTAGCTGTCTTATGGAGCCAATCGTATGCTACTAGAAAACACCGGCGAATTCAGCCTAAGAAAACGGGCTAAGTGATCAACATGTGGTGGTGGTGGTGGTGGGTTGTTGTTGTTGTTCCCCGGATTCTGATTCTGGACTAGCAACTGCATCAATGTATTCTGCTGCTGGATCAACTGGGTGAGCTCTGGTGGGAAGGTTGTTGGAAATATGCCCTAGAGGCAATAATAAAAGTATTATTATTATATTTTCTTGTTCATGATAATTGTCTTTTATTCATGCTATAACTGTATTATCCGGAAATCGTAATACACGTATGAATACATAGACCACAATATGTCCCTAGTGAGCCTCTACTTGACTAGCTCGTTGTGATCAACAGATAGTCATGGTTTCCTGGCTATGGACATTGGATGTCGTTGATAACGGGATCACATCATTAGGAGAATGATGTGATGGACAAGACCCGATCCTAAGACTAGCACAAAAGATCGTGTAGTTCATTTGCTAGAGCTTTGCCAATGTCAAGTATCTCTTCCTTTGACCATGAGATCGTGTAACTCCTGGATACCGTAGGAGTGCTTTGGGTGTATCAAATGTCACAACGTAACTGGGTGACTATAAAGGTGCATTACAGGTATCTCCGAAAGTATCTATTGTTTTATGCGGATCGAGACTGGGATTTGTCACTCCGTGTAAACGGAGAGGTATCTCTGGGCCCACTCGGTAGGACATCATCATATGCGCAATGTGACCAAGGAGTTGATCACGGGATGATGTGTTACGGAACGAGTAAAGTGACTTGCCGGTAACAAGATTGAACAAGGTAATACCGACGATCGAATCTCGGGCAAGTAACATACCGATAGACAAAGGGAATTGTATACGGGATCGATTGAGTCCTTGACATCGTGGTTCATCCGATGAGATCATCGTGGAACATATGGGAGCCAACATGGGTATCCAGATCCCGCTGTTGGTTATTGACCGGAGAACGTCTCGGTCATGTCTGCATGTCTCCCGAACCCGTAGGGTCTACACACTTAAGGTTCGATGACGCTAGGGTTATAAAGGAAGCTTGTATGTGGTTACCGAATGTTGTTCGAAGTCCCTGATGAGATCCCGGACGTCACGAGGAGTTCCGGAATGGTCCGGAGGTAAAGATTTATATATAGGAAGTCCTGTTTCGGCCATCGGGACAAGTTTCGGGGTCATCGGTATTGTACCGGGACCACCGGAAGGGTCCCGGGGGCCCACCGGGTGGGGCCACCTGCCCCGGGGGGCCACATGGGCTGAAGTGGGAAGGGATCCAGCCCAAAGTGGGCTGGGGCGCCACTTCCCTCATGGCCCATGCGCCTAGGGTCAAAGGGGAACCCTAAGGAAGAGTCCTAGGAGGGGAAGGCACCTCCTAGGTGCCTTGGGGGGGAGGGAATCCTCCCTTGGCCGCCGCCCCTTTCCCATCTAGGGCTGGCCGCACCCCTTGGGGGTGGGAAACCCTAAAGGGGGCGCAGCCCTCCCCTTCCCCTATATATATGAGGCCTAGGGGCTGCCCATAACACGCGATTTGATCTCTCGTTGGTGCAGCCCTGCCTCTCCTCCTCCTCTTCTCCCATGGTGCTTGGCAAAGCCCTGCGGGATTGCCACGCTCCTCCATCACCACCACACCGTTGTGCTGCTGCTGGATGGAGCCTTCCTCAACCTCTCCCTCTCTCCTTGCTGGATCAAGGCGTGGGAGACGTCACCGGGCTGTACGTGTGTTGAACGCGGAGGTGCCGTCCGTTCGGCACTTGATCATCGGTGATCTGAATCACGACGAGTACGACTCCATCAACCCCGTTCACTTGAACGCTTCCGCTTAGCGATCTACAAGGGTATGTAGATGCACTCCCCTTTCTACTCGTTGCTGGTCTCTCCATAGATAGATCTTGGTGTTACGTAGGAAAATTTTGGAATTTCTGCTACGTTCCCCATCAGTGGTATCAGAGCTAGGTCTATTGCGTAGATTCTTTGCACGAGTAGAACACAAAGTAGTTGTGGGCGTTGATGTTGTTCAATATGCTTACCGTTACTAGTCCAATCTTGTTTCGACGGTATTGTGGGATGAAGCGGCCCGGACCGACCTTACACGTACTCTTACGTGAGACAGGTTCCACCGATTGACATGCACTTGGTGCATAAGGTGGCTAGCGGGTGCCAGTCTCTCCCACTTTAGTCGGAACGGATTCGATGAAAAGGGTCCTTATGAAGGGTAAATAGCAATTGGCATATCACGTTGTGGTCTTGCGTAGGTAAGAAACGTTCTTGCTAGAAACCCATAGCAGCCACGTAAAACATGCAACAACAATTAGAGGACGTCTAACTTGTTTTTGCAGGGTATGCTATGTGATGTGATATGGCCAAGAAGAATGTGATGAATGATATGTGATGTATGAGATTGATCATGTTCTTGTAATAGGATTCACGACTTGCATGTCGATGAGTATGACAACCGGCAGGAGCCATAGGAGTTGTCTTTATTTATTGTATGACCTGCGTGTCATTGAAGAACGCCATGTAAACTACTTTACTTTATTGCTAAACGCGTTAGTCATAGAAGTAGAAGTAGTCGTTGGCGTGACAACTTCATGAAGACATGATGATGGAGATCATGATGATGGAGATCATGGTCTCGTGCCGGTGACGATGATGATCATGGAGCCCCGAAGATGAAGATCAAAAGGAGCAAAATGATATTGGCCATATCATGTCACTATTTGATTGCATGTGATGTTTATCATGTTTATGCATCTTGTTTACTTAGGACGACGGTAGTAAATAAGATGATCCCTTACAAAATTTCAAGAAGTGTTCTCCCCCAACTGTGCACCGTTGCTACAGTTCGTCGCTTCTAAGCACCACGTGATGATCGGGTGTGATGGATTCTTACGTTCACATACAACGTGTGTAAGACAGTTTTACACAGCGAAAACACTTAGGGTTAACTTGACGAGCCTAGCATGTGCAGACATGGCCTCGGAACACGGAGACCAAAAGGTCGAGCATGAGTCGTATGGTAGATACGATCAACATGAAGATGTTCACCGATGATGACTAGTCCGTCTCACGTGATGATCGGACACGGCCTAGTTGACTCGGATCATGTGATCACTTAGATGACCAGAGGGATGTCTATCTAAGTGGGAGTTCATAAGATGAACTTAATTATCTTGAACATAGTCAAAAGACCTTTTGCAAATTATGTCGTAGCTCGCGCTTTAGTTCTACTGTTTTAGACATGTTCCTAGAGAAAATATAGTTGAAAGTTGACAGTAGCGATTATGCGGACACTAGAACGCTTATGTCCTTAATGCACTGCTTAGTGTGCTGAACCCCAAACGTCGTTTGTGGATGTTTCGAACATCGAACATACACGTTTTGATAACTACGTGATAGTTCAGTTAAATGGTTTAAGTAGAGGCACTAAAGACGTTTTCGAAACGTCACGGAACATATGAGATGTTTCGAGGGCTGAAATTGGGATTTCAGGCTCGTGCCCACGTCAAGAGGTATGAGACCTCCGACGATTTTCTTAGCCTGCAAACTAAGGGAGAAAAGCTCAATCGTTGAGCTTGTGCTCAGATTGTCTGAGTGCAACAATCACTTGAATCGAGTGGGAGTTGATCTTCCAGATGAGATAGTGATGTTTCCCCAAAGTCATTGCCACCGAGCTGCTAGAGCTTCGTGATGAACTATAACATATCAGGGATAAATAAGATGATCCTTGAGGTATTCACGATGTTTGACACCGCGAAAGTAGAAATCAAGAAGGAGCATCAATTGTTGATGGTTGGTGAAACCACTAGTTTCAAGAAGGGCAAGGGAACAAAGGGATACTTCATGAAACGGCAATTCAGCTGCTGCTCAAGTGAAGAAACCCAAGGTTGAACCCAAACCCGAGACTAAGTGCTTCTGTAATAAGGGGAACAACCACTGGAGCAGCATTACCCTAGATACTTGGTAGATGAGAAGGCTGGCAAGGTCGATAGAAGTATATTGGATATACATTATGTTAATGTGTACTTTACTAGTACTCCTAGTAGCACCAGGGTATTAGATACCGGTTCGGTTGCTAAGTGTTAGTAACTCGAAATAAAAGCTACGGAATAAACGGAGACTAGCTAAAGGTGAGCTGACGATATATGTTGGAAGTGTTTCCAAGGTTGATATGATCAAGCATCGCACGCTCCCTCTACCACTGAGATTGGTGTTTGCGTTGAGCATAGACATGATTGGATTATGTCTATCGCAATACGGTTATTCATTTAAGGAGAATAATGGTTACTCTATTTTTGAATAATACCTTCAATGGTCTTGCACCTAAAGGAATGGTTTATTGAATCTCGGTCGTAGTGATACACATTTTCATGCCAAAAGATATAAGATAGTAATGATAGTACCACTTACTTGTGGCACTGCCATGTAAGTCATAATGGTATAAAACGCATGAAGAAGCTCCATGTTGATGGATCTTTGGACTCACTCATTTTTGAAAAGTTTGAGACATGCGAACCATGTCTATTGGTGTATGTGCATGAAGAAACTCCATGCAAATGGACCGTTCGGACTCACTTGATTTTGAATCACTTGAGATATGCAAATCATACCACATAGGCAAGATGACTGAAAAGCCTCGGTTTCAATAAGATGGAACAAGATAGCAACTTGTTGGAAGTAACACATTTTGATGTGTGCAGTCCAATAAGTGCTGAGGCATGCAGTGAATATCGTTATGTTCTTACTTCACAGATGATTCGAGTAGATGTTGAGAATATTTACTTGATGAAACACAAGTCTGAATTATTGAATGGTTCAAGTAATTTCAGAGTGAAGTAGAAGATCATTGTGACAAGAGAATAAAATGTCTATGATACGATCATAGAGATGAATATCTGAGTTACGAGTTTTGGCACACAATTAAGACATTGTGGAAATTGTTTCGCAATTAATACCGCCTGGAACACCATAGTGTGATGGTGTGTCCGAACATCATAGTTGCACCCTATTGGATATGGTGCGTACCATGATGTCTCTTATCAAATTACCACTATTGTTCATGGGTTAGGCATTAGAGACAACCACATTCACTTTAAATAGGGCACCACGTAATTCCGATGAGATGACACCGTATGAATTATGGTTTAGAGAAACCTAAGTTGTCGTTTCTTAAAAGTTTGGGGCTGCGACGCTTATATGAAAAAGTTTCAGGTTGATAAGCTCGAACCCAAAGCGGATAAAATGCATCTTCATAGGAAACCCAAAACAGTTGGGTATACCTCCTAATTCAGATCCGAAAGCAATATGGATTGTTTCTAAGATCGGGTCCTTTCTCGAGGAAAAGTTTCTCTCGAAAGAATTGAGTGGGAGGATGGTGGAGACTTGATGAGGTTATTGAACCGTCTCTTCAACTAGTGTGTGGCAGGGCACAGGAAGTTGTTCCTGTGGCACCTACACCAATTGAAGTGGAAGCTTATGATATTGATCATGAAACTTCGGATCAAGTCACTACCAAACCTCGTAGGACGACAAGGACACGTACTACTTCGGAGTGGTAAGGTGATCCTGTCTTGAAAGTCATGTTGCTGGACAACAATGAACCTACGAGCTATGGAGAAGCGATGGTGGGCCCGGATTCCGATAAGTGGCTTGAGGCCATAAAATCCGAGAGAGGATCCATGTATGAAAACAAAGTGTAGACTTTGGCAGAACGGCTCGATGGTCGTAAGGCTAATGAGTACAGATGGATTTCAAAAGGAAGATGGACAATGATGGTAAATGTCACCATTAAGAAAGCTCGACTTGTCGTTAAGATGTTTTCCGACAAGTTCAAGGAGTTGACTACAATGAGATTTTCTCACTCGTAGCGATGCTAAGAGTCTGTTGGAATTATATTAGCGATTACTGCATTATTTATGAAATCTTGCAGATAGGATGTCAAAACATTGTTTCCTCGACGATTTTAATGAGGAAAGGTTGTATGTGATACAACCGGAAGGTTTTGTCAATCCCGAAAGATGCTAATAAGTATGCAAAGCTCCAGCAATCCTTCTAAGGACTGGAGTGAGCATCTCGGAGTTGGAATGTATGCTTTGATGATGATCAAAAAATTTGGGTTTGTACAAAGTTTATGAGAAACTTGTATTTCCAAAGAAGTGAGTGGGAGCACTATAGAATTTCTGATGAGTATATGTTGTTGACATATTGATGATCAGAAATGATGTAGAATTTCTAGAAAGCATATAGGGTTATTTGAAAGGTGTTTTTCAATAGAAAACCTGGATTAAGCTACTTGAGCATTAAGCATCAAGATCTATAAGGATAGATCAAAACGCTTAATGGTACTTTCAAATGAGCACATACCTTGACATGATCTTGAAGGTGTTCAAGATGAACCAGTCAAAGAAGGAGTTCTTGCCTGAGTTGTAAGGTACGAAGTTAAGACTTAAAGCTCGACCACGGCAGAATAAAGAGAAAGGACGAAGGTCGTCCCCTATGCTTAAGACGTAGGCTCTTTAGTATGCTATGTTGTGTACCGCACCTGAAGTGTGCCTTGCCATGAGTCAGTCAAGGGGTACAAGAGTGATCCAAGAATGGCTCACAGGACAGCGGTCAAAGTTATCCTTAGTAACTAGTGGACTAAGGAATTTTCTCGATTATGGAGGTGGTAAAAGAGTTCGTCGTAAAGGTTACGACGATGCAAGCTTGACACCTATCCGGATAGCTCTGAGTAGAGAGACCGGATACATATAATGGAGTAATAATTTAGAATAGCTCCAAGTAGAACAGTTGTTTGGAATAGCTCCAATTAGAGCGTGGTAGCTGCATCTAGGAGATGACATAGAGATTTGTAAAGCACACACGGATCTGAAAGGTTCAGACCCGTTGACTAAAACCTCTCTCACAAGCAACATGATCAAACATAAAACTCATTGAGTGTTAATCACATAGTGATGTGAACTAGACTACTGACTCTAGTAAACTCTTGGGTATTAGTCACATGGCGATGTGACCTGTGAGTGTTAATCACATGGCGAGGTGAACTAGATTATTGACTCTAGTGCAAGTGGGAGACTGTTGGAAATATGCCCTAGAGGCAATAATAAAAGTATTATTATTATATTTCCTTGTTCATGATAATTGTCTTTTATTCATGCTATAACTGTATTATCCGGAAATCGTAATACACGTGTGAATACATAGACCGCAATATGTCCCTAGTGAGCCTCTAGTTGACTAGCTCGTTGTGATCAACAGATAGTCATGGTTTCCTGGCTATGGACATTGGATGTCGTTGATAACGGGATCACATCATTAGGAGAATGATGTGATGGACAAGACCCGATCCTAAGACTAGCACAAAAGATCGTGTAGTTCATTTGCTAGAGCTTTGCCAATGTCAAGTATCTCTTCCTTTGACCATGAGATCGTGTAACTCCTGGATACCGTAGGAGTGCTTTGGGTGTATCAAACGTCACAACGTAACTGGGTGACTATATAGGTGCATTACAGGTATCTCCGAAAGTATCTATTGTTTTATGCGGATCGAGACTGGGATTTGTCACTCCGTGTAAACGGAGAGGTATCTCTGGGCCCACTCGGTAGGACATCATCATATGCGCAATGTGACCAAGGAGTTGATCACGGGATGATGTGTTACGGAACGAGTAAAGTGACTTGCCGGTAACGAGATTGAACAAGGTATCGGTATACCGACGATCGAATCTCGGGCAAGTAACATACCGATAGACAAAGGGAATTGTATACGGGATCGATTGAGTCCTTGACATCGTGGTTCATCCGATGAGATCATCGTGGAACATATGGGAGCCAACATGGGTATCCAGATCCCGCTGTTGGTTATTGACCGGAGAACGTCTCGGTCATGTTTGCATGTCTCCCGAACCCGTAGGGTCTACACACTTAAGGTTCGATGACGCTAGGGTTATAAAGGAAGCTTGTATGTGGTTACCGAATGTTGTTCGGAGTCCCGGATGAGATCCCGGACGTCACGAGGAGTTCCGGAATGGTCCGGAGGTAAAGATTTATATATAGGAAGTCCTGTTTCGGCCATCGGGACAAGTTTCGGGGTCATCGGTATTGTACCGGGACCACCGGAAGGGTCCCGGGGGCCCACCGGGTGGGGCCACCTGCCCCGGGGGGCCACATGGGCTGAAGTGGGAAGGGATCCAGCCCAAAGTGGGCTGGGGCGCCACTTCCCTCATGGCCCATGCGCCTAGGGTCAAAGGGGAACCCTAAGGAAGAGTCCTAGGAGGGGAAGGCACCTCCTAGGTGCCTTGGGGGGGAGGGAATCATCCCTTGGCCGCCGCCCCTTTCCCATCTAGGGCTGGCCGCACCCCTTGGGGGTGGGAAACCCTAAAGGGGGCGCAGCCCTCCCCTTCCCCTATATATATGAGGCCTAGGGGCTGCCCATAACACGCGATTTGATCTCTCGTTGGTGCAGCCCTGCCTCTCCTCCTCGTCTTCTCCCATGGTGCTTGGCAAAGCCCTGCGGGATTGCCACGCTCCTCCATCACCACCACGCCGTTGTGCTGCTTCTAGATGGAGTCTTCCTCAACCTCTCCCTCTCTCCTTGCTGGATCAAGGCGTGGGAGACGTCACCGGGCTGTACGTGTGTTGAACGCGGAGGTGCCGTCCGTTCGGCACTTGATCATTGGTGATCTGAATCACGACGAGTACGACTCCATCAACCCCATTCACTTGAACGCTTCCGCTTAGCGATCTACAAGGGTATGTAGATGCACTCCCCTTTCTACTTGTTGCTGGTCTCTCCATAGATAGATCTTGGTGTTACGTAGGAAAATTTTGGAATTTCTGCTACGTTCCCCAACAAAGGTAAATCCGAGGTCACGTCTCGGAGGCATCTGAGGGTTAGAAAAGATGAGATTTAAGAATGGAGGGGGTCTAAAGAGAAAACACTACCCATATGCACATGAGACAAAAGCAAACAATTCACTTCATTCAATCAATCAAACAAGGGCATGCAATCGATCTAACTATCGCAAAAGTGCTCGGACTACTATATTTACATGGTGGACTACTACTACTGTTGTGGTGGTCTACTAGAAATATTCCTCGGTTGCAGACTCCATGATATCTGCTCCAGCTTCAATAACATAGTCCTCATCGCTATCATCTGGATCCGAGTCGGTGTCGTCGATGATGATGTAGTCCTCCGGGAGAATCTCATGGGGTTCTTCGTCTTCTTCTACTGGTGTACGGCCTCCCATAAATATTCCAATCTTCTTGATCAGATCGTCATTCTTCTCCACTAATACTTCGATTTCCTCTTCATAATCTTCACGTGTAGCCTTGAGTTCTTCCTCCAGTTGCTTGATTCTTGTCCTCGCCTTCTTTGGATCTATCATGTCGGTGCACATCTGGTTCTCCTGACGTCGAATGTGTTGGTTTAACTCCTGGATAAAAGCTGCAACTGATCTATCCTTCTTGGTGCTGATCATCTCCCAGTGCTCATCTCAGCGCCCACAAATCTGGTAGATAGTATCCTTGAGATCATTGCGGTAAACTTCTCCAATGTGTCCCATGGCGATGTGAGCTGCCATGCTCTTTCCGGGACTCAAAGTTGGTGCATCAAATGAAAACTCTATGGGCTCAGTGACTGGCATGAATGTCCTTCCTGGAACTTGAACTTGAATCATCCAGTGCTCTTCTTCAGGTAGAGTGGCGTTGTAGGTCCCGGTGAAGCTTGGTACTCCTATGTTCAGGTATCTAGTGACTTCCCTCGAGTGATGTCCAAAGGGTGTATCTTCATCCGGTTGCGTGAACTTGTTCCTTGCATCCGCCATCCTAAAAGAGTAGAAAAGATGAGGAGTCAGAATGAGAAGAGAGTGAGTAGTGATCTAGGTCTTTAGCTTAGTGGTCGTGTCCTACAGTCAGCGTGTGCTCTGATACCATCTTGTAGCGACTAGACCTCAAACGGTCGAATCTCTGTGCTCAGGTGTCATCCCTGGATCAGTAATGCTGACACCACACAGTACTTGAAGGATTTATAATAGATTAGTAATCACACACTTATTACATCGAGTGTCTCAAAAGAGAACTTATTACAATAAATATGGCTTAAGGCCATCTAATAACGATAACAGCGGAAGGCTTGGAAGAAAAGTGAGTCCATCAACTCCAACGGCATCACTGAGTATAGAACCATGACCTAAAGGCACCTCAATCATCGTCTGAAAAGTCTGCAACATTAAGGTTGCGGCCCGAAACGGGTCAGCACATGGAATATGCTGGCAATGTAACACATAGAGAGTAATGGAATGAAATAGGCTATTCTATATGCATATATGGCTGGTGGAAATCTCTATGGTTATAGTTTTTGCGTAAAGCCAATTTTTCCCTACTGCAAAGAAATAAATTTTATTTAACTATCATGGTAGTTCTTAAACATTGAGAATGGTTGACAGCATTCTCAATCCCAATTAAGCATCATCATTAAACAAAACCCAACAAAATTAATTTTAGAGTAACATGTTGAGATTCACATGATAATCCAAGTACTAGATACTCAAGATATCCATAACCGGGGACACGGCTAACCATGATTAGTCTATACACTCTGAAGAGGTTTGCGCACTTTTCCCCACAAGACTCGATCTCCTCCGTTGGATTTCTCACACTACATGGTGTTTGAGAAACGGATGACCGAGACATAGTCTTTCAGAAGCGCTAGCACCTTACGAACGGGTAGACCGTACCAACCTACATCCCCTACATCTGCTAGTCTACCACTATAAGAGTTCGCACGACTTAGTCAACTATGCTAGAGCCCATAGTAGCTTGTGGCTGCACACGGAAGTTTCTAGCATGAATAATCTCATGATCCCTTTGAGCCTGGGTGGCGGTCCAAAAGAAAAACAGGCAATCACTGGAATACCGAGGTGCCTCAATCCACCCAGATGTGTGTTTAGGTTGCCACCTTAAATAAACCATTAATTTAACAAATCTCACAACTGTCATGGATACACTCACCCAATCCACGTCTACTAGCATAGCATGGCATAATAAGCAATGTAGAAGTAACTCCCAAAGGTTTGATAATAAACAGGTAATAGGTTCTACCTCAACTACTTCCCAAACCCACAATTTAATTAGATCCTAATCATGAAATGTGTGAGGATTGATCAAATGCAATAAAACTGGGTAGTAGGAGGTATGATCAAAGTGTTACTTGCCTTGCTGATGATCCGCAAAACCTAGCGATTCGATGTAGCTAGCAGAGCACTCCGGGTACTCTATCACAGACAAACAAGCATACAATAATTACTCAAGTAATGCATAGGTAAAACTCGAATAAGAGATCTAGCCCGAAAGTTCAACTTAAGAACTCCGGTTGGCAAAAAGAATCAAATCGAACGAAGCAACGAAAGACACACGGCAAAAGAAACAGGCTTTGTTTACTATTCTGGATCTAGGGCAATTTTTACTGTGGCAAAAACTTGTTTGAGTTGGTTAAACGGAAGGAGGGTTTCGGGACGAAACTCCAGGCGCTTGAATCGCCTGATTCCGATAAGCGAGCGAAAAGTTATACTAAAACGAACATGGGATCAGAGATCGCGATCAGAAAAATCACGAATTTAATCCGAGAAAAATAAAAACGACGAACGTTCGTTAAAACGAACGAATGGGCGAATGCTCGCTAAAATAAATAAACCGTAAAAACCGATCTATTAAAAAACGAACCAAAAAACCGAACAAAACCGACGGAAAACCGATCAGTTTTCTAAAAAAACCGGCGGCGGAAAAGAACTACCTTCAGCGGCGGATCCAGCGGCGGCGGCGGCGGCGCGACGCTAGGGTTAGGGTTTGGGGGCGGGGTGCGGCTGGGCTGTCGGGCCCCGGGCGGCGGCTATATAAAGGCCCGGCCAGGCGGAGTCCTGGCCGGTTACGGCACAGAGTCGGTTCGGACTTTTTTTTATAATAATTACGCTCAGGAAAAAATAAAAGGAATACTATAGGGACTCCAAAAATCCCTAAATAAATTTTTCCCGGCTTCTAAAATCAAGCCGCACAGGATGAACATTTATTTGGGGTCTAAATGCAATTTCGAATAACGCGCATTTTTCCTAAATTCAAATAAAATAGCAAATAAAACCAAAATAAAAATCTTATTTTTTATTAAATCCTCAATATTTCTTTATTTTGGGAAAGTCATTTTATTCCCTCTCTCATATTTTTGTAATAGAAATAACTGAAGATAAAATAAATTAAATCAAATGATCCTATTTTAAAAATTTGAGAAAAACTCAAATATGAAAATAACGAAATCCCCAACTCTCTCCGAGGGTCCTTGAGTTGCGTAGAATTTTCTAGGATCAGCCAAAACGCAATAAAATATGCTATGCAATAATGATCTAGTGTATAACATTCCAAATTGAAAATTTGGGATGTTACACTGTAGGGACTTCCTCAGTCCTTCGGCTTGTTGTCACAGCACAGCTGATCAATGTCTTTCATCTTCTAGTTGAGACTCAAGAAACTGAACTGATTCAGACAACGAGTTCGAAGAGCTTGTGCCAACGGTAGTGGCTAGTAACTCAAGCACTACATCAAGACATGACTTTGGCGTTGTCTCACTGTCTTCCAGATAGTTTTCCTTGTCTGTTTTATCAGCTTTCTTGGAGACCAACAACGCTATCCCACTATCGTGGACGTTGTCTCCATTACTTCCTTTACCATTGCTTAATGGGGTACTGTTCTCCATTATTCTGTGGGCATTCTAAAAGAAGTAACAAGTAGACACATAACAAGTTTAGCATGTAGAATATGAAACTCATTTTGGTGAACCATTTCAGTAGTAAGGTGGACAGGATTAAACTAACAAGTCTTCTATTGCGAAGTAGTGCATAATAAAAGCATCAAACGAACATATGTCTATGTGCTATGTCCACTTCATTGTCTTGCCAAATCAAAATAGAGACACAGTTCAAATCATATCAGTTCAAGACGAAGCGGCATTGGACGAATATAAGCATGGGAAACTACACGAAACCACAAGATTTCTGGTGGGTACCACGGGTATACAGGTACAACTAACAACACTATTGGCTCTGTTTTGATACTATTAATGTACATGAAATGAGAAGACAACTGTCTACAGAATTGAAATTGAAATGAACATAGACCAATTTAGAAGAGCTAACCAGTTAAAGAAACATGATTACACATACCTGTTGTGCCATTCGAGTTTCGATTGGATACTTAAATTTAAAAATTAGTTGGTATGAGTAAATAGAGTGATACAAGAGCAAAGCAGTATGCACCATAGCTACGGAATCTAACCTGAGAACAGATGTTCATCTTGTCTAAGCACTTTTTATACAAGAACGTACAACAGTAAGATGCAGGCATATAGTACTTCAATGTAAAATATGATCCCATAGCACTACTAGGAAAATGCTTATAGATAGAAGTTTACCAGTAGCGTCTGTTTATGACCCCACGCTACTAGTATTTAGCAGTAGCGCTGGGCAGAAAACATGCTACTACTAATATATAATAGCAGCTTTTGTTTGCTTGGGCCGCGCTACTGTTACATGGGTCGCGGGGCAAAAGCAGTAGCCCACTTAGCTGTAGCGTTTGTTTTGAACGGGCGCTACAACTAGTGGGCTTAGCAGTAGCACTGGCCTCTAAACATCGCTACTACTAGAGCAAACCGGCCCGAGCGCCCCCGCACCCCTCACACTCTCACAATCGATCCCCTTCGCCCGACGACACCGTCGCGGTTAGGGTTCGTCCCCGGCCGCCTAACCCCCGTCGACGGTGCCGTGCGCTGCCACCACGCGTGGTCGCCTCTCGCCTACTCTAACGCTCCAGCCCCATAAGTCCCCCTCGATCTCCTCCTCCCTGCGCGCGCCACACTAGCTAGGCTCCAATCGACTTGCCACGGCGGCTCGCCATGTTTTGGGATATAGGGATTGCACGGTGGCTCCGCGCTTTGATGCGACATGCTCCTCACGTGATTGGGGAGAGAGTAGAGAGAGGGGTTAGGTGAGAGAAGTAGAGGCTTTTTGTTGCTCACCAAAACTTAGGAGAGAGTAGAGAGAAGTAGCTAGAGAAGTAGAGGCTTTTAGCACATATAACTGAAAGTTTGGTTTCAATTCTTGGCTGCTGCCCCTGGAGGAGTGGTGGTGTAGCGACCAGACCTCAAACGATCTGATCTCTGTGCTCGGGTGTCATCCTTGGATCAGTAATGCTGACACCACACAGTACTTGAAGGATTTATAACAGAGTAGCAATCACACACTTATTACATCGAGTGTCTCAATAGAGAACTTATTACAATAAATATGGCTGAAGGCCATCTAATAACGATAACAGCGTAAGGATTGGAAGATAAGTGAGTCCATCAACTCCAACGGCATCACTGAGTATAGAACCACGACCTAAAAAGTCCTTAATCGTCATCTGAAAAGTCTGCAACATTAATGTTGCAGCCCGAAACGGGTCAGCACATGGAATATGCTGGCAAGGTAACACATCGAGAGTAATGGAATGAAACAGCTATACTATATGCATATTTGGCTGGTGGAAAGCTCTATGGTTACAGTTTTGCGTAAAGCCAATTTTCCCTACTGCAAAGGAATAAATTTTATTTAACTATCATGGTAGTTGTTAAACATTGAGAATGGTTGACAGCATCCTCAATCCCAATTAAGCCTCATCATTGACAAAACCCAACAAAATTAATTTAGAGTAACATGTTGAGATTCACATGATAATCCAAGTACTAGATACTCAAGATGTCCATAACCGGGGACACGGCTAACCATGATTAGTTTATACACTCTGCAGAGGTTTGCGCACTTTTCCCCACAAGACTCGATCACCTGCGTTTGGTTTCTCGCACTTCATGGTATTTGAGAAGACGGATGACCGAGACATAGTCTTTCAGAAGCGCTAGCACCTTACGATGGATAGACCATTACACCTACTTTCCCCTACATCTGCTAGTCTACCCTGTAAGAGTTCGCACGACTTAATCAACTATAGAGCCCATAATAGCTTGTGGCTGCACACGGAAGTTTCTAGTATGAAAAATCTCATGATCCTTTTGGGCCTAGGTGGCGGTCCATAAAGAAAAACAGGCAATCCTGGAATACCCAGGTACCTAAATCCACCCAGGTGTGTGTTTAAGTTGCCACCTTAGATAAACCATTAATTAACAAACTCACATCTGTCATGGATATCACTCACCCAATCCACGTCTACTAGCATAGCATGGCATAATAGGCAAACGTAGAAGTAACTCCCAAAGGTTTGAAAATAAACAGGTAATAGGTACTACCTCAACTACTTCCCATCCCACAATTTAATTAGATCCTAATCATGCAATGTTTGAGGACTGATCTAATGCAATAAAACTGGGTAGTAGGAGGTATGATCAAAGTGTTACTTGCCTTGGTGATGATCCGCGAAACCTAGAGATTCCAAATAACAGGCGGCGCACTCCGGGTATTCTATCACAGACAAACAAACAAGCATACAATAAGTATTCATCTAATGCACAGGTAAAACTCAAATAAGAGATCTAACCAGAAGGTTCAACTTAAGAACTCCGGTTTGCAAAAAGAATCAAATCAAACGAAGCAACGAAAGTCAAACGGCAAAAGAAACAGGCTTCCTTTACTATTCTGGATCTAGGGCAATTTTTACAGTGGCAAAAACTTGTTTAAGTTGGTTAAACGGATAGAGGGTTTCGAGACAAAACTCCAGGCACTTGAATTGCCTGATTCTGATAAACGAGCGAAAAGTTATACTAAAACGAAAATCGGATCAGGAATCGCGATCAGAAAAATCGCGGATTTTATCCGAGAAAAAGAAAAACGACGAACGTTCGCTAGAACGGACGAACGGACGAACGCTTGCTATTTAAATAAATCGGCAAAACCGATCTATTTAAAAAAACCGAAACAAAAAGAAAACGAACAAAACCATCGGAAAAACCAAACGGTTTTTCGGAAAAAAACCGGTCTCTATAAAAAAACTACCGGCAACTCCGGCGGCAGCGGCGGTCGGCGGCGGGGCGGCGGTGGCGGCGGCGGGGCGGCGGCTAGGGCAGCGGATAGGGTTTTTGGGGAGGCTCTGGGCTGGGCTCCCCGGCTTATAAAGCCCGATCGGGCCTGGTGTCCAGGTCGGACATGGCCCGTAGGTCGGTCGCATTTTTTTTAAATATTCCGCGCAGAAAAACAAATAAAAGAAATACTAAACAGACTCCAAAAATCCTGAAATAAATTTTCCTGGGCTTCTAAAATCAATCCGCACAAGGTGAACATTTATTTGGGGCCTAAATACAATTCTGAAAAACGCACATTTTTCCTAAATTCAAATAAAATACCGAAAAACTCCGAAATAAAATCTTATTTAATTTTATTATTAAATCCTCAAGATTTCTTTATTTTGGGAAAGTTATTTTATTCCCTCTCTCATATTTTTGTAATAGAAATAATTGATGATAAAATAATTAAAATCAAATGATCCTATTCTTGAAATTTGAGAAAACTCAAATATGAAAATAACGTAATCCCCAACTCTCTCCGTGGGTCCTTGAGTTGCGTAGAATTTCTAGGATCAAAACCGAAAGCAAAATAAAATATGATATGCAATGATGATCTAGTGTATAACATTCCAAATGGAAAATTTGGGATGTTACAGGTGGCGGCGGCGGTGCCTAGTGTTTTAGGGTTTAGAGAGGGGGCGTCCATGTCGTGACTATTGTTTCCGACATTTAGGATCATTGATGTATTACTTGTAACTACTTGTCATTCCTTCGCTGGAACAACCATAATGCTCGACCGTAGAATCGTGAGCATTTTTTTAGCTCTGATATGACAGCAACGGTTGAGGGTTTCAATTCTTGGCTACTGCCACTAGCTTCTTTGTTAATGCACATAAAGATATGACCAAGAAGCCCTCACTGTTATGTGGTTTCATGGAAAAATCAATGCTTGATTCGATACTCTCTTTCAGGTTGATGAGAGTATCTGTATGTGGTGATGCTCAAATTGCTAAGTTCTTATGATGCTGTTAGTGAGCCCATTTTTGGTAAATTTCAGAAAAATAAAACACAGATAGACAGAGAGTTGTATCTGATCGAAAAGGGGTTGTTTGCCTTTTATAGTTTTAATTATTGTGTATCTGATGCCAAAGGTGGAATGGACGTTTACTTATTGTGTTTTGGAAGATTCTAAGCTGGTTCAACTTTTGGATGTGGGAATAGATAAAGTGTTCCCCTGGACTGAACTTTATGTTTACTTTTTAGTTGTTATTTTGCTTTCCATGTGAACTCGAGCTATGAAAACTTTATGTTTACTTTTTGGATTGTTAATCCTTTAATCATATTGCTTTAGGGAAATGGGGCCACCACCACCACCATGTCGACGGTGCAAGTCAAGGTGTGCCAGCAGCCTTGCAACTAGCACGCTGTTTGGCATCTACTTCGAGTCTAGTTTTCTTCATGCGGCGGTAATAAATTATATGAAACTAGTAACTACTATTTTGTTTCCAGTGTTATTGGCATTAATGCATCGTGTATATATCATTTTTGCTTTTTGTACATAGATCATCCCATGCAATGTGAGGTCAGAATTCAACAATCTGACTGGAGACTCTATAACCTTTGAGGCTCCTGGGGGCCCCTACACTATGGAGATCGAGAAAGGACGAAAGATGACGCGGGTGGGAGGAGATGGATGGGTCCGTTTCATCGACCACATGCGTATCACCGGTGGTGAGTTGATCAGCTTCTCCTTCAGAGCTGAAAGACCCAAGTTGGCCGTGATTTATGTCAACAAAGCAGAAGATTATGAGGATGATGATGACCCACTCGGTGATGCCATCGTAGCTCAAAGAATGAAGTTGAGTGAGGAGAAGGTGTGCAACCTATGGGACATCATTCCGCCACGTACTGACTTCGTCGGGGTGCCATTCGTGACCCGCCTGACAAGTACCATGGTTGATCGGCATATCATGGTATGTTGCATTTACTGTAGTTTCTAGAGTAATTTGATGATATGCTTTATTGTTATACTTAGTTTAGAGTCCGATGATATATATGCTTAGTGAATCTTATATGCTTTATTGTTATACTTAGTGTAGAGTCTGATGATATATATGCTTAGTCAATCTTATATGCTTAGTGAATCTTATATGCTTAGTGAATCTTATATGATTTATTGTTATACTTAGTGTAGAGTCTGATGATATATATATGCTTAGTCAATCTTATATGCTTAGTGAATCTTATATGCTTAGTGAATCTTGTATGCTTTATTGTTATACTTAGTGTAGAGTCCGATGATATATATGCTTAGTGAATCTTATATGCTTAGTGAATCTTGTATGCTTTATTGTTATACTTAGTGTAGAGTCCGATGATATATATGCTTAGTCAATCTTATATGCTTTGTGAATCTTATATGCGTAGTGAATCTTATATGATTTATTGTTATACTTAGTGTAGAGTTCGATGATATATATGCTTAGTGAATCTTATATGCTTAGTGAATCTTATGTGCTTAGTGAATATTATATGCTTTATTGTTATACTTAGTGCAGAATGTGTGAGGCTACTTATTAATTGATATGTTTTTCTTATTCAGAAATTGCCAAGGAGCCTATCTGAGAGCTTTCCTGGAATACGCCTTACCGCAAGGGGCTCCGTCAGCACTTATGCGTACGGCGTGGACACGGACGGTCGCACACACTTCAACTCGGTTGGGTGGAAGAGCTTCCTCGTCGGCAAGAATCTTCATGTTGGACAGGGAATCCTAATTACTATCAGGAACACCCACCGCCCAGGCTTGAGGATGATGGTCGTCATCGACATCATCTAGAACATCATTTTTCATGCGTTTGGTTGTTGAACCATATATATGCTAGTATGAGTATGACTACCTAGTAGACTTATCAACTATGCTCTATCCATGCATTGTTGACAACTATATGAGTTTGTGAGATTGTGTGGTTATATTAAATGTGGTACTGTCGTTAATGTTTGTGAGATGGTTCTGTGAACTTAGTTTATTTGCGCTGGACTTGTCTTGATTTCCATGAATATTGCACCTGACTGCATTTTTTATTTTTTATTTCTATTTGCCTAGTTGTAGCATGGGGAGAAAATAAGGCGCTACTACTACGTGATGATAGTAGTATCGTTGGTGGAGAAATCGGCGCTACTAATGAGTATTTTAGCTGCAACGCTTGTTTAGAAACGTGCTACTGTTAAATAATAGCTGTAGCGCCCTAGCAGTAGTGCAGGTTCCCGCGCTACTGGTATGTAAAAAACCAGCGCCACTAATAAACTTTTCTCTAGTAGTGTAGAGCCTATCAGATTCTTGAGTCTCGACCAGTATAGAACAAGACTTTCCTAGTCTTCATCCCATAAATGTGTCTTTGGAGAAAATAAGAGAATTTGATGAGTTTCATTGCCAATGAAGTTTGCTTTCTTAAGGTAATTCAGATACTGCCACAAAGCATTCTTTAAGATAACACAAGTATTAGCACAAGTTCCATCATCATGAATTTCCAAATCGGTCCTTCCCTATAGAGAAAAATGGGAACATTTGTTGTGTTATAACCAGCAGGGAGGTAGAAACTTTGTGACAAAGCAAAGTAATTGCCATGAATAACATTACTTACACATAACTCCTGGAGGAACACCTATAACTAGTTTTTTCCCTCATCTTTAGTATAATACTTACATGATGGGAAGATACGCACATAGGATTTAGCAACATAAATGTGATAGACGCTAAACTACAGATGACTAGTTGTGCTTTGTCCACAGGAATATGTGTAATAACTTGTCGAGTTGGGGTTCACCATGGTAGTCCTGGCGCTTTGGGCCCTGGAGCTACATTACTAACTTCTCTTGTTTGGTAGCTATTTGGTGGAGATGGTGTTTTGTCAACAAGAACTGGGTTAGTATCTTTTGGGGCGGGGGTTAGATTGGGTGAAGGTGGTTCTCTGTCCATCGGAGTACGGGTACAATCTGCGAGTGTCTGGGTTATGTGTGGTAGGGCTGGTTCTTGTACACGTACAACCGGGGTGCTATCTCCATCAACAGGTAGCACTGTTTTATTTGAAGACTGTGTTTTTACTCTGCTAGATTTTGCCATCACCCCGTCCAATTGAAATGGCTGATAAACAAGAAAAGTGGTTGAATGTACAGACCTTGTATGAGAGATAGATGCAATAGATAGTGAGGAACAAAGAGGGCATGCCATAATTTCACATATATGTTATTTAACTAAGCAGGATAGCATGACATAATTTCACATATATGATGTCTATCTAAACATGATAGCATGACATGATTCGAAGATATGATGACTAACTAAACAGGATGGCATGAGATAATTAAATGACATCTTTAGTACATAGGTTCGCATGACATAATTCACATACATCTTATCTAAGTAAATAGGATGGCATGATATAATTCACATATGTGATCTATATAGTATGTAGATGGCATTCACATATATGATGTCTGAACTAAGCACATGGTATTGAATATTGTGTATATGATGTCTAAACTATGCAATGCAAGACACCGTATGCATGATACGCGAAGTATAACCCTGCCAAGTTAGAGGATACACCTTGGGGGAAGAGGACAAGTCATGTGTCTCTAAATCCTCCTCTGAGGAGCTATCTGGACTCGGCAAGAGATCTACTTCGACAGGTAGCACTGTCTGCTCTGAAGACCTTATTTTCACTCTGGATTTTTTCCATCACACACTCAAATGACTGATTCACAGGAAGAGTAGTTCAATGTACAAACATTGTCGACAAATGAAATGTAATGAATAAAAGGAATGACAACATATAATTAAAATATATGATGTCTGGCTAAACAGCATGGCATTGCATATTTCACATATATTATTATGGCTGGCTAAAAAAGATGGCATCACATAATTCACATATATGATATAAAAACTAAACATGTGGCATTATAAAACATGTCTAAACTAAGAAGATGATATATATGATGCCAAAAGTAAGCAATGCAAGTTACCATATGCATGATATCACGAACATCATCATGCCAAGTGGATAGATCAAAAAATAATGATAGTAGGCTGATTAAAAAGGCATATGATGGCTGCTTCTGATGAGGACATCAATACCATTGTTACACCCATAGCCCCTACTGCTACATACACTGGACCAATTACTAGAGCTCACGCACGCCAATTGAATTATCAGGTACTTCCGTTTCTTGGTAATGATTCTAATGTTCATAAGAATATGATGCTGCCTAAATTGGATACATTTGTTTTGCTTACAAATGAAGGGTCTGGCATGGATAAGAGGGATGAACACAGGAGCAAGACCAAGCATGGAGATTATGGGAACATGAACAGAGTTGCAAGTGATGATTTCAGGACTTTGAAGCCACCATAAGGAGTGCGTGAAGCCTTGGACGAAGTATACAAGATGCCGCCTCATAAATTTCGTCCAGAGGCTATTCTAGGTGCTGCATCACCTTATTATTTGGCCAGGCCCATGTAATTTCGAAATACTTAAGTATAGTCTGTTTTTAGAGTCCAGATGTGTGGGGAAACAAGAGTTAGGGTTGGTTTCGGACCCCTCCTCCAAGGACCACGAAATTTCCGCTGGTTCCATTTTGAAAGATGATATTAATAGAGCTCATAAAGTAAAATAGGAGAAAAATAAGAGCGAAAATCAAATTGTGGCAAAATAATTTGAGTAACTAATGAAGCCTAATAATAAACCAACTAGTGTTGCTTCTGAAATTACATTGAAAGGTGCATGTTTACTTGCCACCAAATAAGATATTGATGATCTAGATTTTAGCAAATCTGTTTGCTATGCTTTTGTGTGCAAAGAGGCATTATTTTCATTCGAGGGCGTGCCTTCCTCTTTGCCTCCTGCTGTTACTAACATTTTGCAGGAGTTCGCTGACGTCTTCCCACAGGACATGCCACCGGGATTACCACCTATTCGAGGGATTGAGCAACAGATTGACTTAATTCCTGGTGCATCACTACCCAACCGTGCACCATACCGTACCAATCCAGAGGAGACGAATGAGATTATGCGTCAAGTCCAGGAGCTACTCGACAAAGGTTATATACGCGAATCCCATAGTCCTTGTGTTGTTCCTATTATTCTAGTGCCCAAAAATGATGGTACCTCGCGTATGTGCGTTGATTGTAGAGGAATTAATAATATTACTATTGTTTATCGTCATCCTATTCCCAGGCTAGATGATATGCTTGATGAATTGAGTGGCTCTACAATATTCTCCAAAGTTGATTTGCGTAGCTGATACCATCAAATTCGTATGAAATATGGAGATGAATGGAAAACAACATTTAAAACTAAGTTTGGATTATGTGAGTGGTTAGTCATGCATTTTGGGTTAACTAATGCACTGACCGAGTATCTTTTCTTGGCTATGTTGTTACTCCATGGGGAATTGAAGTTGATAAAGCCAAGATTGAAGCTATTAAGAGTTGGCTGCAGCCAAAAATGGTCACACAAGTGAGGAGTTTTCTTGGCCTCGCTGGATTCAATAGGCGTTTTGTAAGAGATTTCAGCACCATTGCTGGACCTCTCAATGAGCTTACAAGGAAGGATGTCCCTTTTGTTTGGGGTACTGCACAGGAAGAAGCCTTCATGGTATTGAAAGATAAGTTGACACATCCTCCTTTACTCCACCTTCCTGATTTTAATAAGACTTTTGAGCTTGAATGTGATGCCAGTGGAATTGGATTAGGAGGTGTGTTATTACAAGATGACAAACCTGTTGCATACTTTTCTGAAAAATTGAGTGGGCCTATTCTGAATTATTCTACTTATGATAAAGAATTATATTCTCTTGTTCGGACTTTATAAACATGGCAACATTATTCATGGCCCAAAGAATTTGTTATACATTCTGATCATGGATCTTTGAAACATATTAAAAGTCAAGCTAAACTGAATCGTAGACATGCTAAATGGGTTGAATTCATTGAGACTTTCCCTCATGTCATTAAACACAAGAAGGGTAAAGAAAATGTTATTGCTGATGCATTGTCTCGTCGCTATACTATGCTTGCACAACTTGACTTCAAAATATTTGGTTTGGAGACCATCAAAGATCAATATGTGCATCATGCTGATTTTAAAGATGTAATGCAGAATTGTAAAGAAGGAAGAACTTGGAACAAGTTCGTCGTTAATGATGGATTTGTGTTCCGTGATAACAAGCTATGCATTCCAGCTAGCTCTGTTCATCTTTTGTTGTTGCAGGAGGCGCATGGAGGAGAATTAGTGGGACACTTTGGCGTGAAGAAGACGGAGGATGTACTTGCTACACATTTCTTTTGGCCAAAGATGAGACAGGTTGTTGAGCGTTTTGTTGCTCGCTGCACTACATGTCAAAAAGCAAAGTCACGACTCAATTCTCATGGTTTATATATGCCTTTGTCTGCACCTAGTGTTCCTTGGTACGATATATCTATGGACTTTGTTTTAAGTTTACCTCGAACAAAGAAGGAGAGGGATAGCATATTTGTTCTAGTGGATAGATTCTCGAAAATGGCACACTTTATACCATGTCATAAATGTGATGATGTTGTTAGTGTTGCTGATTTGTTCTTTCATGAAATTATTCGCTTGCATGGTGTGCCAAATACTATTGTTTCAGATCATGATACTAAATTTCTTAGACACTTTTGGAGATGTTTATGGGCTAAGTTCGGGACTAAACTGCTTTTCAGTACTACTTGTCACCCCCAAACTGATGGACAAACTGAAGTAGTCAATAGAACATTTTCTACTATGCTTTGGGATGCATTGAAGAATAATAAGAAAATGTGGGAAGAATGCTTGCCTCATATTGAATTTGCTTATAATTGTTCATTGCATTCTACTACTAAGATGTGCCCTTTTCAAATTGTGTATGGTTTCCTACCTCGTGCACCTATTGATTTGTTGCCTCTTCCATGTTCGGAGAAGGTTAATTTTGATGCTAAACAACATGCTGATTTGATTTTTAAAATGCATGAGTTAACTAAGGAAAACATTGAGCGTATGAATGCTAAATATAAACTTGCTGGAGATAAGCGTACAAAACATGTTGTGTTTGCACCTAGACATCTTGTTTGGTTACATTTGAGTAAGGATAGATTTCCAAATTTGCGCAAATCAAAGCTAATGCCACGTGCTGATGGTACTTTTAAGGTGTTAGAGAAAATAAATGATAATTCATATAAACTTGAGCAGCTTGTAGATTTTGGGGTTAGTCCCACTTTTAACATTGTATATTTGAAGCCTTATTTGGGTGAGGAAAATGAGCTTCCGTCGAGGACGACTTCATTTCAAGAAGGGGAGGATGATGAGGATATCAACACCATTGTTACACCCACAACCCCTACTGCTACATATACTAGACCAATTACTAGAGCTCGCGCACATCAATTAAATTATCAGGTACTTCCGTTTCTTGGTAATGATTGTAATGTTCATAATAATATGATGCTGCCTAAATTGGATACATTTGTTTTGCTTACAAATGAAGGGACTGGCATGGATAAGAGGGATGAACACTAGAGCAAGACCAAGCATGGAGATGATAGCATGCGCAAGGGGAACAAGAACGGAGTTGCAAGTGATGATTTCAGGACGTTGAAGCCACCGTAAGGAGTACATTAAGCCTTGGACGAAATATACAAGATGCCGCTTCATAAATTTCGTCCAGAGGCTATTCTAGGTGTTGTGTCACCTTATTATTGGGCCAGGCCCATGTAATTCCGAAATACATAAGTATAGGTTGTTTTTAGAGTCCGTATGTGTGGGGAAACAAGAGTTAGAGTTGGTTTCGGACCCCTCCTCCAAGGGCCATGAAATTTCCCCCTCTTCCTCTATATATACAGCCCTTAGGGCGTCGTTTAGACTTTGGGTTTGTTTAGATTAAAAGTTTGCCATAGCTGCAACTTCGCGTACTTCGTTTGTGTTTAATGACCAGACCAAGATGTCACAGAACCCCACCTTGGTAAATAAAGCTTTCATCTTATATTCGCAATATCCAGATTGCAATCTCAGTTTCTTTCTTGTTCTTCATTTTGCTCGCAGGAAATAGACCCTCATGGTCAGGTTGATCGTGCTCTGGCGTGGTCAATAACCCTCAGAAGTTGGTTTAGCGATTGCTAAGGCGCGACGTTTTCACACGTTCATAGTCGGAACATCAAAGTCGACTCCCACAGAAAACGATAGATATCTCATCGAAACATCAGGACACCTTCGCCTCTATCACCTTTACAGTTTGTTTCCCACCCAAGATCAAACACATAGTACATACCCTAGATGAACCAGATAGTAGACAGATATACTATTCATTGTTTACTTCATATGTGCCCCAAAATCATTTTAAAACTCAAATTTGAACATTCATTTGGACCTGACTTGGAGTCTAAGAGGTGAACAGGATGATAAAGTAGCAGGTAATATTAAGCAATGCATAACGTGAGCAAAAACAAAAGAGTGGGACCTATCTTGCGGACCCGTGTACTCCTCAGGTTCATCGCTGAGTCGGCGATGGTGATGAAGTTCCGGTGGCTGCCATCAGTGGGGAAAGAGACCTGAGGCAGCAAAATGCGGTTAGGAGTCGTGATGTCTGGTATAATGGATGCTTCTATCGATGGTGCAGCTCAGGTGAGGTGGATGATGGCATGATAGGAGAAGGATAAACCACACAAAGTTTTCTTCGACGCCTATCTGTAATTGAAGTAATTATGTAAGGGTTCCTTTGGCTTTTAGGATTCTAAAAACATAGGGATAAGAAAAACACCAGACATGATAGGAATGCACGTGGAAATAAGAGCATTTGTAAACACAGGATTTCCGTCAACATGAATCGGAAGAGCACATGAATGCAAAGAAACCTGCCAAATTAATGTCAAACCACATGAAAATGTGTACAATTACAATGTTATTATGCAACCAATGCACTTAGTCTTGTTTTCAAGCATAGGATTTTCAAATGTAAGTCAGGTATGTATGTTAAAATGTCTATGTTTTTCCTTTGGAACAGACATGCAAGGAAATAATACTTCAATTTTTTTTCTCCATTCCTTTCAACCAAATATATGAATAATTGCTATGTTTCTCCTTCACGTTTTCCTTTGAACCAAAATTGCCCTAAGGGATTGACATGAATGTAGAGTAATAAGTGACGCGACAAATGTACAACCACTTTCGCATAGCCGTATGGACCTCAACATCATTGGCTTGGTCGTTGAAGATGTTGTGGGGGAGGTGGTTGTTGGAGGCATGGAAGAAGATTTGAGGTGTCTGTAGATGGCGCCGAGGGTATTGCTCTGTTGTGATGGGTGGTTCGGTCGTTGGAGCAGCTTCGGTGAGGTGTACGACGTCGAGGTCGAAGCAGTACATGACAGACATCGTTAATCTGAAGTTGGATTCTAATAGCATCTCCAATAGATGATGTTAAATACATTAGCAAAAAGTGCTAGATGTAACATTTACATCACCAAAAAAGACCTAACTCCAATAGATGATGTAAAAACTATTGACTCTGAACTTAACTATCGAAACTGAATTTTACTGTCGAAGTTGAATGCACTAGTAGCAGAGAAGCACTTCATAGGTAGTTTAGGCTGCTCGAGCACTATTAGCAGACAGGCAGTGATCTAAATCAGTAGTCGCTCGACAGGTAACATACTTGTAGATAGCAGTCGGAGCACAAGCACCCAGAGCAGCAAGTCGTGGAGCTGCAAGAACCCGTGTACCAGCATCAACAACGTGAGTGAGAGCAAGAGAAGAGCAGCAGCATGAGCAAGAGGAAGAGTAGAGCAGCAGAGCGAGCAAGAGACAGAGGAGTAGCAGTAGCTTCGGCCCGTATGGACGCCGGTGCCGAGGGAGCCTTGCACTAGGGGATATCCACCATGGACGATGTCCCCAGAAACACTGACGTCGAGGGAGCCGTGCCATGGCAGAATGGGATCGAGCACAAGCGGCGCCGTGTGGTTGAGTTAAGGAGAATATGTGACGCGACGAGTGTACAACCTCTTTGGTGACACCGAGTAGGCCTCTGATACATTCCTGTCATATCTACTTTTCCCTAACACTTTTGCTCTTGTTTTGGACTCTAATTTGCATGATTTGAATGAAACTAACCCGGACTGACGCTCTTTTCAGCATAACTACCATGGTATTGTTTTTGTGTAGAAATAAAAGTTCTCTGATTGGAACGAAACTTTTTGAAGATTTATTTTAGAATAAATAAAAAGTACTGGGACCAAGTGATAGAGGCGAGGGTCCCGATCTTTCGATGAGATGATAACTATCGATTTGGTGGAGACGACTTTAACGATCCGACTACAAACGTGCACGACGTTGCGCCTTAGCAACCGCTAAACCAATCTCCTGAGGTTACTGACGATGCTGGAAGCACGGTCAGCCTGACCACGAAGGTCTATTCCTGCAAGCAATCGAAGAACGAGCAAGAATATGATAAAGCAATCTGAATATCGCAAATATATATTAAGTATTGATAATGGTGGGGATCCGGAAGCGGTCTTGGTCTGGTCGTTGGACACAAACGAAGTACACGAAGTTGCAATGGCTAACTTTTAACTAAACAAATCCCAATGAAAAATCTACTAGATGGATCTACTTATATAGGAGCAAGGGGTGGCGGCCAAGGAGGTGGGAGGACGTCCCAAGGCAGCCTAAAACTAATCCTAGGTCGTACAAGGCTCATGGGCCCAAGTGGAGGTGATGCAACACCTTTGGGCTTGTAGTTTGACTCGGATTCTGCTGCAACGTCAGATTGTTTCGTCCGTAACTCAACGCTCCGGACGAATTTGAAGGTGAATCCAATTGGGTTGGAAAGAGCACGAAATCTAGTTTCCAACATAAAAAGAAAATCACCCAATTCGGAGTCCGTATGAAAAAGTTGATGGCGTTTTGAGTCAGGTATGTCTGTGCAGTCCGAATCTGAATCCAGAACGTGAGAGACTTGGACTCTATCTTCTCTTGGCCCAAAAGTGACGTGAGAGGACTTTTTAAACACAACCTAAACTTCTCCTTTTCCCTTATCTTCATATTTGGATTGTACAAATGTCCCATACACCTGCAATTAGACAAAACACAAAAGTGTGTGAAGTATTTTTGTTCTGGATAACATAAATAGATTATTGAATAGCTTGCATTAGAAATCACCTGACAAATATGCATGTATGCAATATTTTTGGTCGTATACAAGGTAGTCATGTCCTCATCACCAAGAACCACCAGAGGGGGGCCATGGCTGAGCACGATACCACCAGGGCGCGCCACCCCCTCCAAGTGTGACCTGGTGGGTTGTGCTCGCCTGGTAGCCCCCTGGCCATAATTCCAACTCCATAAATACCTATTTTTGGAGAAAAAAAAGGGTAGGAAGTTTCATCACGTTTGACGATACGGAGCTGCCCACCTCCTATTCTTCATTGGGATGCCAGATCTGGAGTCCGTTCGGGGCTCCGGAGAGGGGAATCTTCGGTCTTTGTCATAACCAACCCTCTTTCATCACCAATTACATGATGCTCCCCACTGGAAGTGAGTAATTCCTTCATAGGCTCGCTGGTCGGCGAGGAGTTGGATGAGAGTCCTCATCTAATCTAGTTAGTTTAGTTAGGGATTGATCCCCAGTATCCACTATGTGTCTCAGATTGATGTTGCTATGACTTTACTATGCTTAATGCTTGTTACTAGAGCCTAAGTGCCATGATTTCAGATATGAACCGTTTAAGTTTTCATCATTATATATATGTTCCAGATCTGATCTTGCAATTCATATTCACCCATTACGTGTTATGATCCGTAACCCTAGTGTGACAGTAATTGGGATACTTTCCGGTGATGACCGTAGTTTGAGGAGTTCATGTATTCACTACGTGTTAATGCTTTGTTCCGGTTATCTATTAAAAGGTGGCCTTAATTAATATCCCTTAGTTTCCTTAAGGACCCCGATGCAACGGGAGGGTAGGACAAAAGATGTCATACAAGTTCTTTTCCATAAGCATGTATGAATATTTACGAAATGCATGCCAAGATTATATTTATGAACTGGAGCTAGTTCCGTGTCACCCTAGGTTATAACTGTTATATGATGAATATCATCCAAGGAATGCACCTATCCAATGCCTACGAGTTTTCAACATATTGCTCTTGCTATGTTAATATTGCTATTGCTACTGAAACAACTGCTACAAAATTGTTGCTATTGTTACCGTTACCACTATTATTGTTACTGATCACTTTGTTGTTGATATTTAATCTTCAAGTGTGGTTGAATTGACAACTCAACTGCTAATGCTTACAAGTATTCTTTGGCTCCCCTTGTGTCCATTCTATAAATTTAGGTTAAATACTCTACCCTCGAAAACTGTTGCGATCCCCTATACTTGTGGTTTATCAAGACCTTTTTCTCGCACAATTGCCGAGGAGCATAGCTATATTTGTTGGCATTATTATCTATTTGTCATTATAAAGAATCTGAAAGATACAAGAACCAAAAAAATTTCCTCTAAGACGAGGGGAGGTAAGGAACTGCCATCTAGCACTCTACTTGATTCGCCTTCTATTATGAGTAAACTTCCAACACTACCACATGCTATTAATCCTGATATGTCACAAGTTATTAATGATGCTACTTCTGCTATGGATGATGCTTATGATGATGCTAGTACCTTGTGATGCGGAGCATCCAATGGACATCACCATATCAAGAGCCCATTTGGCAAGTGACACGTGCGACATCTACTTCACATACATAAAGGTGAATCATCTCCTTTACACATGCTCACTTGACCTTTTCGAGGATGGTATACTACTTGACACTCCACTCATGTGCATACATTGGTATTGTCGGAGCACCACGGATGACGAGGAGGAGTGCGAGCGCAAGGGTACAACTACAACATCTGTGAGGGACGCATGGAAGTGACGACGGAAGAAGACGGGGCTGCTGAAGCTACAACAGTCGGACATCCGGGCCAGAGGCCGAACATCCGGCGCTTGTGCAGCCGCCCGGCAACTGCACCCATAGACGGTCGAAGCATTAGAGGTCGGACATCCGACCCGTGTGCCAGACATCTGCTGCCTCGCCACCACCCAGATAGCAGGCCTTCCCCCGAAAATCCGGCATCGACAACAGAAACTGGTTGAAGGCCACCCCACTGGGGCTAGACATCCGGCTGACCACCCCGGACATCCGGCATCTCATGAGAGCCCGAACATCCAGGCCCCAGCCCAAATATCCGGCGCCTGCCTGCGCGCAGCCTCAGTCCAGAGGCCCATGTATCTCCCTTTCCCACTTACCCCTTCCTGGCTTAGACTATACATAATCCACCTCGACCTCCATTCTAGGGTTAGCATAGGTTCAGCTCATTTTTGAGATAGAGCCTTGCTCATCCACTTGATGCATACTCCATTGGAGACCGAGGCCTCTGCGGAAAAGATCCCAAGTGGATTCAAGACCCCGTCAAAGGAAGATCCTTCTAGAATTCGAGACTCCATCTCCTTGGATTTGTGATGAACTTTACCATGTAGCTTTCCCTTTATTGTTCATGTACCTTGTGTATCTTGTGTGTTTGATTGTCTAGTGGATGTGTGATTGGACTTGTTCTTGAGTTTTTCCTCTCGTTTCCCTCTCGTGTTCTTCACGAGATCCCCTCCATTTCGTGAAAGACCGGGCCCTAAGGTTCCACCCTACATCATCTTGGTATCATGAGCCACGTTGATCACGAATTTGGAGCCCCTACCCCCACTTCCTAGCCTTATTTTGCTTGATTTCATCCTAAATTTTGAAAATCCCCACCATAAATAGCCCCAATTTTTTGTGATTTTTTGGTTTGATGATTTTTTGTTTATTTCGATCCATGGATTCGTTGTGTCTTGTGTGGATCTAGACTCCCCACAAGTTTCTCCACTTTCCGTCCACGAATCCCCTCAATTTGGCACCTGAAATCATCAATTTCTGCCCCAAATTGATATTTGAAGTCCAAATCCCGATCTGGAATCGTCGGGCCGGACATCCGGGCTACCGGCTGGACATCCGGGTCATTGGGACGGACATCCAGGTCCCTAGCCAGACATCTAGCTCCTGGAGGGCAAAATCGTGCAAGGTTCTGGACATCAGGTCCCGGATTTCCGGCCTCACCCCCAGATGCCCGGCTCATGGGATTTCAACCTCCCGTGTTTCACCATTTTGTCAATAACTAATTCATTCGGAGTCTGATCTTGACGTTCTTTAGCTTGCTTTGAAGCTATTGACATCCCCCATCACACAAAAATATTACCAACACTATTTGACTCCATAAAACTTTTGGACCTTTGGCATCTTTGCCTAGGGCTTCCACCATATCATCCACATTACCACCATCGATTTCCGCAACCTAACCCGTTTGGTTCCCCATTGCATTTGAGGTTGTTTGAGTTGTGGTTTGTGTCTCCTAAGGTTTTTTGGCTACTTAGGGACCGTGCCTTCAAGACCGATACAATATATACCCCATCTTACCCTTCCGCCTCCTTAACCCATTTTGACCGGGTTTCCACAAATACTTCCGCCACCACCACCGCTTTTTTGCTACCACCATTTGACATTTGACATTTGAGATTTTGAGTTTGCCATTTTTCTGTTTCCTATGTTATTTCGGCTAATTAGGGACGGTTCGACATCGACAACATCGCTGCTCAACTTTGCCAAGGATTCGATATCCACCACCTTCACCATTTTGACACCCTAACTATAAGCATGAGCGGTAACCTCTATATCACCTTGGTATCATGGTATCCCATCATTGTACATCCATTCTTGCCATAGTATTGATAACCCCTAGACCATTTTGCATCACTTTCCTATCGATACTAGCCATTGAGCATTGCTAGCAATGTTACTTGTGCACATTAGCGATCATCAATCTACACCTTCCATTGCATACATAGCATATCATCTTGGTATCCTCATCTTGATATCATCATAGCATCTCTTGTGTCACAAGATTGTTCCCGCATATACACAATTGCTATCTTGGTTTGTGCATTTCACATAGTGGCCATAAAAAAGAATAAGCTTTTAAGCAAAGAGAAAAACAAAGAGATTGTAAGCAAATAGTCATATCATCGCCACATTGCATATCATACTAACACATTGATCATCTTGGATCATCGTGTGCAATACACTAGGAACCATACATACATAGCATACTTGGGATAGAAAGTTGGTACATTTTGCATCTAATAGGTTGTGCACAAGTGTCGTCTCTGCCTATTAAGCAATCGTGCTAGCGTCTCTCTAGAGTTGTGCAACACGAGCATTTTCCGTAGATTCCACATTTTGTGCTCATTCCTTGGTTGCACGACCCCATTTATATATCCGTGTGTGTGTGTGTTTCCGTGTGCTATTGATTGTTATTGGTCTACTTGTTTCACTTACGAATTTGTAAATATCTTTCAACATTATTGACTCTTGCTAACATTTTGCATCAAATTTTTGTGCCACTTGTCCTCACCAAGCCACCCGACAAGCTTTACTTTGTAGGTGTGAGTGAACAAGTCCGGTACCAATTCCACTATTCTTTCATTTCACATTGAGTGAAACAGGATACATCCTCAACTTTGGGAAAAGGTAGCTTGGTATTGTTTATCTTATTTCCTACTCACCTTTGCTTGAGTCTTGTTATGGACAGGCAAAGCGCATCTACTTCAGTCTACAACAACAACGATGAGTTCTATGCCATGAAAAATTTCATCGACGCCATGATGGATGCTCAAATGGAGGAGATCAAAGCCCTCATCAAGTCCTACAAGAGATCTTCCTCATTTTCGAGAAGACACTCTAGTGCACATCCTTCCGAGCTACCATCTTCGGCAAGGTCACATCAGCATCGACACCACCACCGACGACAATGTGAAGGTCAAGAGCTCAACACCAAAAACCGCTCAACGACTTTACCATCTAAATTGGGATCTTCGTCTTTTGAAGTTTGGCATCGTCGCCCAGCGATTTCAAGGCATCTTCACCTTTGTACATTTGGCATATTTGCCTACAAGCACCTCAAGACTACGCTCAAGAGAAGCTCCCCAAGCGCAAGTTCGCGACTTCCACGAGCTACTACGACCTCGACACCAACCACGAGCTTCCTTTCTATGGGACCCAAGACCCCGAGGAATATCTCGAGTGGGAGTGCAAGATGGACGACTACCTCAAGCTACATCAAGTTCTCTCCAAAGATCAAGTGAAGTGCGCCACAAGTAACTTCCACGACTATGTGTCGACATGGTGGCTTCATACACCTTCAAAGACCTTCAACATGAGTTGGCCCAAGACGAAGAGAGCTATGCGGCGAGAGTTTTTGCCTTCCACCTACATGGAACATATTCAATGCCAAGTGGATAACACCATACAAGGATCCATCTCCATCGATGAATACTTCAAATATATGAAGAAAGCCTTGCGACTAGCCGGCGTGCACGACCCCATTTGGATGAAGTTCCACTTCATGGTGGGCTTGAACAACAACATCTCCAAGACTATCTTCCTTGAGAACTACAAGTACCTTGACGACAACTACATTGGTGATCTCAAGGCGCAACAAGAACTCATGAAGGTCAAGGCTTCTCCACCACAAACACACTTCATGATGACCAAGCTCCACGACAACGAGCATGAGGATAGTACCACTAAGATGTTGAATCCCGACGAGCTCCAAGACGACACTCACAAGTTCAACATCATCGCCATTCCTCTTTGTGGCATTGATGATGCCAAGTCTACCATGACTCTTTTTCAATACGGCGGGGCGACGACTACGACTACAAAATCTGTCAAGGAACAAGCTTTGGAGGCGAGCGACATGGCGGCGAGCAAGGATGATGCTTCCATATTTGGAGGCAAGAGTGATGATGTGCCATCTTCGGCCTTCATCCATGGCTACGGTGAGGAGATGATCGAGCATGGGATTTTCCCTTCGGTCATGGAGGAGAGTGATGATGTGCCATCTTCGGCTTTCATCCACGGCGACAGTGACGAGATGGTTGAGCATGGGATTTTCCCTTCGACCACGCCGACGTATGGTGACTTGAGTGACATGAGCCACCATATTGAGGGTGAGAGAGAGTTCACCACTAGCCCCATATATGATAAGTTTCCCCAATTTCCATGTGAGGAGAGCCACAACCCCCACCACTTGAGTAAGATGAGTGACTCCACCATATGTGACTTTGAGTGCACCTAGTTTGAGGAGGTGAGTGAGCCACGGCATAGAGAGAGTGTGATAGATGATAGGTCATGTGAGGATATTTTTAACTCTAACGACTTAACCTCTACCTCTATTGTGTCTTCTCATTTGGTGCTAGGTCCCATATACGATGACGCGCTGATTCTCGACAACTTTTCCTTCCTTTGGACAAGACAATGGCCATGGTGGAATATGATGCACCCCCCACATGGTTCCATCAAGATGAAGATGATGACCACCATTTGGTCTTTCCCACCTCACCTACACCACTTCAGTGGAATGAACAAGGTAAGATAGGTGAAGGTGATGTTATTATCATGCTTCATGCTAGTATGATTTCGCCATGCGATGGTTTACCCATTTATGATGAGTTTGATGATTGCCATGTGGAGAATATTAGTTGTGATGCCATGTTGCATAGGACTTCTTGTGATAATTTGATAGAGGCAAAGGTGTCCCATCTTTCGATGCGATTATGGATATCACTTTGGTGGAAGTCGACTTTGACGATCCGACTATGAACGTGCGAGGACGTCGCGCGTTAGCAATCGCTAAACCAACTCCGAGAGGTTATTGACCACGCCGGAGCACGATCAACCTGGCCACAAAGGCCTATTTCCTGCAAGCAAATGAAGAACAAGCAAGAAACTAAGATTGAAATCTGGATATTGCGAATATAAGATGAAAGCTTTATTGATCAAGGTGGGGTTTTGTGACGTCTTGGTCTGGTCGTTGAACAGAAATGAAGTACGCGAAGTTGCAGCTATGGCGAACTTTTAATCTAAACAGAACCCAAAGTCTAAACGATGCCCTAAGGGCTGTATATATGTAGGAGAGAGGGGGGAATTTCGTGGCCCTTGGAGGAGGGGTCTGAAACCAACCCTAACTCTTGTTTCCCCACACATACGGACTCTAAAAACAGCCTATGATCAGGTATTTCGAAATTACATGGGCCTGGCCCAAAAATAAGGTGACATAGCATCTAGAAAAGCCTCTAGACGAAATTTATGAAGTGGCATCTTGTATATTTTGTCCAAGGCTTCATGCACTCATTACGGTGGCTTCAAAGTCCTAGAATCATCACTTGTAACTCCATTGCTGTTCTCCTTGCACATGCCATCGTCTCCATGATTGGACTTGTCCAAGCCAGGCCCTTCATTTCTAACCAAAACAAATGTATCCAATTTAAGCAGCATCATATTCTCACGAACATTAGAATCGTTACCAAGAAATGAAAGTTCCTGGTAATTCAATTGGCATGCACGAGCTCTAGTAATTGGTCCAGTATGTATAGTAGCAGGGGTTGTGGGTGTAACAATGGTATGGATGTCCTCATCATCCTCCCCTTCTTAAAATGAAGTCATTCTTGACGGCAGCTCATCTTCCCCACCCAAATAAGGCTTTAAATCTCTTATCTTGGTTTTTCAGACCAATTTTAGAATTTTTTTGACTCCTGATATCAACTCGGAATTGAGTGATTTCTTTTCTGTTTGAAAGCTTGAGTCAGTACCATTCTTGAAACAATTTATCAAAAAATTGGCACAAACTTTTCTAGAGGAAAGTTACAGAGAAAGTTGTTGATATATCTTGCTTGGCTGTTGTTTCATATCATTGTCTTTACTGCTATTGCGATCTTCACTTATATCTTCTTATCCAGAGCTACTTCATATCCTTTATTCATGCTAGTTGTGTTATGCTTAGTGTTCTAGGCTCGCGTCTCTAGTCTGGTCTAGCCTAGGACTAGCACAGTACCGTCGTTGAGCGTTTATTCAACATTGCATCTCTGAATTGATTATTGTTAATCTTTTGTTACGATATATTTAAGCCTTCCAATCTCCACATATTTCTACATCATGTATACGTGCGTTCCCCTGGCAATCGTTTTATTCAATATTCGGAGTTATTTGACACCGCTGGTTGCCTGTCACCACCTGCTATGGTAAGAACTTGTAAGATATTGATATTTGCTATACTGTGAGCGTTTTACCACCACATCCTACTAGTTCGTAGGAACATTATTCCCGAATTTTGTTTCTTGTATTCTACTAACTATGGCAGGTTCCGGAGTTGTTTGTTCTTGGGCTTCATCGATCGTGGGAGATTTGCCACCACCCAAGAAAACACAACAAACGTCACAAGAGGAGGAACAACATCAGAATGCACATAATCAGGTTAGTGTTTCCGTGCCACCATTTATTGGTCATTTTAGGCCTGATTTATATATTGAACGGGAGTATGAAATAAATGCTATATTTGCTGTCCATAATTTTGATGAGCGTGGAAAATTTCAAGCAGCGGTTAGTACTTTCAATAGCTTTGCTTTTGTTTGGTGGAGTGAATATTGTCAGTTAAACCCTGATTTTATACCTACTACTTGGGATGATTTAAAACTTGTCATGAGAGATAGATTCATTGATGTTTATTACACTCGTGGCGTGATTAAGAAATTACAACATTTAAAACGAGGCACTGACATCGTATCAAAATATTATGATGATTTAAAAACTACCTTGTTGCACTCATTTTTAGAAGAAAGTGAAGAAGATTTTATGGATAGATTTTGGGGAGTATCAAACTGTTATATTCAAGAGATACTAATTCATGAAGAGTGTTATCCTATGGACCATTTGTTTCATCTTGCTTGCAAAGCTGAACAGGTTGCCCACAAGGGGAACAAGCGCACGATGCACATTCCAAGAGTTGATACGATTGTTTCTTCAATTCCTGGGCATACTTTGACAACCACATCCATTGTTGTGAGGACTACATTACCTACACTATGTGACATATCACCACCGAAAGTGAATACATCATCTGAGTTGATCATAAAAGGTAATGACAAAGCACTACACCACAACACTACATCCCCAACACACAAGTCGGTAGGGAAAACAACGTCCACCAACAAACAATCGGTTGGGAAAGGCTATTGCCAACCTAGTCTGTTGGGGAAAGTCCAGACGGGAAAGCTTTTTCCCGACCGACATATCTTTCCTGACCGACTGTTTGACGGCTATCGAAAGCATTGCCGAGCGACTTTCTCTTGGCCCTGCTATGAACCTTTCCCGACCAACTGTCTGATGATAAACTTTCCCGACTGACTGTCTGTTGGCCCTGCCATAAACCTTTCCCCACCGACAGTCCGACAGCAGTACATTTGCCGACCGACTTTCTCTTGGCGCTGCCATAAAACTTTCCCAACCAACTATAGGACGTTGTTCTCTTTTGTCGACCGACAGTTCTATAGCATTTTGTTTAGCCGAGCAAGGTATATTTAATACCCAACCATTATTTGGCTTGCGCATTTCCAAACAATATCAATCAAGTTGCATATCTCATTGCATTAGAAACTTGCATGAACTCTGAAAATATTAAACCAAAACCAAGAAGAATATTCTTATAGGTAAAAGTAACTAACTGAAAGGACGAAACATTTATGTTTCAATCACGAAGACATGTGATTGGTTTACAAAATGATAGATGCATGTCTGAAAATTCATTGTTTGCTCCTTTACACAAAATACCCAGTTGACAAGACACCATATAGGTTTACAAAATGATAACTAAAAGACACATTGTATTTGCTCCATTAAACAAAATGTCTAGCTGATGCAATCTGCCATCTTCATGGTTCCTTCCTGGTCCTCTTCTATGTCATTCCTACAAAGGATAAAAGGGTCACCGGTGAATTCATGCATTCGTAGAGATAATGGCGAAAATAATAATTGTATAAACATCAATGGCAAAAACAAACTGGGATTTTAGTATTATAAAAACAAGACATGTTCTAATTAGAATCAGTGATGTGTTAGACATAATAAAGCATCAATGCCACACCCACCCACCAAATAGCTTGCATCAATCTCCTCACGCCGTAGACCAGGAAGTATATTAAATGGAAAAGGAGCATATGCTTCATCTGGCCACAGGGCAACAATTTAACATGTCCAGGCACCCAATTATTGGGAGCAACACATCTACCAACGGACACACGAAAGTCACTTTTCAAGAAAAGACTGCACTAGTTTTGTTTCTTTTTCTTCTCTGGGGTGGAAAAGACCGCACTTTGCTGGACTAGACGGCAATACATTGGGAAAAATGATTACTATCTAATACACAACTAGGAGTTTGAATGATGAGTGTAGCATGCCCCGGGAAAAGCATTCTCACAAACCCACATACATCAGGAGGTTATACATACTTTTCCTATGTTAGTAATGAATCTCAAGGAGAAGAATCTATTCGCAATCATTTCTAAATGTAGTACTAAGCACATGAGGACTTGCAAAATACCAAACAAAAAGCATCTAAACTTACACCGCACCTGACTATTATATTCATAAAAGCATCTGTACTTCAGTGCCACAAATTAGATTAAATTGACGACCAAGCTCTGATCTCACTGCACTAACTTGTGGCAATTGTGGGGCACATGCATGAGAATTAACAATGACCTTTTTACAACTAACCTGCTTACGCCATATGCATGGTAGGATCACCATTAAGCACCTGATCTGCTACTGCTCAAGATTCAGAAACTGAGAAGATTTCTCCTATACAGTACACAAATACTGTTAGAATCGAGGAGGTATGCACATAAATTAATTTTCAAATGGATATCAGTGCTTTAAATGGAATATCGTGAAGCTTTCCTTCCCCACTAAAAATTGAGCGAAATTTATCTCAATGTTCACTTATGATAACCAAGAGAAACTATTTGTGCATACAAGTGTTTTAGAAACAACAATATAGTACTAGCAACCTAGGATATAGGTTCCATTCGTTACATACATCACTATACATTTAAATTTCGATGGATTGACAGTAGTGACCACAATTCACATGCAAAACACTATGTAAAAACTGCAAATACAATGGGAATCCTACTTGATTGAATCTTGATGCATAGCAAATGGAGTACGAACAAATTAAAGCCCTTAGCTACACCGCTAGTCCTTTGCTTCATTTTTCAAAAACTTGCAAGCATTTCATATGTGAGTGCAGTCCTTTTTTAGTGAATCACATGCTACTAGAAATAATAAAAGCCCTTAGCTTCATGCCATATCTCAAAATGCATCGCTAGACCAATATGAGCTGCTTTGCAATGTACAGATAAACAATACGTGATGTATTCTGAAATACATAACGAACTTCTTCATGGATACAATGGCCTTATAAAGCTGAACCGTCTATAGTTGTGAAACCATTCTCATTGAAAAATTGCAAATAAAAGATGTTGTAAGTTTATACAAGCTTAAGAGTAGAACCCCTTAACTAAATTATTCTGGAAGTTACAGATTTACTAAAGCAAATTTATAGTGAAAATAAAACTCTAGAATCTTTAGAAGTGTGACTGTCGAAATACAAATGGCAAGATATAAATGTATTTTATCATGATTCTAGAAAAAACTTTACTAAGTACTACAGAACTATTGTTGCAAAATTATTGAGAAAAAAGGTGTAAGTTAATACAAGCCTACGTGTAAAACGAGTGAAGAACTGAAATAATCTACAAGCTTCATAGAACTAATTTTGCAAAAATACAGAAATACAACAGTAAATCTCTATAACCATGAGTGATGCTATGTCTTCCTACCGAAAATCCTTCTACCGGAGTTGGAGCATTGAGACTAACAATTTAACAAACACTTGCACTGTGTTGTCCTATAGCAAGAAATAAGCAGGAGGGACAGGAACAGGGAAGGATTGGATGTGGGGAGAGAAAAAGTAAACGATACCTTGTTGTTGGCCGGAAAGAGTAGCATAGCTCGAGCCTCTAGGTCAATATCGTCCTTGTAGAAGTCATCAACGAAGAGGTCTATTTCCGCCATCTTGCAAATCATGTGCATGATGTGTCTCAACTCTCACCTGGTTCAGAGGACGAAGATTTAATATACTCCTTTGTTTGCAAGAATTCTACAATGCTTAATTAAAAATCTGAAACATTAGTATGATTATTTGGACTTTTTGTGGAATCTGAAGCTAGTTCTCAGGGTTCTCCCTCATATCAAAGCACAGGCAGTCAACGTCCAGATCCTTCTTCAAACAAACCGGCAGGCGCAGATCGGAGGAAGCCCATGGCGTGGCAGCGGTGATGGCGACGCCTGGGTGACGAGCAAGGGTGCGAGTGCTCTCTCTCGCAGGTGACCCACCTCTCTCTCTCTCTCTCTCTCTCTCTCTCTCTCTCTCTCTTTCAGCCCCGGATCTGAGAGTGATGGCGGCATCCACCACCGTGCCTTGGCCTCTCCCCCAAACTCCAGCGCACAAGCTAGGGTTAGAAGTGTTTGGGGGCTAAGCAGTGGGGATGCAGGAGGATGAAGGAGATAGTGCATCAACCTTGCCACCGCGGTGACGACGTGCTGGAGACGATGGGTGGTCGATGGCGTGCGGGCTGCCAGATCGGCTGCGGAGGGAGTGCGTGAGGGGATTTAGGTTTGGGGAATTGGATTTAGTCGTGGCACGAAAGCTGAGTGAAAAAATAGGAGGGAGGCTTGGGCTAAGTTTTTGTCCCGCACGCGTAAAGATGGGCCGGCCCAATTGGCAACCAGCAGTCGGTCCACATTAATCACCGACCAATAGTGTGACACAGACAAAAGCTTTCCCGACCGACCGTCCAATGTGAAATATCCCAGTATTGCTTACCAACAGTTGGACACGATACGCAAGTATTGCCGACCAATAGGTCATTAGAAGTTTTCCCAACTAACAGTCTGTGGGCAAAATTGACTTTTCCCAACACACATCGGTAGGGAAATCTGGTGCGTGGTGTAGTGAGGGAACTGATCTTCCACCTCCACATGAGTATGATGAATGCCTTGTCAATTTCAATGCACCATGTGATGACCTACCCACTACTTTGATCACATCACCTATTTTAGAGGACTATGCTGATGATTTTACTTTGCCATGTGATCAAACAAATGCAGTATCAACAATGTTGAGTGCAACCATTGAATTAACTGTTGATGCAAAATAACCATGTGAATCGGGAACTAAATCAGATTTGGATCAAATACATTTAAAATTAATTGTGTCAATGTTTAATCATTTTGATATGACCTCTAATCTTGGTGATGATTATGTGACCAACGACTTATTGCATGTTTTCTTATTTAAGCATGGTGTAGCATGTAAATTTGATGCAATTAAGGTTTATTCACCAATGTTGGGATGGTTTAATGATGAACATTGTCAATCTTTTGAAATGAATAAGAGCTTCACTTATATGTGCAAACTGAGTTGCAATATTTTCATGCCTTCTACTTCTTGTGATAATTTTTTGGCTTTAGATTTTATGAACTATGAATGTTACTCATGTATACATGTGCCATATGTGCAAAATCAAGGAAAGTAAAAATGGATGACATATACATATACAACATCTACACCTTGTCTCTTTTGTTAGCCACATTTCAGATTAAGCAATGCCGAGGACGGCTTTGTTTTCAAGAAGGGGAGGATGATGAGAACATGACTAGCTTGGATACGACCAAAAATATTGCATACATGTATATTTGTGAGGTGATTTCTAATGCAACTATGCAATAATTTATTTATGTCATCCAGGACAAAAATAATTCACAGACTTTTGTGCGATGTCTAATTGCAGGTGTATGGGACATTTTTGCAATCCACATATGAAGATAAGGGGAAAAGAGAAGTTTATGTGCTGTTAAAAAGTCCTCTCACATCACTTTTCGACAAAGAGAAGATAAAGTCCAAGTCTCTCACGTTCTCGATTCAGATTCGGACTGGACAGACATACCTGACTCAAAACGCCAATAAGTCTTTCATACGGACTCCGAATTGGGTGATTCTTTTTTTGTTGGAAAGTAGATTTCGTGCACATTCCAACACAATTGGATTCACCTTCAAATTCGCTGGAGCGTTGAGTTATGAATGGAACAATCTGATGTTACAGTAGAATCCGAGTCAAACTACAAGTCCAAAGGTGTTGCATCACCTCCACTTGGGCCCATGAGCCTTGTACGACCTAGGGTTGGTATTTAGGATGCCTTGCAACGTCCTCCCACCTCCTTGGACGCCACCCCTTGCTCCTATATAAGTAGATCCATCTCGTAGCTTTTTGCTTGGGATTTGTTTAGTTAAAAGTTAGCCATTGCACCTTCGTGTACTTCGTTTGTGTCCAACGACCAGACCAAGACCGCTTACGGATCCCCACATTTATCAATACTTCATCTATATTCACAATATTCAGATTGCATTATCATAATCGTGCTTGTTCTTCGATTGCGTGCAGGAATAGACCTCCGTGGTGAGGCTGAGCGTGCTTCTAGCATAGTCAGTAACCTCGGGAGATTGGTTTAGCGGTTGCTAAGGCACAATGTCGTGCACGTTTGTAGTCGGATCGTCAAAGTCGTCTCCACCAAATTGATAGTTATCATCTCATTGAAAGATCGGGACACCCCGCCTCTATCACACTTCGTCCCCAACTTGTACTACGACTATAAATAGACCTCTCCCACCTCCTAGTTAGGGTTAGCATTGGTTTAGCTCATTTGAGATAGAGCTTTGCTCATCCATCCGGATATACTCCACCGGGAGAGACCGTTGCCTCTTCGGAGAAGATCCATCTTGGATTCAAGACCCCTCACGGGAAGATCCCTCGCGGATTCAAGGCCTCCTAATGGAGAAGAACCGGTTACCCTACGTATCGTCCCTTGTTGGATTTGAACCGTGTGATCTCTATGTTTACTCGGATCTAGCATATGTGTGACCTAATCTCATTGGTTTGAGTGATTCTCTTGTGTTTCCCTTCATGTTTCCCCCTTGTGTTCTTCATGTTAATCGTGGGATGCACTCCTTTCATGAAAGATCGGCCATCTAGGGTTCCACCCTACATCAACATCAATACCATTATTACACCCACAGCCCCTACTACTACATATACTGGACCAATTACTAGAGCTCATGCATGCCAATTAAATTATCAAGTACTTTCATTTCTTGGTAATGATTCTAATGTTCATGATAATATGCTGCTGCCTAAATTAGATACATTTGTTTTGCTTACAAATGAAGGGCCTAGCATGGATAAGAGGGATGAACACTGGAGCAAGACCAAGCATGGAGATGATGGCATGCGCGAGGGGAACAAGAACGAGTTACAAATGATGATTTCGGGACTTTGAAGCCACCATAAGTACTGCATGAAGCCTTGGACAAAATATAAAAGATGCCACTTCATAAATTTCGTCCAAAGGCTATTCTAGGTGTTGCGTCACCTTATTATTGGGCCAGGACCATGTAATTTCAAAATACTTAAGTATAGGCTATTTTTAGAGTCTGTATGTGTGGGGAAACAAGAGTTAGGGTTGGTTTCGGACCCCTCCTCCAAGGGCCACGAAATCCCCCCTCTTCCTCCATATTTAGATCCCTTAGGGCGTTTTGTTTGGATTAAAGGTTTGCCATAGCTGCAACTTCGCATACTTCATTTGTGTTCAACGACCAGACCAAGACGTCATAGAACGCCACCTTCATTAATAAAGCTTTCCTCTTATATTCGCAATATCCAGATTGCAATTTCAGTTTCTTGCTTGTTGTTCATTCGTTTGTAGGAAATATACCTTCATGGTCTGGTTGATCGTGCTCCGGCGTGGTCAATAACCCCTCGGTGTTGGTTTAGAGATTGCTAAGGCGCGACGTCCCCGCACGATCGTAGTCGGATCATCAAAGTCTATTGCACCAAAAATGATAGCCACCATCTCATCGAAAGACGGGACACCTTTGCCTCTATTAAGTGGTATCAGATTTCCAGATTGCTTGGTGAGATTTTACAGTTTTTCATAGTGTGGATCGAGTCTGTTCTTCATAACTACTGTCGGTGTGAAAATCGGCGGATCTCGGGTAGGGGGTCCCGAACTATGCGTCTAGGATCGATAGTAACAGGAGACGAGGGACACGATGTTTAACCAGGTTCGGGCCCTCTCTATGGAGGTAATACCCTACACCCTGCTTGATTGACCTAGATGAATATGAGTATTACAAGAGTTGATCTACCACAAGATCGTAAAGGCTAAACCCTAGAAGCCTAGCCTGTATA
Organism: Triticum aestivum; assembly: GCF_018294505.1. Classification (NCBI taxonomy): domain Eukaryota; kingdom Viridiplantae; phylum Streptophyta; class Magnoliopsida; order Poales; family Poaceae; genus Triticum; species Triticum aestivum. The sequence continues at coordinate 236,679,624 of NC_057806.1, forward strand.
ACTATGGTAATGAGTATATCCTTTCTGCACTAACCCCTCTGGTTTATATAGACACTGGGGATCTAGGGTTTACATAGTGTCGGTTACATAAGAAGGAATCTTCATAATCGGTTGCCAAGCTTGCCTTCCACGCCAAGGAGAGTCCAATCCGGACATAGGTACATTCTTCGGCCTTCATGTCTTCACAGCTCATCAGTCCGGCCCATGGATAACAGGCCAGACGCCCGAGGACCCCTTAGTCCAGGACTCCCTCAGTAGCCCCTGAACCTGGCTTCAATGACGAGGAGTCCAGCGCGCAGATTGTCTTCGGCATTGCAAGGTGGGTTCCCTTCTATCCGAACTTCAAGATAGTCTTCGGATGCGATGATAGTATCCGGACCTGTCAAACCCACCATACATAACCGCAGAGACAATATATATTTTTACACGAGTCTAATCTGCTTTTCGTCTTCCGCTCCACGTTTCGAGATGCGGTGGCCATTGGCACATCTTGTGGATGCAGAGATCGTGTCCCCTTATTACAGGATTCTCATCAATACGGGCATGGGTAACCCAACCGTGCCGTTTATACAGCCCTTGGGAATAGGCGAATCTTAAGGCGAGTGAGGAGGCGTTTAATATTCGTTGCCTTTATAAGGGGATAAGGATTCCCCCTTCCTCTCTCATCCCCTCTCTCTACCTCCGCCTTTCCCATCTCGAGCTCCAGAACCCAAGTTCTCATCTGCTTTCTACTCAAGCAACCATGTCCAGATCCGGAGGTCAAGGCAAGTGGATGGTCTCCTCCGTCAAGGAGGAGAACATTACGGAGCTTCGGGTAGCCGGATACATGGCGAAGGATATCACTCACCGCCTGCCGACCGAGGGACAAGTCGTCCCCATGCCGAAGCCCACTGAGAGGGTAGTGTTCATCCCCCATTTCTTCCGCGGGCTAGGGTTTCCACTCCACCCTTTTGTCCGCAGGCTAATGTATTATTACGGAATAGATTTCCATGATCTGTCCCCGAATTCCTTCTTCAACATCTCGACATTTATCGTCGTGTGTGAGGCCTTCCTCCGCATCCAACCCCACTTCGGGTTGTGGCTCAAAGTCTTTAACATGAAGCTGAAGGTGGTGGATGGCCAGCACGCGGAGTGCGGAGGAGCCATGGTGAGCAAGCTGTCCAACCTCTCCTGGCCCAAAGGCACGACATCACAGAACCTCGCGGCACCACAGGAGTGGCAAAAGCAGTGGTTCTACATCACAAAACCTCGCGGCACCACTTGGGCCGCAGCTGCCGAATTCCGCTCCGATGCTCCCATGTGACTCACCTCATGGGTCGAGAAGAGTCCGGACTGGGGTTCCCCTGACTAGGTAATAGCGCTGCAGACGCGTGTTCAAAGCATGGTAACCAAGAACGTCAAGCTCGTTGATGTGATCCAGGTGATGCTAGTTCGCTGGATCCTTCGATGCCAGCGCCGAAGCCATCCTCTGTGAGAGTTCAACTCGGAGAAGCACCAGACCCTGGTTAGGCTCTTTGAGACTACTCATGAAGGTGCATGGAAGTTGCTCTTTAAGGCCAATGAGAAACCACCGGCCGCAGATTCAGATCGCGGGCACAGCGCTAAACACCTTGCTAGCGAGGTATGTCTCTTTTGATGCACTCTTCACATGTTTGTTTCAAGGATGATGCCTGAGCTTTTATTGTTGCTTTTTCAGGACTGGTTGGAGAGGGCGAAGCGGATTAGTGTCTGGCTCCGCTGCCCGAAGAACCGGTCATCCCGCGTCTAGCGAAGATGCTGGTGCCGGCGCCTTATAAGGCGCCGGAGAAGAAGGCCAAGGGGGCCAAGAGTGCCCCCGTCGCAAAGGTACTTCGGACGTGACGTCCGAAGACGACGAAGCTCATTCCTCTGTCCCCGAGGACAATGGTGAGGAAGAGGAGGAGGAGGAAAACAATCCTCCCCCTGAGGAGATGAAAAAGAAGAGGGCGGCTTCGGCGCATCCGGAGGCGGAAACGCCTAAGAAAGGAAAGGGCACCCCAGCGATCAACACTACGTGGGGCGTTGACAGCGGTCCAGAACGACGCCCCCACACTAAGCCCCTGGCCGCATCGTAAGTGACATGGCTCGCTCGTGCGCACATCCCGCCCTTTCTCTTCATTATCTTGACATAGTTAATTGTATTATTGCAGTCCGGCCTGCGAACTTATCCAGTGATCCTCATCTGGAGGTTCGTTGGCTCTGTCAGAGATGGCGAGCATGTCACCACAGCCTGCTTATTCCCTCGGGGCCAGGGACAACACCGAAGTGTTATCCTGGAGGACCGCTCCGATCCGGGGAGGAGCCCAGGCAACCATCCGGGAGGTGCCACAAGGCGAGACCTCCACCCCATGGAGACTGGCGAAGAGGGCCGCATACAGTTGGGCCCTTAGCCGAATACGATTCTGGAGATCCATATTGCTCCGGAGTCGGACGAGCAGCCCCCTTTGAAGGAGGGGGGTGCGCCGCTTCCACCGGTGGCCCCTGTCCATCTAGGGGCGCCAGATAACCTGATGGAGGCGCTTCGAGGCGCCTCCGTCGTGGACGAGCATCGTGTCCTTATGAGTGTGGTGATCGAGAAGATTCAGTCCGCCAAGAGTGGACTGAATGAAGCCTGCAGCAGCCTGTTGACAGGTTTCGAGGTAAGAAAGAGAAAAAAACCCGTGTAGACAGTAGCCCCTGAGACACTGTCTGGTGTTCGGCAAGAAGAACCGGGCAGAGGATCAATCTTTTGTTATGGGAGACTAATGTAATATGTATGAATAAGCAGGCGTCGCTGTTGGCCGCAACCTCGCATGCTGCCGAAGTCTCTGAACTGAGGCAGAGGCTGGACTGGACCGAGAACGAGCTCGGCGAGGTTAAGGTTCGGATCCATGAGAATCAAGGTCAGTGATGACTTGCTGTGTGTTCGGAAGGGATAGGCGCTGCATTCTGACTGCAGTGTCATCATATGTGCAGGAGCCGCGACCGAGTTCGAAGCCCTAAGGAAGGCCCTGGGCAAGGCTGAGGAGAAGGCTATCCAGCAGCAAGCCGCCCGTAAGAAGCACAAGGCCCGGGTCAAAGAAGTCCAGCAGGAGTTCCAGGATGCGGTCAAGAAATGCGAAGCCTTGGAGCAAGATGCGTCGATTCAAGGGACTGAACTCTCCAAGGCTTCTTAGAGCATGGAGTCTGCACGGAATGAGGCCCATGCCGCCCTCCAGGAGATCCAGGAGGCGAAGAAGATCATGGCGGGTAAGGCATTTAAGATGCAAAGCAAGTATGTGGAGAAGCAGTACCTTTTACTAACTCAGGTTGGGAGTTCCCCAGGGGCTTTTGCGGATTTACCACGCAGTGTTTTAGACGCCGTGGAGTTCTATCGAGCCGAAGGAGGGGGTTCTATGGAGAAGCTATTCTGGTCGCAGTATGCGGCGCTAGAGCATCACGTGCCCTTCACCGATCACCTCAAACATCTGGCGGAGCTGCATAGGGTGGCCGAACTAGCCATGAAGGATTTCATAATCCGGCTATGGCCAGCCGAAGCTATGCCAAGTAGCTACTTTGGACTCGTGAGGCGGATGGTGAACGCCTGTCCTCGGCTGGACGTTGTCAAACGCTCGGCCTGCATTGAAGGTGCACGCATGGCGTTTGCGGATGTCATGCGGGGGGGGGGGGGGGGGTCTCGCCTTGCGGCAACACAATGTTCGCAGGACGTTGTATTTGAATAAATGTATTCATGTTGCCTTTGCCTTGAATTATAAAAAATAGAGCATGTTTTGTGATGTAATTTTGTTATGCCTTAATTGTTTCCTCCTGTGCGGCCATGTTGTATGTAATCTGAGGGTTGGCCAGTCATCGGCTTCTACCCTCACGTAGGTAGTACGGAGGTGTTCTGGATGGAATCTAAACAATGTTGATCCAATTATATGGTCCTTGAAGGAGTTGTTTAGCACAACGAACAAGGCAACCAAACTATACGGCTTAAACACCCTCACTTAGCCATAGGAGTTTTACAATAAAGCATGGGCGCAGCCCCTGGTTCAAGCCAGGGTGCTGTCAGCATGTGATTGGGAAGTCCAATCTTTCGCATAATGCGGAAAAATTTCCAATGATTTGTAACCCTCGAACAGCTGACCGGCTCTCGCCGTATCATGACAGTCAGTTTTCGGCTTTCTCTACTGAGGTGCTCATCTGGTCAAGGCCAGGGCACAATCGCAGTAGTTCTCCCTTTACTACCCTAGCCGATTTAGCGGAACGTAAGGTAACAAGCACAGGAGCTGGGCAAGCCAACTATTGACCAAATACATGATTCAGAGCCAATTCATATAATGCTAAATTCGGGGTGCCGAACTTATCTTTAAGGATTGTTCGGACTTTGTTGTCGTATCGTGGGGCGATGGGGAGCCCCTGGCAAATATGAAACGTACCAGAGTGTATGGTTGCTAGGAAATAAGTAATATAAAGGAAAACAGAGGGAGAACAGAGATAGGATCTGGAGCCCTTGAACATGGATCATGAACTGTTTCCATTATAGTTGGGTTAATGCGTCCAAGCACATTGGTACAAATAATGCAATAAGCAACTGCTTGACATGCCTTGCCCGAAGGCGGGCTGCGCGTGGGTCCTAAAAACGGTTATCCTCTAGGCCATCCCATGTACACCTGTGCTCCGTGTCAATCCGGTGTGTTTGTCCTTTGACGGGATCGTTAATGAGGCCGTCGAAGGAGGCCCCCATAGGAGAACCCTGAAACAAGGGAAAAGGAGATAGTAAAGTTATATGTGTGTCCGGGATCGGTCTAGCCGAACCATGGATCCCGGGATAGGTTGTGCCTCCATCGATGCCCATGGGATTTTGAGTGCGTAGTTATGGACGCGTGGTATGAATGCCACTACCTCATCGGGATTGGGACGGAGGCCGAATTGCTAATCAATCTCTTGACGAGCCGCGCCGTCCTGTTGCAGTGTAGTCCGGACCCTCTTAATGATGTCTAGGGGCTCGGCAGCCAGACTATGATGCTGCTTGAGAAGGCCACTTTCTACCTCTGCTGCTAGGGCGGCGGTGTGCTCCTCTGTCCGGAGGGAGCGTTTTGTGTTTCCGTTGACTGTTATGACGCCACGCGGACCGGGCATCTTTAGCTTGAGATAAGCATAGTGTGGCACCGCATTGAATCTAGCAAACGCGGTTCGTCCGAGCAGTGCGTGGTAGCCGCAGCGGAAGGGGATGGTATCAAAGATTAACTCCTCGCTTCGGAAGTTGTCCGGAGAACCGAAGACCACCTCCAATGTGATTGAGCCCGTGCAGTGGGCCTCAATGCCTAGTATGACTCCTTTAAAGGCTGTCTTTGTGGGTTTGATTCGTGAGGGATTAATGCCCATCTTCCGCATTGTATCCTGATAGAGCAGGTTGAGGCTGCTACCACCGTCCATTAGGACTCGTGTTAGGTGAAATCCGTCGATGATTAGGTCGAGGACCAGTGCGGCTGAACCGCCCTGCCGAATACTAGTTGGGTGATCTCGACGATCGTAGGTGATCGGGAATGACGACCACAGATTGAATTTTGGGGCGACTGGCTCTACCGCGTAGACGTCCCTAAGTGCTCGCTTGCGCTCCCTTTTGGGGATGTGTGTAGCGTATATCATGTTCACCGTTTTGACTTGAGGGGGAAATTTCTTCTGCCCTCCAGTGTTCAGCTGCCGGGGCTCTTCGTCCTCGTCCTCACTTTGTGATCCCTTTTCTTTGTTGTCGGCATTTAATTTGCCAGCCTGTTTGAAAACCCAACAGTCTCTGTTGGTGTGATTGGCTTGTTTATCCGGGGTACCATCTATCTGGCACAGACGATTGAGTATGCGATCCAGGCTAGATGGTCCCTCACTGTTCCTTTTGTAGGGCTTCTTTTGCTGGCCAAACTTGGAGCCGCTGAATCCGGCGTTAAAGGTGGTGTCATCGGTGTTGTCGCCATTGCTTCAGCGTTTGTGTTTGTTGCGCCGGAGCTTGCGGGAGCTGTTCTTGGCCTCGGAGGGGCCTGTCTCGCTGGCTGTGTTTATGCTACAAGCCAGCCAGCTGTCCTCACCTGCGCAAAAGCGGGTCATGACTGCCGTAAGGGCTGCCATGGACTTCCGATTTTCTTGGCCGAGGTGGCATGCTAGCCATTCATCACGGATGCTGTGTTTAAAGGCCGCTAGGGTTTCGGCATACGGACAGTCAACGATCTGGTTCTTTTTGGTTAGGAACCTAGTCCATAATTTTCTGGTTGATTCTCCAAGTTGTTGAACTATGTGGCTTAAGTCATCGGCATCGGGTGGCCGGACATATGTAGCTTGGAAGTTGTCAAGGAAGGCCTCTTCCAAGTCCTCCCAGCTGCCGATGGAATTCTCGGGCAGGCTATTCAGCCAGTGTCTATCTGGCCCTTTGAGTTTCAGTGGGAGGTATTTGATGGCGTGGAGGTCGTCTCCACGGGCCATGTGGATGTGGAGAATAAAGTCCTCAATCCATACTGCGGGGTCGGTTGTTCCGTCGTATGATTCAATATTGACGGTCTTGAACCCCTTGGGGAATTCGTGATCCAGCACCTCATCTGTGAAGTAGAGAGGGTGTGCACGCCTCTATATCGGGCCGCATCACAACACACCTCTAATGGAGTCCGTCTGCGGTTACCGGCCCGGGTGTGACTAGGTTTGTCATGCCCGAATAGGTAGCCGTCATTCCGAGTCGGGAAGTGTCCTCATGATCTGTAGATTGATCTGGTGTGTTCTGCTCTACTGTCCAGCTCCTGCCGAAGGTCGTATGTATGGTCCCGAGCTATTCTGTCCCTGTTTTTGCGAGGTGGCGGGGTGAGCTGTTGTTCATCCTGAGTTGCTGCGTTATCCCGACCGCGGGGTGGTCGGTCCGCCGCACTATCCTGACCGCATGGTGGTCGGTCCGCATTGCGTGAGGGAGGTACGGGATCTGGTGCCTCCTCATCGAACGGAGGTAGCAGTCTGCGCTTTGGGTAACTCTTGGCTGGGTGCTTGAGGCCGTATTCTTCAGCTGCCAGGACATCAGTCCACCTATCAATGAGCAGGTCTTGATCAGCTTGAAGCTGCTGCTTCTTCTTCAGGCTTCTTGTAGTGGCTATTAGCTGGTGCCTGAAGCGCTCCTGCTCGAGGGGTGCCTCAGGCACGATGAAGTCCTCATTGCCGAGGCTCTCATCATCCTCGGAGACTGGACGATGACTGTCATCATCTGGGTCATTAGGCATGGCCTGTTTATCAGGGTTATCTTGCCCGATGTCTTGTTCCTCCTATTCGGATGCGGCCCCGACAGGGTCTTCATTGTTTTCAGCGTCGCCCGGAGTACTATTTTCTCCGGTGCTAGTGGTGCCATCGTTTGAGCGATGAGACTTGGAGCGGCGTTTAGGGCACCGGCGCTTGGACTGGGTATGTCGGTGTACTAGAGTAGGGGTACCCTAGTATCCCGAACTCGTGCACGGGCAGTTGCAGCACCCCGCGGCAAGGCTTGCCGGGTGACCGCCAAGACCCTCCGTGGATCCCTTGAAGACCATTCAAGAACAAAGTACTCAAACCAAGGCCCCGGCAAGAGGAGCTTGCCGGGAAGGCCAAACAAGGCCCCGGCAAGAGGATCTTGCCCGGAAGAGACAAGACCCCATCAAGAGGAGCTTGCCGGAAGGCTATTCAAGGCATACCAAGAAAGCTTGCCGCGACGCGCCCTGCGTCCCGGCAAGATCCGGCGAGCGACAAGCTTCCGGACGCGACAAGACGACGGCCGCGGCAAGGAGCTTGCCGCGGGAAACCCCCACTTCGTGCCCGCGCTCCAGCACACCTGCTAACGTGTCGCTCTGGGACTCTCCCAAGCACACGTGGCAGGAGGCCGTGCAGCTAGGGGTACGTGGTGGCAAGCGGAGATGAAGAGAAGCCCATCGTGGCAAACGGTGGCGCTCCTAACGGTCACCTTTTGCACTGTTTAGGAGACTCAGACAGGCATTTAATGCCCTTGTCCCCTGCCGTCAGAGTTAGGTAGGGCGCACTGTATCCACAGTAGCGGTAGCTGCACCTACCGCATCCTTTTCCATTTTTACCCTTCTAGTCTACGTTGCCACCTGTCGGTAACCCCTTGAAAGTATAAAAGGAGGCCCAAGCGCAACGTAGAGGGGTTCGGCCAGTTCGGCTCATTGGAGACACCAGAAACACTCCCACGCTCAGTCTGGTAGCGTCGATCGCTCCTGAGCAAAGATTCAATACACACAAACAAGCAGCAGTAGGGTTTTACGCATCCGTGCGGCCCGAAGCTGGGTAAAATCCCCCCGCGTGCACTGCCTCGATCCGCTCTTTGTGCGCTCTCCGCCTCCCACCGAACCGAAAGGGGCCCTGTCCCCATAGGTGTTGGTGGAATCAGCACCCCCCGACATCTCTGGCGCGCCAGGTAGGGGGCGTCGAGATTGTGCGAACCCGATCCGGCGTGCACGCAAGCTAAATCTTCATCGTCTTCATCGACATGCCACCGAAGAAGAAGGATTCGGAGGCAGCTGTCCCGTCTGCGTCGCTTCCACCGCCTCCGGAGCAAACGGGTGGTGGAGTGGACGCCGGCGGAGGAATGGGCGTCGACGAGGGTGCCCACAGCGCTGCCAAGTCCAAGGACAAGGCGGCACAGACCTCGGCGTCCATGCGAGCACCGCGCCCCTCTCAGGAGGCGCGGGACCAGCAGCGTCATAGCGTTCGCAGCGCCATACGTCCGCTGACCCAAGATCAAGCTGGTGGTTCGCGTGGCGTTCAAGACCAGCATGCACGCCAGCATGCTGGCCCCAGCGAGGTGCGGTCGCCGGGACGGGACGCTGCTCCTTCTAACTTGGTTAGGAGTCCGAGCACGCCCCTCTCCTCGCACCGTTCACCTCCGCCGCCCACCACCCCAGCAGAAGCCTTGGCGCGGGCCCAGCTGCTCCTGGACTATCCTCCGACGGCGGACAAGACCGACGAATGGAGGGCCACTATCCAGAGCCTCATCGGCTTCGCCAACGGCGACACTGCGCGGCGACCAAGCACCTCGCTGCCGCGGCAGGACAGCCGGACGCGAGCCGATGGCAACAAGACTGAGGGAGGTGCGACTTCCATGCACTCTCCACTACGAAGGCCAAAATCGCCGACTCGCCGGGTCCACCCCAACAGCGGCTCCACCGCGTCGTCGGACCCACGAGCTCGTCGCGACCAGCGCCAAGTTCTCCATGAACGACAACAAGAAGACGCTCGAACCCGCATCGAGCGCCGAAGAGAAGCGCGACGTCAATCCGACAAGCGCGCTGGGCTCTCTGTTGACATGCATGCGCCAGGGGAACCAGGCGATCTGCCGTACGCGGTAGGTTGTCCTGCGTTCACCCGTGAGCTGCGGCAAGTCCAGTGGCCCAGCACAAAGAATTTCAAGCCAGACGTGCCGGAGAAGTACGACGGCAAGACGCATCCGTCGGAGTTCCTCAGCATCTACACCATTGCGGTGCAGGCTGCCGGGGGGCGAGATGACAAGATCCTTGCCAACTACTTCCCGCTGGTGCTCAAGCCCAATGTCAGATCCTGGCTCATGCACTTGCCGGACAACTCCATATCCTCCTGGGCTGATCTGTGCCATCAGTTTGTCGGCGCCTTTACAGGCGGCCACAAGCCACATGGCCAAGAGAGCGATCTTCATCTGCTCGCCCAGAAGGAAGGAGAGCCATTGCGCAAGTACATTCAGAGATTCAGCCGTGTACAGCACAACATCCCAGACGTCCACCCCGCCGCGATCATCAGCGCGTTCCATCAGAACGTGCGAAACCGAAGGATGAGGGAGGAGATGGCGATGTGTAAGATCAGAGACGTCAGCGAGCTTTACGCCCTGGCTGACAAGTGTGCACGCGCTGAAGAGGGGAGGAGGCTCCCCGGAGAGAGTACAGGAGCAGGAGGATCTGACAGTGAGGATGCCGCCCCGGCAAGGAAAGGCCGGCGGCGGAACAACAGAAGGAATAAGGGTAAGGAAGTGCTAGCTGTCGAGCAGACCGGCAACGGAGGTGGCGCCAAGGAAGCTAAGGCTGGTGGCTCCGACAAGGAGGCCCATCCTGTGGCGGCCGCCGACAAGCAGGACAGCTCCGGCAGGCAGTATTGCAAGATTCACCGCACCAAGGGTCACGATCTCCAGAACTGCAAGAAGGTCGAACAGCTTGCTGAGCAGCAGAAAGCTGAATACGAGCGACGCGACAAAGAGAAGGCCCAGGAAGGAACTGGTGGATCCGGCAAGAAACGCCCCGGCCGGGGAGGACGCCGCGGCAAGGCCAAACAGCGGCTAGGAGACAGACCTCCCCGCGGCCGCGACAAGGATGAAGATGACGACGATGACGAAGACGTGGATGATGATGAGGCCGATGAGCAGGAATTTCAGAAAGCCACAGAGGTCCTGTGCGTTGACGGTGGCGCCTCTCTGCATACTTCGCACCGCCAGCTCAAGCAGTGGATGCGGGAAGTGAATGCAGCGGAGCCATCCATAGAGTCACGCAAGCCCCTGAAATGGTCCAGCACGCCTATCATCTTCGACATTGGGGATCACCCTGATCGCATAACTGCGGTCGGGTGCTTGCCGATGTTGGTTTCACCAACTATCCGCAACCTCAAGGTCACAAAGATGCTAGTTGACGGCGGGGCCGGCTTGAATCTCATCTCCTCCGCGGTCCTTCACAAACTCCAGATCCCTGACAGCGAGCTCGAAGAGACCGGCACATTCCAAGGAATCAACCCGGGAAGGAGCAAGCCGAAAGGGAAGATCACGCTGCCGGTCACATTTGGCAGCGAGCTGAATTTCAGAACTGAGAGGGTCACATTTGACGTTGCCGATTTTCCATTACCCTACAATGGGATCCTTGGCCGTCCAGCGCTCGCCAAGTTTATGGCAGCCTCTCACTATGCATACAACGTGCTCAAAATGCCAGGCCCGATAAGTGTCATCTCTGTCCCCGGCGACAAGAAGGATGCCCTTATCTGCGCCGACAAGATCTACCGGGAAGCAGCAGCCGCAGCTGATCACCACACGCTTGCCGCTGAAGCTCCCGGGGGGAAGAAGAAGGCCAAGTCCGGCAAGAGCTCTGATGCCCACTCCGGCAAGCGCACCTCTTCGGAGTGCTGCGCTACCGTCGAGGACGCACCATCGAGCTCCACCGGCAAGTGCAAGAAGACGATGGCAGCTCCACCCGAGACCAAGAAGGTGTCCGCCAAGGAGGACGGCACTGGTGGTACCTTCACCATCAGTGCCACGCTTGACCCCAAATAGGAAAGCGCGCTCATTGCTTTCCTGCGGGCGAATGTCGACGTGTTTGCATGGCAACCGTCAGATATCCCCGGTGTTCCCAGGAAAGTAATCGAGCACCACCTTGCCGTCTGTCCTCATGCGCGGCCCGTCAAGCAGAGAGTCAGGAAGCAGGCAGTGGAGCGCCAAGAGTTCATTGCAGAAGAGATCAGGAAATTGGAAGCAGCAGGCCTTGTCAGAGGAGTGCTCCATCCCACGTGGTTGGCCAATCCTGTAGTCGTGCGCAAGGCGAACGGGAAATGGAGGCTTTGTATAGACTTCACTGATGTCAATAAAGCTTGTCCCAAAGATCCATTTCCCTTGCCGCGCATTGACCAGATTGTTGACTCCACAGCTGGATGTGATTTGCTTTCATTTCTTGATGCGTATTCAGGATACCATCAAATCTTCATGGCAGAAGAGGATGAGGAGAAAACCGCATTTATCACCCCTTGTGGCACATACTGTTTTGTACGGATGCCCTTTGGGTTGAAGAATGCTGGTTCAACATTTGCAAGAGTAGTCCATGTCGCTTTTGAGCCACAGATACACAGAAATGTGGAAGCCTACATGGATGATATAGTGGTCAAGAGCAAGGACAAGGCTACCCTGATCCAAGATTTAGAAGAAACTTTTGCAAATCTGCGCAAGATCAACCTCAAGCTCAACCCCGAGAAGTGCGTGTTTGGAGTCCCTTCCGGCAAGCTTCTCGGGTTCTTTGTGTCTCAGCGGGGAATTGAAGCCAATCCCGACAAGATTAAGGCCATCGAGCAGATTGAAGCACCGAAGCGCGTCAAGGATGTGCGAAGGCTTGCCGGTTGCGTGGCTGCTCTCAGCAGGTTTATCTCTAAGTCTGCTGAGCGCGCCCTGCCGTTTTTCAAAATATTGAAAAAGGCAGGTCCAATGAAATGGACTCCGGAAGCGGAGGCTGCGCTGCAGGACTTGAAGAGGTACCTGTCCTCCACTCCAATACTTGTCGCACCTAAGCCACAAGAGAAGTTGCTGCTGTACCTAGCGGCAACCAATCAAGTGGTTAGTGCTGCGTTAGTAGCGGAGAGGGAGGCGGACGATGAGCCAGCAACCGCGGCAAGTGAATCCAGCGACAAGCAGGGGGCTTCTCCGGCAAGCTCTGGTCCGGCGAGCTCTGGTCCGGCAAGCTCTGGTCCCGACAAAGATGGATCTGCGCAGACGTGCAAGGACGTGCAGAAGAAGATGGTGCAACGCCCAGTTTACTTTGTCAGCTCCCTTCTCCAGGGGGCTAGGTCGAGGTACTCTGGTGTGCAAAAATTGCTTTTCGGCCTTCTCATGGCCTCGAGAAAGCTGCGCCATTACTTCCAGGCACACGAGATCACAGTCGTCACTCGCTTTCCGCTGAAGAGGATACTGCAGAATCCAGAAGCAACAGGCAGGATTGTCGAGTGGGCCTTGGAACTGTCAAGCTTTGGCCTCAAGTTTGAGAGCACTGCAACAATCCAAAGCAGGGCATTGGCAGAGTTCATAGCAGAGTGGACGCCAACTCCAGATGAAGAAATTCCAGAGACGAGCATCCCCGTCAAGGAGTCAAGCAAAGAGTGGCTGATGTACTTTGATGGTGCCTTCTCGCTGCAAGGCGCCGGTGCTGGCGTGCTGCTTATCGCACCCACCGGAGAGCACCTCAAGTACGTAGTCCAGATGCACTTTCCCAAAGAGCAAGCAACCAACAATACTGCAGAGTATGAAGGATTGCTTGCCGGTCTCAGAATCGCAGCCGACCTTGGGATCAAGAAGCTCATTATCAGGGGTGACTCACAGCTTGTCGTCCGCCAAGTGAACAAGAACTACCAGAGTCCATTGATGGAAGCTTATGTTGATGAAGTGAGAAAGCTAGAAGCACACTTTGACGGCCTGCAAATGGAACACGTTCCACGAGCTCAGAACGATATTGCTGACGGCCTGTCAAAGTGCGCAGCACTAAAGTTACCTGTGGAACCAGGGATTTTTGTGCTCAAGCTGACTCAACCATCCGTGACACCATCAACTGGACCAAGCAAAAAGAGGAAGTTGGTTTCCGGTGACTACTTTCCGGCAGAGCTCCCCGAAGCCGCCGCCAAGAAAGTCCCCAAGATCAACACCAAGGATGCTGAGGGGCAGTCTGCTCCGGCAAACCTTATGGTTTGTTCCGTCGAAGCAAACGCTCCCGGCAAGTTCTGCTCCGGCAAGCTTGCCGGGGAATATCACGCTCCGGCAGAACCGCAGGTTCTTGCCGTAGAAGCGGATGTTCCCGCAGCAACAGATATGCCTTTAGTCCTTGTTGTCGAGCCGCAAGCTCCAGCATGGGCGCAGCAGATTGTCCGTTTCCTTCAGACAGGAGAGCTTCCCGAAGAGCAAGAAGAAGCTGAAAAAGTAGCCCGGCAGTCAAGTATGTACAAGTTTGTCGACAGCACACTGTACAGAATAAGACTCAACGGTGTGAAATTGAAGTGCATTCGCCGGGAAGATGGACAACAGCTGTTGGCAGAGATACATGGAGGCATATGTGGTCACCACATTGGCGCAAGAGCACTTGTCGGCAAAGCATTCCGACAAGGCTTCTTCTGGCCGACAGCCCTCCAGGATGCAACTGCACAAGTAACCAAGTGTGAAGCGTGCCAGTTCCATTCCAAACAGATACACCAGCCAGCTCAAGCTCTCCAGACGATCCCTTTATCCTGGCCATTTTCGGTCTGGGGGCTCGACATCCTCGGCCCCTTCCCCCGAGCTGTCGGGGGCTTTGAGTTCTTGTACGTTGCAATCGACAAGTTCACAAAGTGGCCGGAAGTGGAACCAGTGAGGAAGGTGACAGCACAGTCAGCAGTCAAGTTCTTCAGGTCGATTGTTTGCCGTTTCGGGATCCCTAACAGGATCATCACCGACAACGGCACACAGTTTACGAGCCGCACCTTCATGCAGTACGTCCAAGATCTTGGCGCCAAGGTCTGCTTCGCTTCTGTTGCTCATCCGAGAAGCAACGGTCAAGCGGAGAGGGCAAACGCTGAAGTGCTGCGAGGCCTCAAGACCAGAACTTTCGACAGGCTGCACAAGTGCGGAAGAAACTGGATCGAGGAGCTGCCGGTGGTTCTTTGGTCGATCAGGACGACGCCAAATCGAGCCACTGGCCAGACACCCTTCGCTCTAGTCTATGGAGCGGAGGCAGTTCTCCCCACGGAACTCGTATACGGGTCACCTCGAGTGCTCGCTTATGATGAGCTCGAGCAAGAGCAGCTGCGGCAAGATGACGCGCTGCTCCTTGAGGAAGACCGTCTCCAGGCTGCTGTGCGAGCCGCTCGCTACCAGCAAGCTCTGCGCCGCTACCATAGCCGCAGAGTCAATGCCAGGAGTCTCGAGGAAGGCGACCTTGTTCTTCGGCGCGTTCAGTCGGCCAAGAATTCCAACAAGTTGACGCCGAAGTGGGAAGGCCCTTATCGGGTGAAACGAGTCACTAGGCCCGGCGCTGTCCGCCTTGAGACCGAAGATGGCATTCCGGTGAGCAACTCCTGGAACATCGAGCATCTTCGTAAGTTTTACCCATAAGGCGCGGTTGTCGGACCCTGCCCGGCAACCACCTTTCTGTACAAGTCTTGCCGCTGTTGCATGTAATCCTTTGTACAGAGCCGGGCGCAGACCCCGTGCACTAGTAAAGTTCATGTGCCCCGCACATCTTGTCAGCTTTCTTTTATGCTATAATCCTTTTTCGCATATATTATCTGACACTTTGTGCAGCACTAGACCCCGGTAGGCAATAACGAGCCCAAGGCTCCATATCATTACTTTATTTCTCTGTTTCTTTCTCAAAAGAAGGAAGGTTCCCTCGCCCACAAGGTTTACCGGGGGGGGGAGGAGAAGATAATGGTGTGGACCAGGCCGTTCAAGAAAGTTTCTCCTTGCCGGGAAGCAGACGACAGAAAAGCTAAGTTGCTAAAGCTTGAGCAATCAGTTTTTTAAGTTTTTGAGTTATTTTCCTTGAACGACCGTGCTTTGTATGGAAAACCTGTGCGCGGAGGAACCAACTCGTAGCTAGTTGCGCCTTTATTTTGTTTCGAGCCCGCTCAACAACTTAAGTGAGCTGCTAGCGCCCTTACTTTGCTTCGAGTCCGCTCAGCAACTTAAGTGAGCTGCTAGCGCCCTTACTTTGTTTCGAGTTCGCTCAACAACTTAAGAGAGCTGCAACTAGTTGCGACAAGGTTGCTTGTCGGTAGCGACCCCGCCAGCAGGCTGCTGAAGTTCCGCACTCGGCGCTCGCGGCAAGGGTGCCTGCACCGGCAAGTTTCCCTAGAAAGCATAGGGTAGGACCATACAAAGCCAAGAGTCGAGTAAAGGAAGTAACACAGCAATTTTCTGCCTAAGATAGAGTTATATTACAAAAATAACTTGTCGCGCCTCTAATAAAGTGTTCCCATGACATGACTGGCAGCGACAAGAAAAGAAGAAAACGGACGGCCTAATCTACGCGACCGCCGTCAACCCTTTTGACCTCGTTCACCCTGTCCACAATGGGTGCGACGAGGGCCTTAAGTGCGTCAAGATCAGCGTCCGCCGGCAGCTTCTTGAGGACGTTGGTGAGGTTGAGGCCCGGATTGCGGAAGGCCACCTTCACCAGCACCTTCTCCAGAACTCCGGCACAAATCGAGCGTGACTCGTCGGCCAACTGCTTTGGGATCCGTTCCCGGAGTTGCTGGAGCGCCGCCGCCACGCCTTTGAAGAACAGAGTGAGCTTGGCGCTGGGTTGGAGGTTCTCGTCGGAGGAGTACCCGAAGCCTTCCACCCCCAATTGCACCAGCTCCTCTTCGATGACTGCAGCAATGTCACGAGGCCCTCCGTCCAGAGCTCCACAGTATCTCTGAGAAGGTTCTGGGTTTCGGCGGCCCTCGCTAACAGCGCCTCGTTGGCCTCGATGTCCTTCTTCAAGTCTGCCTCCCGTTTCCTGGCGCTGTCCAACGTCTCCGTCAAGGTGGCCAGCTTCAGCTCCAGATCAGCATTGGAGTCCTTGGCGGCACGCAGCTCTTTGCCCTTCTCGGAGAGTTGGCCCTGCAGCTCGCCGTGGGCAAGGGCGTCCTTCTCGCGCTCTAGCTTGAGCACGACAAGCTCTTCGCCACCAACCTTCAGATCAGCTTCTAGCTGCGCCGCCTTTACCTCCAATTCTTTCTTGGCGGCCTCGGCAGCCGCAGCTGTATCCTTTGCCTCTTGAAGCGTCCCGCCAAGTGCCCGTTCGCGCGCGGCAAGCTCCTCTTCGTGGCTGTCGAGGTTCACTTTCCGCTGAGTCAGCTCGCCTTCTCGCGCGTACAGCTTCTCGCCGGTGAGCCGCCGCTGCTCTTCGGCCTCAGCTTTCTCGAGGAGGAAGGCCTTCCGCTCCTCAGCAAGCTGCTCCCGCTCCTCCGCCAAGGCCCGGAGAGTTTCTTGGCGAAGACCCAGGAGCTCCTCCGCGCGCTTCTCTATGTCCACGCTCGCCCTCACGACAAGCGCTTCCCGGGACTCCAACTTGACCTGGCGGGCGCGGTAGAGCGCCAGCAGCCTCCGTAGCAACCGCTCCTCCTCAGGCTCGCCGCTGCTGCTTCCCGACGAGTCGACGATCGACAACCCGGCGGAGGCAAGCACCTCCCCATCCAGAGCTTGTCCTTCCACCGGCGCCCTGGAGCTCGACATCCAGGGGAGCTTGATGAAGATGCCCTCGCCAGCCTTCAGATAGGCGCCGGACTGGGGCTCCTCGGAGCCTGACGCTGCGGCAGCGGCGGAGGGATCGGCGGTCGGTGCAGCGCCCGATGCTCCTGCGGCCTCAGGGCCGTCAGTGCGATCGCCAGATCCCCCGCCAGCTTCTTCGGCAGCAGTCTTGGCGGCCTCTTCGCCGGCGGGCACGTCAGCGCCGGCTCCTTCTTCGGTGGCCGCGGCATCATCAGTATTGCCGCGCGCGCCTTCCTTGCCGCCCGCCTCGGTCTCCATCGGATCCATGGAGGGTGGGTCTGATAACCAAGGAAGAAGGAGAAATCAAACAAGTGTTCGAGAAGAGAAATCAGCAGAAGACTACAAGCAAAGTTTCGGGCAAGAAGGGCTACCTGTGCTAGGATCTGCCGTCGTGACCTCCACCACCGGCGGATCGTTAGCGCTGTCCCTTGCCGGAGAATCCCCCCTTGCCGGAGGCTCCTCCCTTACCAGAGGACGCTCCCTTGCCGGAGAGTCCGCCCTTGGCGGCGTAGTCGAAGCAGACGACGAGTCGGAGGAGATCACCACGCCCTCCTGATCAAGCTCTTCTGCTCCTGCACAAACAAACCAGTGATCAGATGTCAACAAAGGAAAAGAGCAACCACGCGCACCCAGAAGCAGAAAGTAAACCATATGCTCACGCTGGGGGCTGCGCTGGGGGCTGCTCTGCGAAGTGATGGCCGGATCCGGCAAGGTGGTCTCGGGCGCGCCTCCTGTCGTCGCAGTGGGCTCGTCCTCGATGACCACCACCTGAGCCTTGGCCCTCTTCGCCGCCCTCTGGGCCAGAGTCCTGAAAAGGGAGAGTCCAGGATGGGTCAGATCAGATGCAAGATAACACTAGCAAGTTGAAGAACTACAAGAACAACAAGGGAATCTTACTCTTCTTCCTCTTCCTCGTCGGAGCTGAGCGCGGAGAGGTCGAAGTTCGGCCCACCTCCGGCACGACGAGGTGGAGTGGTGGGATCCCTTGGCCGCTTGGCGGGGGCTGCGGCGCCAGCCCGAGACGACCCCGCTTCAGTTGTCGCTGCGGCAGGAGGCGCTCCCACGGCAACCATACTTGCCACGGTAGAGCGCGTCGCGCGACACTGCGGCTGGTCGCCCACTTGCCGCCCTGCTATGTCGCCAACCCTGTGGAGGCGCCTTCTTAGCTGCGCTGCGGGCCCTTCTCGCGGCAAGCTCCTCGGAGATGGCGGGCCGCTCGCACCCTCGGCGGGTTCGTTCGACTCGGCGTCGGGCGCAGCGAGCTCTTCTTCCTCTTCGGGCTGCTCCCGTTCGGCAATACTCATCGCCAACGCCGCGTCCGCTTCCTCCACGGTGAACCCGAATTCACCCGCGGCCGCGGCTGCCGCCGCCTCTTCCGCCCTGGTGGCGATGCGCTCCATCTCTTGCTCAGTGGTGTCGCGGGTGAGGAGCTCCTTCTCGTCAGCATTGACCGCCACCTCCACTAGGCTGTCAAAGAACTGTTGCACGACGTCACCGGCGGGCTCTTGCCAAGTTGGAGCGATCCCGTGCAAGTCACACAACGGCATCATTGCGCAGATGCGGTCGCGCGAGGAGTTGTTGCACAGAGGAACGACACCTGCCGGCAACCTGAACCACTAGGGATGCTGTGGGTCGTGCTTGAATATCTCCTTGAGTATCCCGTCCAACTCTATGACGATGAAGTTGAAGTTGAGGCCTGGGCGCAACCTCATGATATCTGCCGGGCCTCCAAATTCCCGGGCAGGTCTCCCGACAGCTCCTACAGTCAGCCCGCCAAGCCTGAGACGCAAGATCCGAGTGGTGGCGATCGTCAGCTTGTCGTCGTCCACGGACAGAGCGCTCCAGTCATTGCCACGCACTGCTGGGGCTTGGCGCAGGGCGGTGAACGGCTGCGGGCTCTCTTCTACAACCCAGCACCAATCAGCTCTCCACTCGTCCCACTTGCTGCGGAGCTCCCCCTCCAGATAGGTCTCCTTCTTGCCGGCCCGCGAGATCCAGGCGATCCCGCCGGCAAGAGGTTCCCCTCTCTCAACACGAGGCATAAAGAAATGGCGGAAGAGAGCTACGTTGGGGTGGACTCTGACAAAGTTTTCGCATAGATGGGCGAAAACCGCCATGGTCAGAACGGCGTTGGGGGTAAAATCGAGGAGGTGGAGCCCGTAGGTGTTCATGATATCACAGAAGAAATCAGAGAATGGCGGGCAGAGCCCGCAGTAGAAGAACACGGCAAAGAAAGGATATCCACCAACTGGAGCTGCTTGCGAGGCGACGGCGGAAAGTACCTTTGTGCGCGGATGCGCCCGCGTCTCCGTCGACTAGAAGAGATAGTACCAATCCCTCAGCTCCTCCGCGGAGAGCTCGGGGGGGAAAGTGGCCCGCTCCTTCCGCAGCGCCTCAAGCCGCTGCGCTTCGGTCGACTTCACAGCTTTCGCGGTCGCGGCCTTTGTGGCCTTCCCCTTCCCGGACTTCGGAGGCATGGCGGAGGCGGTGGGGGAGATCGACGGCGCTGGTGGTGGCGACGGCGGCGGGAGCGGAGCGCTGCTCTCTTTCGACTTTGGAAGCGGAAGAGGGCGGCGGAGGTTTCTGAGATTGTAGCAGCAAATGGCGAAGATAGGGGAAATACCCCTGTTTCCCCTGCTTATAAGGGGGACGGGGCGGACGTTTCGACCTTCCAAGTAAACAACCACCCACGATCTCTCCCACGACGCCGCGATTGACGCGGGCCGTTGCGGGGGGCGCAGTGGATACGGAGTTAGATTCGGCGTGACCTAGGCCGCGCGTGCCCGTGCACTGTTTTGGGCCTGGCCCAACAGCGCTCGGCACCGTGTATGGCCCAGGCCCGGGGGCTCCTGTCGGTGTACTAGAGTAGGGGTACCCTAGTATCCCGAACTCGTGCACGGGCAGTTGCAGCACCCCGCGGCAAGGCTTGCCGGGTGACCGCCAAGACCCTCCGTGGATCCCTTGAAGACCATTCAAGAACAAAGTACTCAAACCAAGGCCCCGGCAAGAGGAGCTTGCCGGGAAGGCCAAACAAGGCCCCGGCAAGAGGATCTTGCCGGGAAGAGACAAGACCCCGGCAAGAGGAGCTTGCCGGGAAGGCTATTCAAGGCATACCAAGAAAGCTTGCCGCGACGCGCCCTGCGTCCCGGCAAGATCCGGCGAGCGACAAGCTTCCGGACGCGACAAGACGACGGCCGCGGCAAGGAGCTTGCCGCGGGAAACCCCCACTTCGTGCCCGCGCTCCAGCACACCTGCTAACGTGTCGCTCTGGGACTCTCCCAAGCACACGTGACAGGAGGCCGTGCAGCTAGGGGTACGTGGTGGCAAGCGGAGATGAAGAGAAGCCATCGTGGCAAACGGTGGCGCTCCTAACGGTCACCTTTTGCACTGTTTAGGAGACTCAGACAGGCATTTAATGCCCTTGTCCCCTGCCGTCAGAGTTAGGTAGGGCGCACTGTATCCACAGTAGCGGTAGCTGCACCTACCGCATCCTTTTCCATTTTTACCCTTCTAGTCTACGTTGCCACCTGTGGGTAACCCCTTGAGAGTATAAAAGGAGGCCCAAGCGCAACGTAGACAGGGGTTCGGCCAGTTTGGCTCATTGGAGACACCAGAAACACTCCCACGCTCAGTCTGGTAGCGTCGATCGCTCCTGAGCAAAGATTCAATACACACAAACAAGCAGCAGTAGGGTTTTACGCATCCGTGCGGCCCGAAGCTGGGTAAAATCCCTCGCGTGCACTGCCTCGATCCGCTCTTTGTGCGCTCTCTGCCTCCCACCGAACCGAAAGGGGCCCTGTCCCCATAGGTGTTGGTGGAATCAGCACCCCCCGACAGGGTCTCAGAAGGTTTATTCACAACTGGATTTCCTTTGTCATCGTCGCTAGCTTTTTTGGGTGTATTGACCATGTACACGTCGTACGACGAGGTGGCCATCCAACGTCCAGTAAACGGCGGGTTTTGGCCTTGCTCATGGTCGGCATCATCGTCCATACCATCGATGTCTTCGGAGCCGTAATCAAGCACGTCGGTTAAGTCATAGACAGTGGCTATGAAGTGGGTGGCGGGTGGGAAACAAAATTTTCCATCATCAGCCTCTGGCTCGAACCGAACATAGTTCGGCTGTCAGTCCTTCTCCAAGGACAAGTTCTTTAAAGATTTTAGCACATCACCCAAAGGTGAGTACTGAAAGATGTCTGCGGTGCTAAATTTGAAAATCGATAACCGATCCAGCTTGGTGTCCGCAGGTGTACCTGGTCCGGGACTTATAGCCGGAGACGAATCCGGAGTTCCATTGACGCAAATATTGCGGGGTGCCGAGTCTGTGTGTGGCTCCAACGTTGCGGACTATGTGGCCTCGGATGGCACGATCTGCTCTAGTTCTATGGCCGTTGTACCAACAGGGACCATCTCCTGGATGTGATCCGATGACAGATTTGAGTCATGTTCATCGGGGCAAGGGGGAGTGATCGTTGCGGTCTCAAATCCATTGAAGATCAAGTCTCCACGGATATCCGCGGCATAGTTCAAGCTTCCAAATCTGACCTGGTGGCCAGGGGCGTAGCTATCGATCTGCTCTAGATGGCCATGCGAGTTGGCCCGCAGTATGAAGCCACCGAACATGAAAATTTGTCCGGGGAGGAAGGTTTCTCCTTGGACAGCGTCGCTATAGACGATTGAAGGGGCCATCGAACCTTTCGGCAACGACACAGTGGAACTCTCAATGAAAGCACCAATGTCAGTGTCAAAACTGGCGGATCTCGGGTAGGGGGTCCCGAACTGTGCGTCTAGGATCGATTGTAACATGAGACGGGGGACACGATGTTTACCCAGGTTCGGGTCCTCTCTATGGAGGTAATACCCTACGTCCTGCTTGATTGACCTTGATGAATATGAGTGTTACAAGAGTTAATCTACCACGAGATCGTAATGGCTAAACCCTAGAAGCCTAGCCTGTATGACTATGGTAATGAGTATATGCTTTCCGGACTAACCCCTCCAGTTTATATAGACACCGGGGGGATCTAGGGTTTACATAGAGTCGGTTACATAAGAAGGAATCTTCGTAATCGGTTACCAAGCTTGCCCTCCATGCCAAGGAGAGTCCAATCCGGACACAGGTGCAGTCTTCGGCCTACATGTCTTCACAGCCCATCAGTCCGGCCCATGGATAACAGGTCGGACGCCCGAGGACCCCTTAGTCTAGGATTCCCTCACCTACAGTCCAAGAAAAACCACAAAAAATTAGGGTTAGTTCATTATATCAGAACCAGTCTGAGCCTTTGCATAGTCTTTTCAGTATTTTGCTTTGTTGAATTTGTGGTTGCATCATCGTGTCTAGTTTCTCGTCTTAGAGTCTAGTCTTTTAGAGTTTCGAGTTCTGTTCGTAAGTTGTCACGCCACCGCCGCACCATCATCATCGCCACTGCCATCTACCACCACCGATCCGTATCCATATACCTCCACCGCTGCCATATACCACCACCACCACTGCCATATCTTACCATCATATATCCACCACCAATCCGAGTTCTTTTCATATTAGGTTTATTTTCGAGATCCATCTATTATCCGATTCATGTTTCCTTGCATGAGTAGGTTTCGGAAAAAAATATTGGCAGTCTGGAGACCCCCGGGTAGTTTTCAGGCCAAAATTTTGGGAGGCGAAAATATTTTTCCCTATCCTGTTTTTAGGCTTTTTCGAGTATTTTGAGACACTCGCCATCATAGTGATTTTTTGTCGCACTTTTTCGTCATCGCTGCCCTGATTTCCGAAAAAATAGTCAAAAAAATTCATGCCTATCCTGTGAATTTGACTTAGGAAGAGTTTTGAGACACTCGCCATTATAGTGACTTTCTTCCAAAAAAGGAGGAGCGCAAAAAAATAAAAATAAAAAAGAGCGCAAAAAAAGGAGTGAAAAAAATTTCCAGAGTGAGCTTCTCCCTTGTTTATGTGCCACGCCTTGATTTTGTTAGTGTTCTAGGCTCGCGTCTCTAGTACGGTCTAGCCAAGGAGCAACACAATAACATCGTTGAGCATTTATTCAACTTTGCATCTCTGAATTGATTATTGCTGACCCTTTTTGCTACCATATTATAAGCCTTCCCAGCTCCACATACATCTACGTTGTGAGTTTGACTCTCCCTGGTAATCGCAATATCCAAGCTTTCAGAGTTTTGACTACAACGGTTGCGAATCACCACCTACCGCTTGGTAAGAACTGGTAAGAATTTGAGATTTGCTTGACGGATTTGTGACACACTGCAACTTTCTAGTAGTCTGTAGGATTATATTCTTGTGTGTTTGTATTGCTGCTAACCATGGCAGGACACAAGCCGATGAGATTGACTGGGAGAACATGACGAAGAAGGAGCTTCATGATAAATTTCAGCAAATGTTGAGTCAATAGGTGGAAGACGTCATGGCCAGCTTCAGAAAGGCACTGGAGAGGATTGATGACGTTGAGAAGACAATTGACAGCAAGTTGGACGCCAAGTTCGATGAAGTACTCACACATCTTCCACAACCACCGCCCGCTGCACCTGTCGTACCTCTACATCAACAACAAAAACAACATGGCCTTACAAATCAAGTGGGACGAGCATTGCACGTTCCCCTTGAGCCTGCTCAAATTTCTGGTGCCGCTGTACCTACTGTTGATGCTTCTATAGCTCCTTCTGCTACGGCAGAGGTGGAGGGTCATTACGAGGATGAGGTTGATCAAAATCAGAACTACGTGCAACCACCAGCACCACCACCACAAGGTCGTCCTCATGCATATCATCACAACGGTAGGGCTGCACCACTACCTGAGGTACGAGATCATGACCATCTTCCTAAACTAAAATTGAATATTCCATCATTTTAGGGTAGATATGTTCCTGATATATATCTTACTTGGGAGTTATAAACTGAACAATGTTTTACATGTTTACAATATCCTGCGGAGAGACGTGTTCCTGCTGCTGTTTGTGCTTTCACTAGTTTTGCATGTGTTTGGTGGTCTGAACATTGTAGATTATATCCTAGTCCAGCTACTTGGGCTGCTTTGAAAAATGTTGTGCGTACTCGCTGGGTTCCACAATATTATCAACGTGAATTGCTTCAAAAATTGCAGCGTTTGAGACAAGGAAAAAATTCCGTAGAAGAATATTATCAGGAATTACAACTGGTATGATTAGATGTGGTATTGTTGAGGATAATGAAGCTATGCTTGCACGTTTTATGGGTGGATAAAAAAAGAGATTCAGACCATTCTAGAGTATAAGTGATACAATAATATCACTCATTTATTCCATCTTGCTTGCAAAGCTGAACGTGAAGTGCAGGATTGACAGGCAATGGCGCAAACTAACTTTTCTGCAGGTCGACCTTCATCATGGACACCGCGTGCATCCTCTACTTCCACACGTTCTGCTACACCGGCACCTCCATCAGCTGCCACCTCTAGCCGTGATACAAGAAAGCGGGCACAACCACCACTATCTGCCAAGAGCACACCTTCTGGGCCTACACAGAGCTCTTCTTCGTCCATGGCATCAACAGGGAAAACACATGATATTATTTGTCGCCATTGCAAGGGTGGAGGTCATTATGCAAGAGAATGCCCATCTAAACGTGTGTTGATTGTTACTGAGGATGATGGGTATGAGTCCGCTAGTGACTATGATGAGGAGACTTTGGCTCTTATTACATGTGAAGAACATGGTGGAGATGATTCCGATCATGAGAAGAAATACATGGCTGCTGAAGATGCTGACAGGTACAAATATTTAGTTGCTCAATGTATTTTGAGTGTGCAGGTTACACAAGCTAAGAAAAATCAGAGGCATAATTTGTTCCATACAAAGGGAGTTGTGAAGGAACGTTCTGTTCGTCTCATCATAGATGGAGGGAACTGTAACAACTTGGCTAGCATGGAGGTGGTGGAGAAGCTATCTCTCACCACAAGACCACATCCACGTCCCTACTACATCCAATGGTTCAACAACAGCGGAAAGGTTAAGGTAACACGTACTGTTCGTGTGCATTTTAGTATCTCTACATATGCTGATTATGTTGATTGTGATGTGCTACCCATGCAAACATGTTCCTTATTACTTGGTACACCATGGCAATTTGATAAAAATTCTTTACACCATGGTAGAAATAATCAGTATACTCTTATTCATAAGGATAAACATAATACTTTGCTTCCTATGTCTCCCGATTCCATTTTGAAAGATGATATTAATAGATCTAATAAAGCAAAATAGGAGAAAAATAAAAGTGAAAACCAGATCGTGGCAAAAGAATTTGAGCAACACATGAAGCCTAATAATAAACCATCTAGTGTTGCTTCTGAAATTAAATTGAAAAGTGCATGTTTACTTGCCACCAAATGTGATATTGGTGAGCTAGATTTTAGAAAATCTATTTGCTATGTTTTTGTGTGCAATGAGGCATTATTTTCATTCAAGGACGTGCCTTCCTCTTTGCCTCCTGATGTTACTAACATTTTGCAAGAGTTCGCTGGCGTCTTTCCACAAGACGTGCCACCAGGATTACCACCTATTCAAGGGATTGAGCATCAGATTGACTTAATTCCCGGTGCATCGCTACCCAACCGTGCACCATACCGTACTAATCCAGAGGAGATGAAGGAGATTATGTGTCAAGTCCAGGAGCTTCTCGACAAAGGTTTTATACGCGAATCCCTTAGTCATTGTGATGTTCCTATTATTCTAGTGCCGAAAAAGGATGGTACATCGTGTATGTGTGTTGATTGTAGAGGCATTAATAATATTACTATTCGTTATCGTCATCCTATTCCTAGGCTAGATGATATGCTTGATGAATTTAGTGGCTCTACAATATTCTCCAAAGTTGATTTGCATAGCGGATACCATCAAATTCTTATGAAATTGGGAGATGAATGGAAAACAACATTTAAAACTAAGTTTGGTTTATATGAGTGGTTAGTCATGCCTTTTGGGTTAACTAATGCACCTAGTACTTTCATGAGACTAATGAACGAAGTTTTACGTGCTTTCATTGGATGATTTGTGGTATTCTATTTTGATGATATACTAATTTATAGAAAATCTTTGGAGGAACATTTGGAACATTTACGTGTTGTTTTTATTGGTTTACGTGATGCACGTTTGTTTGGTAACCTTGGGAAGTGCACCTTTTGCACTGACTGGGTATCTTTTCTTGTCTATGTTGTTCCTCCATAGGGAATTGAAGTTGATAAAGCCAAGATTGAAGTTATTGAGAGTTGGTCGTAGCCCAAAACGGTCACACAAGTGAGGAGTTTTCTTGGACTCGTAGTTCCTATAGGCGTTTTGTGAGAGATTTCAGCACCATTGCTGCACCTCTCCATGAGCTTACAAAAAAGGATGTGCCTTTTGTTTGGGGTACCACAAAGGAAGAAGCCTTCACGGTATTGAAAGATAAGTTGACACATGCTCCTTTATTCCAACTTCCTGATTTTAATAAGACTTTTGAGCTTGAATGTGATGCTAGTGGAATTGGATTAGGAGGTGTGTTATTATAAGATGGCAAACCTGTTGCATACTTTTCTGAAAAATTGAGTGGGCTTAGTTTGAACTATTCTACTTATGATAAAGAAATATATGCTCTTGTTCGTACCTTGGAAACATGGCAACATTATTCATGGCCGAAAGAATTTGTTATACATTATGATCATGAATCTTTGAAACACATTAAAAGTCAAGCAAAACTAAACTGTACACATGCTAAATGGGTTGAATTCATTGAGACTTTCCCTTATGTCATTAAACACAAGAAGGGTAAAGAAAATGTTATTGCTGATGCATTGTCTCGTCGTTATACTATGCTTTCACAACTTGACTTTAAAATATTTGGTTCGGAGACCATCAAAGATCAATATGTGCATGATGCTGAATTTAAAGATGTATTGCAGAATTGTAAGGAAGGTGGAACATGGAACAAGTTCGTAGCTCACGATAGATTTGTGTTTCATGCTAACATGCTATGCCTTCCATCTAGCTCCGTTCATCTTTTGTTGTTGTAGGAGGCGCATGGAGGAGGATTAATGGGACACTTTGGCATGAAGAAGATGGAGGATATACTTGCTACACATTTCTTTTGGCCAAAGATGAGACATGATGTTGAGCGTTTTGTTGCTCGCTGCGCTACATGTCAAAAAGCTAAGTCACGACGCAATCCTCATGGGTTATATATGCCTTTGCCTGTACCTAGTGTTCCTTGGGAGGATATATCTATGGAGTTTGTTTTAGGTTTACCTAGAACAAAGAAGGGGAGGGATAGCATATTTGTTGTCGTGGATAGGTTCTCGAAAATGGCACACTTTATACCATGTCATAAAAGCGATGATGCTGTTAATGTTGCTGATTTGTTCTTTCGTTAAATTATTCGCTTGCATGGTGTGCCAAATACTATTGTTTCAGATCATGATACTAAATTTCTTAGCCACTTTTGGAGATGTTTATGGGCTAAGTTGGGGACTAAACTACTTTTTAGTACTACATGTCACCCCCAAACTGATGGACAAACTGAAGTAGTCAATAGAACACTGTCTACTATGCTTAGGGCTGTTTTGAAGAATAACAAGAAAATGTGGGAAGAATGCTTGCCTCATATTAAATTTGCTTATAATCGTTCATTGCATTCTACTACTAAGATGTGCCCTTTTGAAATTGTGTATGCTTTTCTTCCTCGTGCACCTATTCATTTGTTGCCTCTTCCATCTTAGGAGAAGGTTAATTTTGATGTGAAACAATGTGCCAAATTGATCTTAAAAATGCATGAACTAACTAAGGAGAACATTGAATGTATGAATGCTAAATATAAACTTGCTAGAGATAAGGGTAGAAAATGTGTTGTCTTTGCACCTGGAGATCTTGTTTGGTTACATTTGCGTAAGGATAGATTTCCTGATTTGCGCAAATCAATGCTAATGCCACGTGTTGATGGTCCATTTAAGGTATTAGAGAAAATAAATGATAATGCATATAAACTTGAGCTGCCTGCGGATTTTGGGTTTAGTCCCACTTTTAACATTGCAGATTTGAAGCCTTATTTGGGTGAGGAAGATGAGCTTCCGTCGAGGAGGACTTCATTTCAAGAAGGGGAGGATGATGAGGACATCAATACCACTGTTACACCCACAACCCCTACTGCTACATATACTGGACCAATTAGAGCTCGCGCACACCAATTAAATTATCAGGTACTTTCGTTTCTCAGTAATGATTCTAACGTTCATGAGAATATGATGTTGCCTAAATTAGATACATTTGTTTTGCTTACAAATGAAGGGCCTGCCATGGATAAGAGGGATGAACACTGGAGCAATACCAATCATGGATATGATGCATGTGCAAGGGGAATAAGAGCGGAGTTACAAGTGATGATTTCGGGACTTTGAAGCCACCATAAGGAGTGCCTGAAGCCTTGGACGAAATATACAAGATGTCACTTCATAAATTTTGACCAGAGGCTACTCTAGGTGTTGCGTCACCTTATTATTGGGGCAGGCCCATGTAATTTCGAAATACTTGATTATAGGCTGTTTTGAGAGTCTGTATTTGTGGGGAAACAAGAGTTAGGGTTGGTTTTGGACCCCTCCTCCAAGGGCCACGAAATTCCCCCCTCTCTCCTCCATATATACATCCCTTAGGGAATCGTTTAGACTTTGGGTTTTGTTTGGATTAAAAGTTCGCCATAGCTGCAACTTCGCGTACTTCGTTTGTGTTCAACAACCAAATCAGGACGTCAGAGAACCTCACCTTCATTAATAAAGATTTCCTCTTATTTTCACAATATCGAGATTGCAATTTCAGTTTCTTGTTCTTCGTTTGCTTGCAGGAAATAAACCTTCATGGCCAGGTTGATCGTGCTCCCGTGTGGTCAATAACCCCTCGAGTTGGTTTAGCGATTGCTAAGGTGCGACGTCCCTGCACGATCGTAGATGGATCATCAAAGCCTACTCCACCAAAAACGATAGCCATCATCTCATTGAAAGACGGTACACCTTTGCCTCTATCACATCAAACACTCTACTTCGAGCCGCGCGCCAAGCCCGTCAAGAAAACCGCAATCCTCTACATGACAATCGTACACAAGAGCATCTTTATGAGCAAGAACATCGGCATCACCAAAGTCAAGCTACCTTTGCGCAAGTAGAGGAAATTCAACGCCTACGCCAACAAGAGGAAGAGCGAGCACAACAACATCAAGAGGAGCAAGACGTTGAAGCTCTCCATCAACAAAAACAACGGCGTGAAGCTCAAGCACATGAGGCGCAATGTGCCCTCCAAGACACAAGTCGCATCATCGCCGCACGCAACCGACATACGTGTGTGCAAGAAGAAGCACTTCGCGATGAAATTCAAGAGAGGAACTATCGAGCACGATTGGACCGACAAGTTCCACAAGCTCCTCTAGAAGCCTGTCAAGAACCACAAGTTTGCCAAGAGCAACATGACAATGGTAATCATGCATGCCAAGAGCAACTTGAGGTTCACATCCCTCTATGTCAAGGGCGTCATCACCCTCGACACCAGCACAATGAAGAGCAACGTTACGACAAGCTCAAGTTCACCATGCCTATGTTCACCGGAAGCAACGATACCGAAGACTACATTTCATGGGCATTGAAGGTTGACAAGATCTTTCGTTTGCACAACTATGAGGAAGAGAAGAAGATCTCCATGGCATCCCTTGAGTTCCAAGACTATGTCCTCATTTGGTGGGAGCAAGTCATTTAGCGCCGTGAGGCAAGAGGTGAACCACCCCTCACAACTTGGGCTCAATTGAAGGATTTCATGAGAGCATGCTTTCTGCCAACATACTACAACCGCGACCTCTTCAGCAAATTGGAACTCCTCAAGCAAGGAACAAAGAGCGTTGAAGAGTACTACAAGGAAATGGAGATGGCCATGATACGAGCCAATATCACGGAAGATGATGAACAAGCGATGGCATGTTTCTTGAATGGACTCAATCACTCTATCAAGAAGATCGCCGACTTCCAACCTTACTCCAACCTCATCTAGCTAGTGCATCAAGCTACCAAAGCGGAGCGACAAGTGCAAGATGACTTCAAGTATGCCAAGTTCTCTTCCAAATCCTATGGCTTCTCCAACAATCAAGATTCAACAACTTTGACACCTTCTTCCATGACAAAAGCTTCACCAAGCAACAGCGACAAGTCAAGTTACAAGAAAACTTCGACATCCTAAAGTCGTCCACCTATTACAAGCAACTTCAAGCTGAGAGCTTCATCCACTACAGGAATCAGCTTCTTTGCCGTCTTCCATGGCAGATGGCAAAGGCACCAAAGGCGGACGGCAAACCCCTTTGCCGTCTGCCACCGATGGTAAAGCTACCCGGCAAAGAACCTGATGGTAAACAAGTTCTTTGTCGTCTGCTTCCTTAAAGCGGAGGGCAAAGAACCTTTGCCGTCTGTGGCAGATGACAAAGAATGTGGACGGTAAAGAACAGGTGTTAGCCATGTTAGATGGCTAATAGCAGCCTTTGCCGTCTGCCAGCGGACGACAAAGACCCACATCCTTTGCCGTCTGCCATAGACGGTGTTGGGGATATATCCCACAGTGTAACCCGGCCGGAAGTATAACCTGGCCGGACTTGGCGATTCACCGGTGACCTGCATTAACCAAATGGTTTACAAGCAACCTGACTGAACATTATGACTCACTGGTAACCCAGCGGGTGGGACAGACGGATGACAAGGCCAAAGGCCCAGAAGGTCAACTCATGTTATGGTGGGCCGGTTTAAGAGGAAAGGCATGAGGAATATTTCCCTTACAAGGAGTCAAGTCCCGAACTTGTATCCGGTTTGTATTAGAAGATAGACTCGTCCTAATCCTAATAGGACTCCACATGTAACCCCCCCCCCCGTTCAACATATATAAGGAGGGGCGGGGCTCCCCAAAGAGGGACAAGCAACAAGCAAGAAGAAACAATCTCTAGTGCTAGACACAAAGAGTCGGTTTACCGGTGACTCTCTCGTGATGATAATGAGACCTAGCCACAAACATCATGTAGGGTTGTTACCGGATGATGTTTCCCGGGGCCTGAAGCTGTCTAAATCATTCTCTTGTGTTGTGTCTCTCGATTCCACTCAACCCCTCTCAAGCTATCACATAGATGCGTTGGCCTCACGACTAAGTCCTCACACTAGGACATCTGCCATGACAAAACCACGACAGACGGCAAAGTAACCAAATGGTATAGCTCCCAGGTTGCACAGGTTACTACCACATGGCCTCTTTGCCATCAGTGGCAGAGGGCAAAGGCCCCTTTGCCGTGGGTGGCGGACGACAAAGAGGCTGCATTGCCTCTTTTTTCTGTTTTTTCTTATATCTAAGCATTTTCACAACAAATAGATGATATATATATATATTTCACAGTGCAATTTCAGAGCAAACATATTATATATCCAACACACAAGTTTCATCATACATACATAACCAACACATAGTTCCATGCATACATATTACAATAGTTTCACATTGTTCATTCGACACATAGTTCCATCCATCCATATAACAAGTTCCACATTTTTCAACGATACAAAAGAAAAGCAGAAAGGGAAAACAAGCACTCCATCCATGCAAGCTTCCATGAAGTGAATGAAATCTGCAAAATGGGAGTAAGCAAGTTAGAAGAAGAAGAAGAAGATTAGAAGAAGAAGAAGAATATTAGAAGAAGAAGAAGAAGGCTAGAAGATGATTAAAAGAAGAAGAAGAATACTAGAACAAGAAGAAAAAGAAGAAGAAGAATAAGAAGAAGAAGAAGAAGAAGAAGATAGAAGAATAAGAAGGTTTTTACCCTTTTCCTTCTCATTCTTCTTCTTTTATCCTTAATTTTTCTTCCCTTTCTTCTTCTATTCTTTCTTTTTCTCATCTTCCTTGTTTTTCTTCTTCTTATTCCTTATTTGTGTCATTTTAGAGCTTACATAGGTAACTATGCCATTTTTAGCTAACTAAGCTTATTATGTCAACTTGGAGGAAAATAAGGTAAGTATAGGTCATTTTTGTGCTAACATAAGTAATTATGCCATTTTTTAGCTAACGTAGGTAAAATGGATCATTTTGGAGCTAACCTAGCTGAAATGGATCATATTGGAGCTAACCTAGGTAAACTTGGTCATCTTGGAGCTAACCTAGGTAAAATGGATCATATTGGAGCTAACCTAGGTAAAATGGGTCATTTTGGAGCTAACCTAGCTAATTAAGCCATTTTGAGTTAACTAAGCATATTATGTCAATTTTGACATAAGTAAGCTAAGTATAGGTCTTTATTGAGCTAACCTAGGTAACTAAGCATATATAGCTAATTTAGCATTTTAGGGCTAACTTAGAGCAAAGTTAGGTCATTTTGGAGCTAACTTAGGTAAAATTGATCATTTTGGAGCTAATTAAGCTTATTATGTCATTTTCGAGGAAAATAAGCTAAGTATATGACATATATGAGTTTACCAAGGTTGTTATGCCATTTCAAACCTAAGTAAGCTAATTGTGCCACTTTTTTACATAAGTAAGCTAAGTGTATGTCATTATTGAGCAAACCTAGGTAACTAAGCATATTAGAGATAACTTAGCATATTAGAGCTAGCTTAGGTCAATTTGGAGGAAACAAAGCTAAGTATAGATCATTTTGGAGCTAAGTAAGCTAATTATGTCATCTTGGAGGAAGATAAGCTAAGTATAGGTCATTATGGTAATCCTTTTGGAGGCAATAAAGCTAAGTCTAGGTCTTTATGCATTTCTTAAGAAAAACACTAGAGAAAACTTACCGTCATCACAGAGGTGAAGCACTAGCGTGGCTCGTGCCGGTACCACCAGCTAGAGAAAACTTGTCTAGAGGCAGGCTGCACCAAAGATCATTTGCAATGTCTCGTTAGCATGACGACACTCAAATGGTAATACTAGTAACTAATGAACATTCAAATTAAACTCACTGTGATCCCCGAAGCAATCTCTGGCATCGGTGGAGGGGTCTAACCGGCCTTCTGGCACACAAACTACACATTTGGTTTTGACGGGTCAGTCATAGTAGTTAGTAATGAAATGAACATTACGTGAATGATTTGGCTAATATGCAGAAGAAACTTACCACGAGGAGCTCGTACATGGCCCGGTTCTACATGTCATTCTGTGCCCTCTCCTCCTCCATCATCCTTGCCGTCTTCTCCTCCAACTCTCGCTGCTTCTCCTCCGCCTCCCGAACCATCTCCGCCAGAGGCGCCTGGGTTCTTTCTCTCTCACTCTGAAGAGCAGCCTGCAACACCACTCCTCACTAGCATTGTAATCACTCGATGGCCACACACACAATGTAATGGAGGAAAGATAGCTGAGTCCGTATAACTAACCTAGAAGGAGAGCTCGACTGGCCGTTGGCGAGGCCTCATCTCAGGAGCGGAGCTCGACTGACACGCCTTTATCTCCGAGAAAGTGCGAGGACAACGGATAAGTCCATCTCCAATGGCTATCGAGCCATGGGACCTCCCGCCACCAGATATCATCACCAACTATGGATCAAACTGCATGCTCGGGTTAGAGTCCTCCCCTTTCCTCGCCTTCCCCTAATTTCTGTACTTCATGAGTTTGTCGTGGGAGGAGATGTTGGTGAAGTTCTTTGGATTATCGAGGTCAGATGGCTCGAATGCCTTGACCTTCTTCTACGGCCCAGTATGGGCCATGGCATAGAGGTCGAACACCTCTGGCACCTTGCCTGAAAGAGAGGAACAAAGTAAATTAGTAATCAAAGGTCCCAAGCTAGCATGAAGAATGAATTGCATGAATTATGAAAGAAACCACATACCCAGTTCCGCCCAAACTGAAATAAGTTGGAGCTGCCTTGATGGTGTGGCACACCTACCATTTGGGCATGCTTGTCCTTAGCATTGTTGTGCCGGGCAAGCCATTCCTTTGAGAACCACTCATCGACCAACACATCCCAACAGTCCATCTGATCTGCACACCATCTCGGGGGCATCTAAGTTAGTAAAGAGAAAATTGAGCGTTACGCCTATGAATCAAATCAAGGAAACTAAGTAGAAGGTCTTAAGAATAGGTAATTACCGTCATGTACTGCTCCTTCTGCGGAAACTTCTGTGGCATGCCGGCTTCGTCTTCTTAATACCACGCGAAGCGTAGTAGTCTCGAACAGCCTAGACCCGAGGCTCGTGTCGTAAGTTCTGTAGTAGGCGCCTACACTCAGTGTCGATAACCTTTGCCGCGGCCTCCTTGTATCCCTCCTCACACCTGTAGAAGGTCTGCAATCAAATGAGACAACATTGATTTGTACAATAACTAGCTATTTGAAGAATTTTAATTTTGTAAAGGAGAAATTAACCAAAAGCTTCTGATCACCATCTCTGCCCTCGTGTGGCTTAAGACACTATCGATCATCACCTCTGGTGGGGCCGGGGCAACCAAGTAGTGCTCCTAGCTCGATCCTAGCTCCGGAACCTGACCCTCACCGGGCAACATGACAAAACCCGAGAAGTTTTGCTGGCAAATCACACCAAGGACGAAGTTGGGCCTGCGCACAGTATCAGCATGGTGCCAACCCCTGCAGTATGACAAGGCCAACACATTAGATATTTGAAGAAACGTGAAGGCAAATGTTACAAAAAGAGTAAATATGCACTTACCTCTCCCCATCAAGGTAAATCAACCACCTTTGCTCGTGGGTCACCAGCACACATGGCAGCCGTGTACAACCACACTGGTAGACGGTGGCCCCCTCAACCACCTCGCCCTCGCTATCAGCCGGATGCCCGTCGCCATCAGCATGGCCACTCGGCCCCTCAGGCGAACCCGTCTAGGTACCCCATTCGGACATCTCCGCGGACGGAGTCTGGTAGGCCGACGTCTCATGGGACGAAGGCCCGTCGACCCGAGGCTCGTGGACCGGAGTCCATGTAGACTCCTCCTCAGACGTGTTCACCCTAGCAGTCCTATGCTTGGGTGAATCAGCTAGGGGTGGCGGCGAGGAAGGCATATGAGCCTGCCTACCTCTCCCACGGCCACATCCTGCCCGACCTACTCCTCTCTTCTTCCCTCCCCGATGTCCTCCCCTGCTAGGCAACAACGCCGACGGAGAAGCGCCCACCGGTGTCTTCACACTATTGTCCAACGCTCTCCGGAGCGTCTGGGGTGGAATGGAATTGCCCCTCCCACCACATGTCAATGAAGAAGGAGCCTCGGAGCGCTCCTTACCCGCGCCCACCATCTTTCAACACCTGCCATGACATAGAGTAAACGAAATTAGTACAACATATTTTTTAATACCGACATGAATAATAATATGCGTATAATAGTACTAGCTAGTGTATCATCATCAAGTACAACATAACTTAGGAACCCCTCGGTGATCGTCGACCCCTCGACCCCTCGGCAAACCTCGACCCCTTCATTGTGAGAATTGGGCGGCTGTTGTCGTAGTTTAAGATGCGAATGTGCCCGAGTTGAAGGTCATCAACGTGGGCTAACTGCTTCCATCCGTTCTTCGGGCACGAATGGAAGTAGTTCACCCACGCTCATGATCTTTAGCTCGGGGACGTCCTCATCTTAAGCTACGACACTACTCGGTCAGCACTCGGACCGGAAGATCCTCGACAATCGACCCCTAGACCCTCGACCCGTTGGCAACCGGCGATCCTCGCCCCTCTGTCCCGACCCTCGACCCCTTGGCAACCGACGATCCTCGACTCGGTTCTATCGGCGCCGACGCACCCGTAACCTCGACCCTCCACCCCTCGAAGAAGAAGAAGAAGAAGAGGAGGAGGAGGAGAAGAAGAACAAAATAAATAGAAGAAGAAGAAGGAGAAGAAGAAGAAGAAGAAGAAGAAGAAAAGGAGAAGAGGAGAAGAAGAAGAATAAGAATAAGAAAAAAAGGAGAAGAGGTGAAGAAGAAGAGGAAAAAGGAAAACTGGCTTGAGGATCCTTGACCCGGTTCGGTCGTCACCGACCGCACCCCGTCGATGATCCTCGACCCAATTTTCCTTTTTCCTTTTTCCTCTTCTCCTTTTTTCCTTCTTCTTCTTCTTCTTCCTCTTCCTCTTCTTCTTCTTCCTCGTCTTCATCTTCTTATTTTTTATCTTTCTTCTTTCTGATAAACTAAACCTAAACTAAACTAAATATAAACTTATACCTAAAAAACAGAAGAAAAAAAACCTGAACCTAAAAAAACAGAAAAAACTAAACCAAACCAAATCTAAACTACACTTAACAAAAAAATAGGGGGAGGGGGCTCACCAGAGTGGGGGAGGTAGAAGAGGGCCATGCCGGAGGGTTAGGATGGCGGGGCGTCGAGGGGGGCAGGCGGGGCGGTCTGCAGGAGCGCGGGTGGCAGCGGGTGACGTGTGGTCAGGGCGGCTTGCGATTGGGGGCGACGTGCAGGAGCGGGGGTGGCAGCGGGCGGCGTGTGGTCGGGGGCGGCTTGCGGTTGGGGGCGGCGATGGTGTGCGGGCTGGCGGGGTGCGGTGGGGGGGCACGGTGGGGGTCAGGGGCGCGGTGGCCGGCGGTGGTTGGGCTCGGGTGCGGGGGTTTGTGAGAGAGAGAACGGAGACAGAGGAGGCGGGGGCAACGGCCGTTACATACTCAATTCTTTGCCATCTGCTAGCAGACGACAAAGAGGTGGGACTGGTGGGCCGTTAGGGTTTAGGCCTCCACTGGACCCCACCCACCTCTTTGCCATCTACTAGTGGGCGGCGAAGATTCTGTGCCATCTGCTAGCAGACGGCAAAGAATTGGCCGATGGCAAATAAGATCTTTGCCATCAGCTAGTTCTCTACCATCCGTTCTTTATAAGCAGACAACAGAGGCCTTTTTTGATGTCCTCTAGCAGACGGCAAAGAGCTGACTAATGGCAAATTCTCTGTTTCCAGTAGTGATCGTCTACAACTCCACCGGATGAGACCATCAAGACAAGTTCCATTAAGTGCTCCATGAGTGAAGGAGAAATGGAAGCCCTTGAACATGTGGCTATGCACCGGCAAGCGAATGAAGATGAAGATGATCAAGTCTTTTGTGACGAAGATTCGAGCCCCTCTCTCGTTGTCTCCAAGTTATTGACACTTCAACATCATCAAGACGAAGACAAAAGGTGCCATATCTTCCACACCAAGGCGGGCATCAATGGAAGGTTCGTGAAGGTCATCATCGACGAAGGAAGTTGCCATAACTTGGCGAGTTAAGATCTATGCTCCAAGCTCCAATTGGTTAAGATGAAGCATCCTCGCCCCTACAAGGTCCAATGTTTAAGCGACTCTGGCACTATTCAAGTGGAGCAGATGGTGCAAGTTTCCTTTAAGATAGGAGCATATGAAGACACGTTGGAATGTGATGTCAGTCCCATGTCCGTTTTCCACCTCCTTCTTGGACGACCATCGAAATTTAACCAAGGCATCAGCCACAATGGGCAAACCAATCATTATAGCTTAAAGATGAAGGGAAGGGAGTACGTGCTACGACCTATGGCTCCAAGCCAAGTGATCGCTGACAAGCAAGCTACTAACAATCGTGTAGAGAATAGTGAGAGAGTGAGCCACCCAAAAGGGAGTGACAGCCACAAGCCCAAAATGACTGCCTCCATGATGAGAGACAAGAAAAATATAGTACTATTTGCCACCAAAAGTGAGATGAGAGAAGTGTGTGAGAACCCATCAAGTGTTACGCAATATGTCCTTTTGTGCAGGGACGATCTAGGGTGGAACCCTAATCGGCCAATCTTTCATGAAAGGAGCGGATCCCGCGATGAACACGATGAACATGAGGAGGGGAATGAGGGAAAACATGAGAAAAACACAAGAGGAACACTAAACCAACAAGAAATAGTCACACATGTGCTACATCCTCGAATACATAAGAGTTCACACGGTACACGATCAACTAGGGACGATACAAAGGTAGCCGGTCTTCTCCGTGAGGAGGTCTTGATGTTCTTCTCCGCAAGGAGGTCGTGAATCCAAAGGGATCTTCTCCGAAGAGGGGTCGCGGTCTCTCTCGTGGAGTAGATCCGATGTGTATGAGCAATGCTCTATCTCTAAATATGAGCTAAACCAATGCTAACCCTAGCTAGAAGGAATAGGAGGTCTATTTATCTCCTTAGTGCAAAAGGGGCGAAGTGGGGGATACATGGGCTGCGGCCCAGCTCATGGCAGCACACAGGCGCCGGACGTCCGGGAGTCACCGGTCGTCCGGAGGCTCACGAGGGTCTGGATGTCCATAGATTCGGCTCGGGTGGACTTCAGTCGGACGTCCTGTTGGGGTCGGATGTCTGGAGCCTGGAGGTCGTCGGTCGTCCGTAGCGCTTCGAAAGTCCATAGTTTTGGCTCCGGTATGGAAGTGTCGCGTCCGCAGAGGGCCGGACGTCCGAAGCCTAGAGGTCGTCGGACGTCCGAAGCCTGGGGACTTCGAGCAGTTCTTCTTCTTGTCCCGTGAACTTGGCGTCCTCACCATCTTGACCATTGAATGTAGTTGGTCCGTGGCCTTCCTCCAAGAACCTGATCACACATAGGGTTTCCGCTTGAGGTAGTAGCCAATTCTCATGCATGGAAAGTGGTAGTTCAGAGAGGAGTGAGTTCACCTTAGTTTCGAGAGCTCTTGCACGTGCTCGTGTCATTAGTCCACTAGTCACTTGGTGAGGCAATGGTAGGTCCATGGGGATGACCTTGGGATGCTCCGCATCATCTCCCCTCCCTTGGGGAAGATCCATCCTTGGATCAAATTCTTCATCACCATGGAAGGGCGAGAGGTCCTTGATATTGAAGATATCGCTCACGTTGTACTTGCCGCGGGGGAGGTCGATCTTGTAAGCATTGTCGTTGTAGCGTGCAAGCACCTTGAAGGGTCCGTCTGCTCACAGTCAAAGTTTGGACTTGCATTCTAGGGGAAAGCGGTCCTTGAGAAGATGTAGCCACACGAGATCACCAATGTTGAAGGCCATGGGATGCTTGTTGATGTTGAGCTTGGTCGCAAGTCGTTGTACTTGGTGCTTGATAGTATGTCTTGTATCTTCATGCACCATCTTGAGATGAGTCACACGTGCACTTGCATCTAAACTGATGCGCTCTTGGTGTGGTAGAGGGAGGATGTCCAATGGTGACAATGGGTTGAATCCGTAGACGACCTCGAAGGGGGACTTGCCGGTTGTTGAGTGTCTTGCTCGATTGTAGGCGAACTCGGCGATAGGTAAGCACTCCTCCCACTCCTTCATGTTCTTCTTGATGAGTACTCGAAGTAGAGCAGAGAGTGTGCAGTTGGTCACCTCCATTTGGCCATCGGTTTGTGGATGATATGCCGTGGAGAAGAGTTGCTTGATTCCTCGCTTGGCGCATAGGGTCTTCCAAAAGTAGCTAAGGAACTTGACGTCACGGTCCGAGACGATCGTCTTTGGCACACCATGTAGACACAATATTTCCCTACAAAAGAGATTAGCAACATGTGAAGCATCGTCTATCTTGTTGCAAGGAATGAAATGTGCCATATTAGAGAAACGGTCCACAACTACAAATACTGAATCCTTTCCATTTCTAGTCCTAGGCAATCCAAGTACAAAATCCATGCTAATGTCTTCCCCGGGTTGATATGGAATTGGGAGAGGCGTGTAAAGGCCATGAGATTGAGCTTTAGACTTAGGTTTGCGACATGTAGAGCATTGGTTGGTGAAGCGGTTGACGTCGCGAAACATCTTGGGCCAATAGTAGTTCTTGGAGAGCATGGCGAAAGTATTGTCGCGTCCAAAATGTCCCATTAAGCCTCCTCCATGAGATTCCCCAAAAGCAACAAATGAAGAGCAGACTCGGGGATGCAAAGCTTGTTAGCTCTCATAAGATATCCATCTTTGATGTAGTAGCATTCCCAAGATGTGTGCGTCAAACATTTGGCATAAGGAATAGCAAAAGTAGGATCACGCTCATACAATTCTTTTCTGTGCTCAAAGCCAATGGCATCCAATTCAAGTTGAGTAACAAGCATACATATGTGGGAAAGGGCATCCGCCACAATGTTTTCGTTACCTTTAATGTACTTGATGACATAAGGAAAAGACTCAATAAATTCACTCCATTTAGCATGACGCTTGTTCAACTTGGTTTGGCCCTTAAGATACTTGAGCGTTTCATGATCGGTATGAATGACAAATTCATGAGGGCGAAAATAGTATTATTCATGCAAAACATGGACTAAAGCATATAGCTCTTTGTCATAGATGGGGTAATTGAGTTGCGCTCCGTAAAGTTTCTCATTAAAGTAAGCTATGGGGCGCTTCTCTTGCGTTAACACACCTCCTATGCCAGTACCGCTAGCATCGCAATGAATCTCAAAAGGTTTGTCAAATTTGGGTAATGCAAGCACGGGAGAATGAGTAAGAAAATTCGTTAGCTCATTCAAAGCGGTATCTTGGGATGGTCCCCAAACAAAAGGCGCATCCTTCTAGCTCAAAGCATGCAAAGGCGAAGCAATGGTGCTAAAATCTTTCACAAAGCGACAATAGAAACCCGCAAGGCTAAGAAAGCTAAGCACTTGTTGCAAGTTGGTTGGTTGTGGCCAAGTCTTAATAGCATTGATCTTGGATCATCAACATGAACACCCTTAGAAGAAACAACAAACCCCAAGAAAATGAGCTTATCCATGCCGAAAAGGCACTTTTCCATGTTAGCAAAGAGATGCTTGTTTCGAAGAGTTTGCAAAACGGTTCGAACATGGGTGACATGATCTTTAAGAATTTGCTATAAACAAGGATATCATCGAAGTAGACCACAACAAACACACCAATGTAAGGGCAGAAGACATGATTCATAAGACGCATAAAAGTACCCGATGCTTCTAATAGAACCATAGGCATGAATAACCACTCATACAACCCAAACTTGGTTTTGAAAGCGGTTTTCCATTCATCACACTCTTGTATGCGGGGTTCTACCCTACATCAGAGACCCTCGCTCACTCCCTTCGCTGCCCTGCCGCGGCAACGTTTTCTTCCTTTCCCATCCTAAGACATCTGCTTGCATGCTAAAGGGGACCTCTTGAGCATCGCGCCTCAGGAGCTCTTACTGGACCTCGAGCCACTCACCTCCTGGCCTTGACCACGGCACGCGACCTGGCATACCAGCGATGGCTGCAGCCTGCCTGGGGACCAGGACCTATCAGCACAGAGCACCAAGCTGCCGCGGGATTGGGAAGGGGAGGCCGAGCCTCGGCAGGACGTGCACACGCAAATCTTCATAATAAGGGCTATATTGACAAAAGGCATTACAAACGCTTTACACGCCCCCACGGGGTTCATTTCTCGATTCCTCGCAGGGAACAAAAGGAAGGAATTCCTAGGAGTTCTATCTACACGCACCAGATGTCGCCGACGCCATCATCAATAGTGGTCCACGTGAGGACGGCTCCAAACCCATCCAGATCAGCGGCGATGGCGGCTGGACGTCACAGCCCTGCTCCGGGCTCGGCGGGAGCTCAGGGGCACGTAGCTGTTATCGCTAGTCTCCGGAGACTCCAAGAGCTCACGAGAGTCGCTGGACCACCAGCTGCTGCCGCTGTGGCTGGAGGAGCTGCAGGCGAGACCAGTGGCGGGCCCCGCGCCCCTCGCAGCATCGTCCTAGCGACCTCCTTTAGGGCAGAACTCCAGGCGGAGGCCTTCCTCGTCGAAGACCTTGAAGAACAGCACGGAGGTGCCATCGTACTCGAAGTGGATCGCGAGGGCGCTCTCCGCACGGCAGACTCGGGCAATCTCGCCCCAGCCTCGGCTCATGAAGGTCTTCCAGGAGGCAACTGTTCCAATCTACGCTCCACTTGCTGGGGCGTCGCAGTCGGCGTGCTATAGCCAAAGTTCGTGAAGGCCCCTCGGCGGCATCTCAACGGCGAAGAACGGCGAGAGGCATATCCAGGTGCTCGGGGGCATCGCCACCCACAGCACGAACTCGCGCGAAGAGTCCACAGCATGGAGCCCTAGGGCGACGGCGCGCACCCTCGCAGCACGGCGACCAAGGCCATGGCGCGGGCGGCGCCGCTCACCGCTCCTCCCTCCGGAATCATTGGCGTGAGCATACAAGGGCAGCGGGTACCCAGGAGGCGGCCTCTCATACCAAGGTCGCGGCACCACCGGCCTCACGACCATCTCGCGGTGATGAGACCTCCTTTTCTTCGGCGGTAGCAGCTCGGGCGCGTTGAGGGGAGCCTTGCCCTTCTCTACGGTCAAGAACCTCCTCGACGGTGCTAGTGGTGGCAGGAGAGGAGCAAGGAAGGAGAATAAGCGGAAGAGGCAGAGGAAGGATGGGCGTCGGGGGGTTCCGCCCCCTCCCATTTATACCAGGAGAAGGCCAACTAGTGCCCCCCATGATAACAGGTAATGATGGTTTTCCTTGCATGTCGCAGGGACTTGTCAAGTCGGGCAGTGGCCGAGGCAGTGTGGGGAAGCGGAGACACCCACTTCCAATCAACCGCCATGCGTCGACCGAGGCTGCAGGCTATTGGGGCCCGCGGTGCTCCGCACTTGACCTTTGGCTTCGCCTCGAAGCCAAGCCCGAGCGCGCCTTGGGCCCGGGGGCTACTGTCGGCGTTCTGGGTACGGGGGTCCCCAGACTTGCCTGCCTGCGGCCCACGGCGTAGCTTTGCTGGCAGGCCTATACGGCCCACCTTCATCAACAAGGAATCAAGACCCTTGCGAGGGGCCAAGCCTCATGAGCCATGAGGATCGAGACCAGGCGGCCGCCAGCGTGCAAAACGTCCTTGTTTCCTCTTTGGTGCAAAGAAGGCAAGCGCAGGCGCAGAGTACCGAGGCATCTGGCAAATATTTCCATATTGGTGCAATGAGACCAAGACCTGAAGGACGGCAAGACGGAGGTCACCGTGGAGCCCAAGACGGCGTCAGCGCCAGAGCCTTTGGTATGCGAAGACTGCTTTTGTCAGGATAGCTTGTACAAGTTGTCCCCTTTCAAATTGGTCGTTGTTGGCTCCCTTCCCGCTCAATATTTGGGAAGAGGACCAAGGCTACTTGTAGGGACCAGACCTCAAATGGTCCAATCTCTTTGCATCAGTGTCATCCCTGGATCGGTAATGCGGACACGCACAGTACTTGAAGGATTTTATAACAGAGTAGCAATCACACACTTATTACATCGAGTGTCTCAAAAGAGAACTTATTACAATAAATATGGCTTAAGGCCATCTAATAACAATAACAGCGGAAGGCTTGGAAGATAGGTGAGTCCATCAACTCCAACGGCATAACTAAGTATAGAACCACGACCTAAAGGCACCTTACTCGTCATCTGAAAAGTCTGCAACATGAACGTTGCGGCCCAAAACGGGTCAGCACATGGAATATGCTGGCAAGGTAACACATAGAGAGCAATAAAAGAATAATACTATACTACATGCATATTTGGCTGGTGGAAAGCTCTACGGTTACAAATTTGCGTAAAGCCAGTTTTTCCCTACTGCAAAGGAATAAATTTTATTTAACTATCATGGTGGTTGTTAAACATTGAGAGTGTAGACACCCTCTCAATCCCAATTAAGCATCATCATTAAAAACCCAACAATATTAATTAAAGTAACATGGTGAGATTCACAGGATAATCCAAGTACTAGATACTCAAAGTGTCCATAACCGGGGACACGGCTAACCATGATTAGTTTATACACTGTGTAGAGGTTTGCGCACTTTTTCCCCATAAGACTTGATCTCCTCCGTTGGGGTTCTCGCAGTACGTGATGTTTGAGAAACGGATGACCGAGACATAGTCTTTCAGAAGCGCTAGCACCTTACGAACGGGTAGACCGTAACAACCTACATCCCCTACATCTGCTAGTCTACCATTGTAAGAGTTCGCACGACTTAATCAACTATGCTAGAGACCATAGTATCTTGTGGCTACACACGGAAGTTTCTAGTTTGAACAATCTCATGATCCCTTTGAGCCTGGGTGGCGGTCCAAAAGAAAACAGG
The DNA here is from genome assembly GCF_018294505.1 of Triticum aestivum. Taxonomy (NCBI): domain Eukaryota; kingdom Viridiplantae; phylum Streptophyta; class Magnoliopsida; order Poales; family Poaceae; genus Triticum; species Triticum aestivum. The sequence continues at coordinate 236,723,588 of NC_057806.1, forward strand.
CAATCGCTGGAATACCCAGGTGCCTCAATCCACCGAGATGGGTGTTTAAGTTGCCACCTTAGATAAACCATTAATTTAACAATCTCACATCTGTCATGGATACACTCACCCAATCCACGTCTACTAGCATAGCATGGCAATATAAGCAAACGTAGAAGTAACTCCCAAAGGTTTGATAATGAAATAGGTAATAGGTACTACCTCATCTACTTCCCAAAACCCACAATTTTATTTGATCCTAATCATGCAATTGTTTGAGGATTGATCTAATGCAATAAAACTGGGTAGTAGGAGGTATGATCAAAGTGTTACTTGCCTTGCTGATGATCTGCGAAACCTAGCGATTCGAAGTAGCAAGCGGCGCAATCCGGGTACTCTATTGCAAACAAAGAAGCATACAATAAGTACTCATCTAATGCACAGGTAAAACTCAAATTAGAGATCTAACCAGAAATTTCAACTTAAAAACTCCGGTTAGCAAAAGAATCAAATCGAACGAAGCAACAAAAGACAATCGGCGAAAGAAACAAACTTCGTTTACTATTCTGGATCTAGGTCAAATTTTACAAAAGCAAAAACTTTTTTGAGTTGGTTAAACGGAAATAGGGTTTCGAGATGAAACTCCAGGCGCTTGAATCGCCTGATTCCCATAAACGAGCAAAAAGTTATACTAGAAGGAAAATCGGATCAGAAATCGCGATCGTAAATAATCGCGGAAAATCCGAGAAAAAGAAAATGACGAACAAATTAACGAACAAACGTTCGTTTTCTATAACTAAACAATGAATGCATACGTTAAAATGAACGAACGAGCGAACGCTCACTAAATAGATTAATCCAGAAAAAACTGATCTAACAAAAAAACGGATCTAAAAAAACGATCGAAAACCGGCGGAAAAACTGAATGGTTTTCTGGGAAAAAACGGCGGCGGCGGCTCCGGTGACGGCGGCGGGCGGCTTCGGTGACGGTGGCGGGTGGCTTCAGCGGCGGCGGCTAGGGCGCGGCTAGGGTTAGGGTTTGGTGCGGGGTGGGCTTGGGGCTCGGGGTCGGCTCCTTATAAAGGCCCGGCGGACAGAGTCCTGGCCGATTACGGCCCAAGGTCGGTTTCGCGTTTTTTTTTAAAAAATCGCACAGAAAAACAAACAAAAAGGAATACTAAACGGATTCCAAAAATCCCAAAATAAACTTTCCCCGACTTCTAAAATAAAGCCGCACAGGATGAACATTTATTTGGGGCCTAAATGCAATTTTGGAAAACATGCATTTTTCCTAAATTCAAATAAAATAGCCAATAAATCCAAAATAAAATCTTATTTAATTTTATTATTAAATCCTCAATATTTCTTTATTTTTGGGAAAGTCATTTTATTCCCTCTCTTATATTTGTATAATAGAAGTAATTGAAGATAAAATACATAAAATCAAATGATCCTATTTTCAAAATTTGAGAAAACTAAAATATGAAATAACGAAATCCCCAACTCTCTCCGTGGGTCCTTGAGTTACGTAGAATTTCTAGGATCAGACAAAAGGCAAATAAAATATGATATGTAGTGATGATCTAATGTATAACATTCCAAATTGCAAATTTGGGATGTTATAAACCTACCCCCTTAAGATGAATCTCGCCCTCGCGATTCGGGTTGGCTAGAAAATAGGTGATGGTGGTCCTTCAGCAGATCTTCCTATCACTCCCAGATGGCTTCATCCTCAGTGTGGTGGCTCCACTGAACTTTGCAAAACATGATAACATTGCTGCGGGTGACTCGGCTGGCACACTCAAGAATCTTGAGTGGTTTCTCCTCATAGGTCAAATCACTGTCCAACTGAATCGCTTCCAGCGGCACAGTATCCCTCAGCGGTATTTTAGCCATCCCTGCGTGGCACTTCTTTAGCTGGGAAACGTGGAATACATCGTGGACTCCTAACAATCCTTCGGGCAATTCCAACTTGTAGGCTACTTCTCCCATACGCTCCAAAACCTGGTATGGTCCTACAAAATGTGGCGCTAACTTTGCCTTAACTCCAAAGCGCTTAACTCCTCGAAGTGGAGATACTCGAAGATAGACTCGGTCTCCGACCTTGTAAACTCGAAGATAGAATCTGCGTAGCTCTTCTGCCTGGACTGGGCTACCTTGAACCTATCGCGAATCAATTTCACTTTCTGTTCAGATTCTTTAATCAAATCCGGTCCAAACAACTGGCGGTCTCCAACTTCATCCCACGACAACGGGGTCCTGCACCTCCTTCCGTACAAGGCTTCAAAAGGGGCCATCTTCAAACTGGATTGATAACTGTTGTTGTAGGAGAACTCTGCGTATGGCAAATTCTCGTCCCAACTAGATCCGTAATCTAGCACGCAAGCTCTCACATATCCTCCAAAATCTGATTGACTCTCTCGGTCTGTCCATCTGTCTGTGGATGAAAAATTGTGCTGAACTCTAGCCTGGTATCTAAAGTCTCGTGCAACTGATTCCAGAACTTTGAGGTAAACTGGGTTCCTCTATCTGATACAATACTCCTTGGAACTCCATGCAGACATACGATGCTGGTCATGTATATCTTTGCCAACTTAGCACTGGTGTAGGTAGTCTTCACTGGAATGAAATGAGCTACCATAGTCAAACGATCGACTACAACCCAAATTGAGTCATAGCCTGAATGAGTTCTGGGCAATCCTATAATAAAATCCATGCCTAACTTATCCCACTTCCATTCGGATATTGGCAATGGCTGTAGCAATCCCGCTGGCTTCTGATGCTCTGCCTTTACTCTCTGACACACATCACAAACTGCTACATACTCCGCAATATCCTTCTTCATTCCGGTCCACTAGAAAATATTCTTCAAATCCAAATACATCTTGGTATTTCATGGGTGAATTGAATATGGTGAATCATGGGCCTCTTGCAGAATTAACTTCCTGATCTCCGGGTCATTGGGCACATAAACACGGTCTTCAAACCATAAGGTATCATGCTCATCCTCACGAAATCCTTTAGCTTTTCCTTTGCTCATTTTCTCTTTAATAGAAGCAATCTCCTTGTCAGTCTTCTGAGCTTCTCTGATCTTATCCATCAAAGTAGACTGAATCTCCAATGCTGCTACATAGCCTCTCGGAACTATCTCCAAACATAGCTCACGAAGATCCTCGGCTAACTCCTTCGGTAAATCTCCCATCATTAGAGTGTTGACATGGCTTTTACGGCTCAACGCATCTGCTACTATGTTAGACTTTCCGGGATGATAATGCAATCTCATATCATAATCCTTGATGAGCTCCAACCATCTCCTTTGCCTGAGATTCAACTCCTTCTGCGTGAAAATATACTTCAAACTCTTGTGATCCGTGTACACCTCACAATGGTTTCCAATGAGAAAATGTCTCCAAGTCTTCAATGCATGCACTACGGCAGCTAACTCCAAATCATGCATGGCATAATTCAACTCATGAGGCTTAAGCTGTCGTGAGGCATATGAAACAACTCTTCCCTCCTGCATAAGCACTGCTCCAAGTCCTCGACGTGAAGCGTCGCAATACACCTCATAGTCCTTGTTCTGATCCGGCAAAATCAACACTGGTGATGTAACCAGACATTTCTTCAACTCCTGGAAACTGGCCTCACATTCCTTAGTCCATTTGAATTTGGTATCCTTCTTTAACAACTCCGTCATATGTTTTGCAATCTTCAAGAAATTCTCAATAAATCTCCAGTAGTATCCTGCGAGTCCAAGAAAACTCCGGATCCCTCCAACTGTTGTTGGGGCTTCCCAATTTGTCACAGTGTCAACCTTGGTGGGATCTACCGCTATACCTTATCGGGATATAACGTGTCCAAGGAATCCAACTTCCTTCAACCAAAATTCACATTTGCTAAACTTGGCATATAGCTGATGTTCTCTGAGTTTCTCAAGTACCAAACACAAATGTTCCTTATGCTCCTCTTCATTCTTCGAGTAAACCAGAATATCATCAATGAACACTACGATGAACTTATCCAAAAACTCCGTAAACACTTTGTTCATCATGTTCATGAAATATGCAGCTGCGTTAGTCAGGCCAAATGACATAACGGTATACTCGTAATGCCCATACCTGGTGTTAAAAGTCATCTTAGGTATATCCTGTTCTCGAATCTTCAACTGATGGTATCCTGATCGTAGATCGATCTTGGAAAATACCTTAGCTCCTTGCAATCAATCAAAACAGATCATTGATCATTGGTAGTGGGTACTTGTTCTTGATTGTTACTTCATTCAATCCCCGATAATCAACAACCATCCTTAACAATCGATCCTTCTTCTCCACTAGAAGTACTGGCGATCCCCAAGGCGAAGAACTTGGGCGAATATAACCTTTATCTAGTAACTCCTTAATCTGCTTCTTAATCTCCTCCAAATCTTTTGCGGGCATTCTGTATGGTCTCTTAGATATTGGCCATGTGCCTGGCAAAAGCTCAAACAAAAATTCAATATCTCTATCCGGTGGCATGCCTGGCAACTCCTCTTGAAATACATCCGGAAAATCCTTCACCAATGGTACTTCATCCTGCACAACTCCTGTTAGGGAATATACTTGAATCCTCTTCGGCACATGCCGGGATACATACTTGATCCTTCTTCCTTCTGGCGTAGTTAACAAAATTGTCTTACTGGCGCATTCAATGTTCCCTTCATACTTTGATAACCAATCCATGCCTAATATCACATCCAATCCTTGCGATTCCAATACTATTAGGTCCGAGGGAAATACATAGTTACCAATCCTTAATGGTAACCGGTCACACCATAGACTAGCCATATACTCTGCTCCAGGCGAGGTTACTAACATGGGTGACCTAAGGGCTTGGGTTGGTAATTTATACTTATCCACAAATCCCCTTGAGATGTATGAATGCGATGCACCAGTATCGAAAAGAACGAGTGCAGTAAATGACTTAAACAAAAACTTACCTATTACTGCATCCGGCTGAGCTTCAACCTCCTCCACGTTAACGTGGTTCACCTATCCCCTGTTGAAAGGGTTCGACTTCTTCCCAGAGCTTCCATTGCCACTTCCATTCTGGGCTTCAGGACATTCATTGGCATAATGTCCGGTCTTCTGGCACTTAAAGCAAGTGACTTGGCTCAGGTCTCTCTTAGCTAGGGTTGACGGGTTGGCACGGTTTTGGCCGTTGCTTCCTCCATTCCCATTACCATTCTTAGGGCCATTATGATTGTGCGAGCTACCTCCTCCATGGGTATGCTAGAAAGGTCCTCCCGGTCTAGGGGTAAAACGCGGCTTCTGCTGAGCTCCAGAATTGTACTTCCCTTGTCCATACTTCCTCTTGCGGTTCTCAATTTGCTGTTGCTTCCCTTCAATCATAAGAGCACGATCTACCAACTCCTGGTAGTTATTAAATCTTGCTACCATCAACTACATGCTCAATTCATCATTCAGTACTTCCAGGAACTTCTCCTGCTTAGCAGCATCCGTAGCAACATCATCGGGGGCATAACGTGCTAGCTTACTAAAGTCATCCACATACTGCCAACGGTCCGTCCTCCATGGCATAAGTTGCGAAACTCACGCTTCTTCATGGCATAGCTCTTGCTGAAACATGGGCAGTACGGAAAGCCTGCTGAAACTGATCCCATGTCACCGTGGCTATAGGGTAGATGACAGTGTAATTCCCCCACCATGATGCTGCTGGTCAATCCAACTGATGTGCGGCAAAGCGCACCTTCTCAGCATTAGTACATCCTATAGTGGTTAACTCCCTTCCAATCTTGCCGAGCCAATCATCTACTAATATCGGCTCGGTGCTACTGGAGAACACCGGCGGATTCAGCCTAAGAAAACGGGTTAAGTGATCAACAGGTGGTGGTGGTGGTGGGTTGTTGTTGTTGTTCCCCTGATTCTGATTCTGGACTAGCAACTGCATCAACGTATTCTGCTGCTGGATCAATTGGGTGAGCTCCGGTGGGAAAGCAAATCCATTGACACGTCTCGGAGGCATCTGAGATTTAAGAATAGAATGAGGTCTAGAGAGAAAACACTACCCATATGCACATGAGGCAAAAGCAAACAATATCACTTCATTTAATCAAACAAGGGCATACAATCGGTCTAACTTTCGCAAAAGTGCTCAGACTACTATATTTACATGGTGGAATACTACTACTGATGGGTTGGTCTACTAGAAATATTCTTCGGTTGCAGACTCCATGATATCTGCTCCAGCTTCATTAACATAGTCATCATCGCTATCATCTGGGTATGAGTCGGTGTCGTCGATGATGATGTAGTCTTCCGGGCGAATCTCCTTGGGTTCTTCGTCTTCTTCTACTGGTGTAGGGCCTCCCATGAATATTGCTAGCTTCATTGTTAGGTCGGCATTCTTATCCACTATTACGGCGATTTCCTCCTCATAATCTTCACGTGTAGCCTTGAGTTCTTCCTCCAGTTCCGTGATTCTTGTCCTCGCCTTCTTCAAATCTATCATATCTGCGCACATCTGGTTCTCCTGTCGTCGAATGTGCTGGTTTAACTCCTGGATGAAAGATGCGATTGATCTATCCTTCTTGGTGTTGATCATCTCCCATTGCTTATCTCGGCGCCCACAAATCTGGTAGATAGTATCCTTGAGATCATTGCGGTAAACTTCTCCAATACGTCCCATGGCGATGTGAGCTGCCATGCTCTTTCCTAGACTCCAGGTTGGTGCATCAAAGGAAAACTCTATGGGCTTGGTGACTGGCATGAATGTCCTTCCTGGAACTTGAACTTGAGTCATAAAGAGCTCCTCTTCAGGTATAAGTGGCGTTGTAGGTTCCAGTGAAACTTGGTACTCCGATGTTTAGATATCTAGTGACTTCTTTCAAGTGGCGTCCAAAGGGTGTATCTTCATCCGGTTGCATGAACTTGTTCCTTGCATCCGCCATCCTAAAAGAGTAGAGAAGATGAGGAGTCAGAATGAGAAGAGTGAGTAGTGATCTAGGGATTTAGCTTAGTGCTCTGATACCATCTTGTAGCGACCAGACCTCAAACGGTCCAATCTCTGTGCATCAGTGTCATCCCTGGATCGGTAATGCTGACACGCACAGTACTTGAAGGATTTATGACAGAGTAGCAATCACACACTTATTACATCGAGTGTCTCAAAAGAGAACTTATTACAATAAATATGGCTTAAGGCCATCTAATAACGATAACAGTGGAAGGCTTGGAAGATAGGTGAGTCCATCAACTCCAACGGCATCACTGAGTATAGAACCACGACCTAAAGGCACCTTACTCGTCGTCTGAAAAGTCTGCAACATGAACTTTGCAGCCCGAAACGGGTCAGCACATGGAATATGCTGGCAAGGTAACACATAGAGAGCAATAAAAGAATAAGACTATACTACATGCATATTTGGCTGATGGAAAGCTCTATGGCTACAGTTTTGCGCAAAGCCAATTTTCCCTACTCCAAAGGAATAAATTTTATTTAACTATCATGGTGGTTGTTAAACATTGAGAGTGTAGACACCCTCTAAATCCCAATTAAGCACCATCATTAAAAAGCCAACAATATTAATTAATGTAACATGATGAGATTCACAGGATAATCCAAGTACTAGATACTCAAGTTGTCCATAATTGGGGACACGGCTAACCATGATTAGTTTATACACTCTGCAGAGGTTTGTGCACTTTTCCCCACAAGACTCAATCTCCTCCGTTGGGGTTCTCGCACTACATGATGTTTGAGAAACGGATGACCGAGACATAGTCTTTCAGAAGCGCTAGCACCTTACGAACGGGTAGACCGTACCAACCTACAACCCCTACATCTGCTAGTCTACCACTTTAAGAGTTCGCACGACATAGTCAACTATGCTAGAGACCATAGTAGCTTGTGGCTGCACACGGAAGTTTCTAGTTTGAACAATCTCATGATCCCTTTGAGCCATGGGTGGCGGTCCAGAAGAAAATAGGCAATCGCTGGAATACCCAGGTGCCTCAATCCACCCAAATGTGTGTTTAAGTTGCCACCTTAGATAAACCATTAATTTAACAATCTCACATCTGTCATGGATACACTCACCCAATCCACGTCTACTAGCATAGCATGGCAATATAAGCAAACGTAGAAGTAACTCCCAAAGGTTTGATAATGAAACAGGTAATAGGTACTACCTCATCTACTTCCCAAAACCCATAATTTAATTCGATCCTAATCATGCAATTGTTTGAGGATTGATCTAATGCAATAAAACTGGGTAGTAGGAGGTATGATCAAAGTGTTACTTGCCTTGTTGATGATCCGTGAAACCTAGCAATTCGAAGTAGCAAGCGGCGCAATCCGAGTAATCTATCGCAAACAAACAAGCATACAATAAATACTCATCGAATGCACGGGTAAAACTCAAATAAGAGATCTAACCAAAAAGTTCAACTTAAGATCTCCGGTTGGCAAAAGAATCAAATCAAACGAAGCAACGAAAGACAAACGGCGAAAGAAACAAACTTCGTTTACTATTCTGGATCTAGGTCAAATTTTACAAAAGCAAAAACTTGTTTGAGTTGGTTAATCCGAAAGAGAGTTTAGAGACGAAGCCCCAGGCGCTTGAATCGCCTGATTCCGATAAACGAGCCAAAATTTATACTAGAACGAAAATCGGATCAGAAATCACGATCAGAAATAATCGCGGAAAATCCGAGAAAAAGAAAAACGACAAACAGATTAACGAACAAACGTTCATTTTCTGTAACTAAACGATGAACGCGTCCGTTAAAATGAACGAACGAGCGAACGCTCGCTAAATAGATTAAACCATAAAAAAAACCGATCTAACAAAAAACGGATCTAAAAAACGATCGAAAACCGGCGGAAAAACCGAACGGTTTTCCGGGAAAAACCGGCGGCAGCGGACCTCGGCGGCGGCTAGGCCGCGACTAGGGTTAGGGTTTGGTGCGGGGTGGGCTTGGGGCTTGGGGTCGGGTCCCTATAAAGGCCCGGCGGACAGAGTCCTGGCCGATTACGGCCGAAGGTCGGTTTCGCTTTTTTTTTAAATAATTTCGCGCAGAAAAACAAACAAAAGGAATACTAAACGGACTCCAAAAATTCCAAAATAAATTATCCCCAGCTTCTAAAATCAAGCCACGTAGGATGAACATTTATTTGGGGCCTAAATGCAATTTTGAAAAACGCACATTTTTCCTAAATTGAAATAAAATAGCCAATAAATCAAAAATAAAATCTTATTTGATTTTATTATTAAAACCTCAATATTTCTTTATTTTTGGGAAAGCCATTTTATTCCCTCTCTCATATTTGTATAATAGAAATAATTGAAGATAAAATAAATAAAATCAAATGATCCTATTTTCAAAATTTGAGAAAACTCAAATATGAAATAACGAAATCCCCAACTCTCTTCATGGGTCCTTGAGTTGCGTAGAATTTCTAGGATCAGACCAAGGGCAAATAAAATATGATATGCAGTGATGATCTAATGTATAACATTCCAAATTGTAAATTTGGGATGTTACACCATTATAAATAGAACTAGCCACCACCGTAGCTAGAGAGGGAGATCGGAGATTGGAGCCTCCACATCCTTGGCGGCACACCCACCAAGCACAAGAATACCTCAACTTCAGGAGGCTGTTCTTCCCCTTGTACTATTCATCCTCAACCCAAGAGGCAATCCACCACCATACTGGAGTAGGGTATTACACCACAACGGTGGCCTGAACCAGTATAAATCTTGGGTCCTTTGTGTTGCGAGTTCGTCGAGTTAGTTCATGAGATCTTAGCTAAGTTAGGACGTGGATCGATAGGGGGGAGATCTTTGTGCGCACCCTAGTGTTTGAACCTTAAGGGTTTTGTCGGAACCGGTGATCTGACAGCATATGGGTAGTGATTTTCTCTTTAGGCCTCACTCTATTTTGTTCTCACCCCCTCTAAATCTATCAGATGCCTTCGAGACGTGACCCCGGATTTGTCTTCCCACCAGAGCTCACTCAGTTGATCCAACAGCAGAATGCCTTGATGCAGTTGCTAGTCCAGAACCAAGGCAACAACAACAACAACAATAATAACCCACCGCCACCACCACCAGTTGACAACCTAGCCTGTTTTCTAAGGTTGAATCCGCCGGTGTTCTCTAGTAGCACCGAGCTGATTGTTGCTGATGACTGGCTCCGCAGGATTGGAATGGAGTTGACCACCGCAGGTTGCATAGATGCTGAGAAGGTGCGATTTTCCACACATCAACTGGATGGACCCGCAGCCTCATGGTGGGAGAACTACACTACCACTTTCCCCGTGGCTAATGTCACTTGGGATCAGTTCCAGCAAGCATTCGAACTGCACATGTCTCAACCAGAGCTATGAGAATGAAGAAGTGTGAGTTTTGCAACTTACGCCAGGGAAATCATACTATGGGGCAGTACATGGATGAGTTCAGCAAGTTAGCTCGCTATGCCCCAGATGATGAGGCCACAAATGTCGCGAAGCAGGAGAAGTTCATGGAGGAGCTGAATGATGAGTTGAGTATGCAGTTGATGGTGGCAACATTCGCCAACTACCAGGAGATGGTAGACAGGGCTCTCATGATTGAAGGCAAGCAGCAGCAGATTGAGAACCGCAAACTGAAGTATGGATAGGGGAAGTACAACTCTGGAGCTCAGCAGAAGCCTTGTTTTACCCCGAACTCGGGAGGACCATCATAACCATGGAGTCCGCAGTCACAATGGAGGGACTTCACACAACCACAGTGTCCCTAGAAGGATCTGAGCCGTTCCAACCCAGCAACACCCTCCAAGAAGGATCTGAGTCACATTACCTGTTTCAAGTGCGAAAGACTGGACATTACGCCAATGAATGCCCTGAGATAAAGAATGGCAATGGAAATGGAAGCTCTGGAAATAAGCCCAATCCCTTCACCAAACGTCAGATTAACCACATCAACATGGAGGAAGTTGAAGAGTAGCCTGACACTGTGATTGGTAAGTTTTTTATTAAGTCATTTACCGCTCTCGTTCTTTTTGACACTGGTGCATCGCATTCATATATATCAAGGGGATTTGTGGACAAGTTTAAATTGCCAACCTTAGCCCTTAGGTCACCCATGTTAGTAAGCTCGCTAGGAGCGGAGTATATGGCCAGCCGATGGCGTGATTGGTTACCATTAACCATTGGTAGCCATGTTTTCCCCTCAGACCTAATAATTTTTGAGTCACAAGGATTGGATATAATACTAGGTATGGATTGGTTATCGAAGTATGGAGGAAACATCGACTGTGCTAGTAAATCGATACCACTCACCACCCCTAAGGGAAAAAGGATCAAGTATGTATCTAAGCATGCTCCAAAGAGGACTCAAGTGAATTCACTTTGAGGAGTTGTTCAGGAGGAAGTGCCAGTTGTGAAGGATTTTCCCGACGTATTCCTGGAGGAACTACCAGGCATGCCACCAGATCGAGATATAGATTTTTTATAGAGCTGTTACCAGGCACCGGGCCAATATCGAAGAGACCGTACCGGATGCCCGCGAATGATCTGGAGGAAATTAAGAAGCAAATTAAGGAGTTACTGGAGAAAGGTTACATCCGACCAAGTTCATCACCGTGGGGAGCCCCAGTGCTCTTAGTTGAGAAGAAGGATGGACCGTTGAGGATGGTTGTTGTAACACCCACGATGCGGCTATATCTCCTACGTGTCGGAGCACAACTTAGAGGCATAACCGCATAGTAGGCATGTCGCAAGAGGGGTAATATTTACACATCCCATGTACTGAATAAGAAAGGGATAAAGAGTTGGCTTACAATCTCCACTTCACACAATACATAAATATAGCATCACATCATCTAGAATACAATCAAGGTCCGACTACGGAACCAAATAAAGAAAGACACCCGAAATGCATAGATCCCGATCGCCCCAACTGGGCTCCACTACTGATTGTCCGGAAAGGAAACATAGTAACATCTTGAATCTTCGTCGAACTCCCACTTGAGTTCGGTCGCGGCCCCTGCACTGGCATCATCGGCACCTGAATCTGGTTTTGGAAGTAATCTGTGAGTCACGAGGACTCAGCAATCTCACACCCTCACAATCAAGACTATTCAAGCTTAAAGGGAGGAAAAGGTAGTGAGGTGGAGCTACAGCAAGCACTAGCATATATGGTGGATAACTTATGCAAATGAGAGCGAGAAGAGAAGCAAATCATGGTCGAGAAGCTATAAAGATCAAGAAGTGATCCTGAAACTACTTACGTTCAAGCATAACACGAGATCGTGTTCTCTTCCCGGTCTCCGCCGAAAAGAGACCATCACGGGTACGCACGCGGTTGATTCATTTTAATTAAGTTAAGTGTCAAGTTCTCTATAACAATTATTAACAAATTCCCATCTGCCCATAACCGCGGGCACGGCTTTCGAAAGTTCAAAACCTTGCAGGGTGTCCCAACTTAGCCCATCACAAGCTCTCATGGTCAACAAAGGATATTCCTTCTCCCAGGAAGACCCGATCAGACTCGGAATCCCGGTTACAAAACATTTCGACAATGGTAAAACAAGACCAGCAAAGCCGCCCGAATGTGCCGACAAATCCCGATAGGAGCTGCACATATCTCGTTCTCAGGGCACACCGGATGAGCCAGACATCGGGTTGGCATAGACCCTGGTTGCCCAGGGGGCGCCGGACATCGCTCTGGTTGGACCAGCACTTAGAGAAGCACCGGCCCGGGGGGTTAAAATAAAGATGACCCTTGAGTCCGCGAAATCCAAGGGAAAAAGGCTTAGGTGGAAAATGGTAAAACCAAGGTTGGGCCTTGCTGGAGGAGTTTTATTCAAGGCGAACTATCAAGGGACGCAACCGCGTAAGGAACGCAAAATCAAGGAACATAACACCGGTATGACGGAAACTAGGGCGGCAAGAGTGGAACAAAACACCAGGCATAAGGCCGAGCCTTCCTCCTTTTACCAAGTATATAGATGCATTAAAGTAATCAAGATATAATAATGATATCCCAACAATATCCATGTTCCAACATGGAACAAACTCCATCTTCACCTGCAACTAGCAACGCTATAAGAGGGGCTAAGCAAAGCGGTAACATAGCCAAATAATGATTTGCTAGGAAAGGTGGGTTAGAGGATTGACATGGCAATATGGGAGGCATGACATAGCAAGTGGTAGGTATCGCGGCATAACAAAAGAGCGAGCAACTAGCAAGCAAAGATAGAAGTGATTTCGAGGGTATGGTCATCTTGCCTGCAAAGTTCTCCGAGTTGACGAAACCTTGATCCTCGTAAGAGTACTCAATGGGCTCCTCGATCACGTAATCTTCTCCTGGCTCTACCCAAAGCAAGAATACAAGCAAAGGAAACAACAATCAACCATGGTGCAATGCGCAAGCAACATGATGCAAAACATGGCATGATATGCGGGATGTGATATGCAATGCATATGCAAGCTTCGGAAGGGAAAGATTGAACCAGGCCTCAACTAGGCAAACCATGTGTGCCTCTGGAAAGGTGAGTTGATTTCGGTCGAAATCGATATAAAGATCACCGGAATCGGATGCACGGTTTGCAAATGGCAAGCAAAACAATAATGGCACAATTCTGCGATTAACAGCACGATGCCATCTAGAATGTAACAAGAAGACAAGGCTACTGCACTCAAACATAACAACAAAGCACATGAAAGTGATCTACTCAAGATGCTTGACAAAAGATGAACACTGAGCTATGGCTAAATCACACAAGAGGAGGTTCAAACAAGCATGGCAAAAGTGCGAAAGATATCAGCTACACAGACTTAGTGAAAATACTAACATGTCAGGAATTAACATCAGGAAGCAATGTTTAGAGCAAGCAAGAAACATGCTAAAGGAACATATCATCGCAAACAAAGGCATGGCATGAATCTCAAAGCATAGAACAAAAGTACCTTACTGACCATAAGCCAAAAAGGATCAGAAGATATGATGGCACCTATGTAAACATAGCAAGTTTCGTTAACAGATTCAGAAGATATGATGGCACCTATGTAAACATAGCAAGCTTCGTTAACAGATTCAGACTTTGCAGAAAAACTGAGCATGGCAATGATAGAATTATGAAGGCACGTTTGCGAGCTCGATGCACTCAACACAAGCCATTCCATGACAAACTAAGCATACTCCCAGCAAGAAGACATGATCAAGAAGCTAACCATGGCAAAAACAATCTCATAGCATGCATGGATCAACTACAACAACCTTGGCAAAATTGATTAACACATAAACAATCTGCCAGGAACATTCTATAGCAAAAGTAGAGCAAGATTGAGACATGCTAGGGTACTCCGTAAATGCAAATAGGGGAACGGATGGATAGAGCACAACCATACGTCCAAATCATCCTTACTGAACATACTCAAAAGAAGCATGGATCTCACTGTAGTAACATGAACACGTGCATAAGAATAACAACAGAGCAATGATTTAGTGAAATTCTAAGTCCCTGAAATCAGCAATATTACGAGAGCTACATTGCATGCTTGTGCTAGTCACCACAATGATCACAAAAATACATGGCATACACCCCTATAAAGATGGCAGGGCATAGCCCAAAACACATGTAGAGCACATGTCCATATGCAGCACACAACAATTGTATAAAAAATGACATATGCTCATACTCTGCTAAGGATCAGCACCTAACATTTCATAGAACTCTTGCATCAACGATTTGGGCATCAAGATGGACTCAAACAAGAAGGTCACAATGGAACAAAATGAAGAGCACATCACGATGAACATTTTGATATATCATGCATGCAAACCAGATCTACGGATGAGGAGTTATGGCATGTTGAACAGGGCAATAAAACGTAGCAAAGAGAAAGACCTAGTGAAAATAACGAGGTCAACCTCAGATCTAGCGTTTGACCCATGGGGGCACACGGATCGAGGTGGCGCCGGAGTGCTCGCCGGAGATGCCGCGATGGCCGGAGAGGGCGGGTTCCGGGCCAGATCTCGCCGGATCCGGCCGGATCTATCATGGGAGGCCGCGGCGAGGCGGCGCAGGCGACTGGCGTCGGCGGAGGCGCGGGATTCCGGCGGCGGGGTCGGCGATTCCGGTGGGGGCGCAGGCTGACCGGTGCTGTGGTGGGTAGCTCGATGGGGCGGCGGGGATGCTCGGCGTCGGGCGCTGCGGGCGGCAGCCGCGCGGGGCGCAGGAGGCGGAGGAACACGCCCGCGGGGGCCGGTTACGGGCCTCGGCGGGCGGCTGCGCGCCACATGGCAGGCGCCGATTGGATGTGGGCGTGGCGACGGGTTATGTCCGACCGGACCGGACGTGTTCGGCGGCGCGGTGGGAGATTCTAGGGTTTCGTCTGCACGGAAAAAATGGAGGGGGTCACATATTTATAGGTAGGAGGTGGTAGGAGTGTCCAAATGGGGTGTAGTTTTCGACCACGCGATCGTGATCCGACAACGGAGGATATGGGATAGGTTTGGAAGGGTTATTGGGCCACTTTGGAGGGGGGTTGGGCTGCAACACACACGAGGCCTTTACGGTTCCCCGGTTAACCATTGGAGTATCAAATGGACTCCAAATGGCACGAAACTTGACAGGCGGTCTACCGGTGGTGTACCAAGGCCTCTTGGCAAATCTCGGTCCATTCCAAGAATGTTTAACACCCTCTCACGAAAAGAGACAAAAGGGGACACTGGAGGACATAGGAGTGTCGGATTGCAAAACAGACAACGGGGAAAATGCCCGGATGCATGAGAAGAACACATATGCGAAAGATATGCACATGATGACATGATATGAAATGCATGACATGAGCAAATGCAAAACAAAGACAAGAACCCAACCACGAATCTCATAACTTAAAGCCGGAAATGGCAAGAGTCGGAGTACAAATATGGTAAGTTACATACGGGGTGTTACAACAATCCACCACCATGAAAGGATCTCGTCCCGAGATCTAGGACTGAAATAACTCCGGATATTCGGAACAGAGGTGGTCCTCGCGTTCCCAGGTGGCTTCTCGGTCAGAATGATGTGACCATTTCACTTTCAGGAATTTGATAGACTTGTTGCGAGTCTTGCACTCACTTTCTTCAAGAATAGCAACGGGATGCTCATGATTAGACAGGTCTTCTTGGAGATCAATATCTTCGAAGTTGATGGTGCGGTCAGGAGTATTGAAACACTTGCGAAGCTGAGACATGTGAAACATGTTGTGCACGTTTGAAAAGTTGGACAGAAGTTCAAGTTGATAGGCGAGATCACCTCTTTTGCCAATGATCTTTAAAGGACCCACGTGTCTAGGGGAAAGCTTCCCTTTGATACCGAAGTGACGAGTACCTTTCATTGGAGAGACGCGGAGGTAGACATGGTCTGCGATCTCGAAAGCCAAGTCACGATGCTTGCTATCATAGTAACTCTTCTGGCGTGATTGCGCAGCTTTGAGATTTTCACGGATGACTTTGCACATCTCTTCAGCTTCTGTGATTAAGTCATTGCCAAGGAGTTGGCGTTCACCAGTCTCTGGCCAATTAAGAGGAGTACGGCACTTTCTGCCATAGAGAATCTCGAATGGGGCCTTGCCCGAACTCGCTTGGGAACTGTTGTTGTAGGAGAACTCGGCATATGGAAGACAATCTTCCCACTTCATACCGAAAGAAATGACACAAGCCCTGAGCATATCTTCAAGAATTTGATTTACTCGCTCGACTTGTCCACTAGTTTGAGGATGGAAGGCTGTGCTGAAGCGAATGTTGGTGCCCATGGCCTTCTGGATGGAGTCCCAGAACTTAGAAGTAAAGATGCTTCCACGATATGAAGATATCAACTGCGGAATGTCGTGCAAGGAGACAATCCTGGAAGTATATAGCTCTGCCAACTGAGCTGTTGTGATAGATTCTTTGATAGGAAGAAAATGAGACACTTTTGTAAGCTTGTCGATGACAACAAAGATAGCATCATTTCCACACTTGGACTTGGGAAATCCAGTCACGAAGTCCATCTCAATATGATCAAACTTCCATTCTGGAATAGCAAGAGGTTGGAGGAGACCAGCTGGCCGTTGGTGTTCTGCTTTCATCCTTCTGTAGACATCACATTCATTCACGAACTGAGCAATTTCTCGCTTCAATCGAGTCCACCAATATGACTTCTTGAGGTCATGGTACATCTTTGTACTTCCAGGATGAATAGATAGGAGTGAATTGTGAGCCTCGTTCATAATGACTATACGTAAATCACCCTCAGGAACCACAATTCGATCCTCGAAGAATAGAGTATCTTTGTCATCAAGGCGATAGCACTTGTACTTGGGTTGGCTCTTGGCGATCCCATTCTTCACCTTCTTCACCATGGCATCAAGAAGTTGAGCCTCACGAATCAGATATTCCAAAGTAGGAGAGACTTGGAGGTTGGCAAGAAATCCTTGAGGAACAACTTGGAGATTAAGTTTGCTGAAAGCTTCACAAAGGTTCGGTTGGAAGGGCTTGAGAATTAAACTGTTGCAGTAAGCCTTCCTGCTCAAAGCGTCTGCAATGACATTGGCCTTGCCTGGAGTATATTCAATACTCGGATTATACTCTTGAATCATTTTGACCCAACGAGTCTGCTTGAGGTTGAGGTTGAGGTTGGGTTGCGTGAAGATGTACTTGAGGCTCTCATGATCAGTGAAGATGTCCACTTTCCTTCCCAACAAGAGATGTCTCCATGTTAACAGAGCATGGACAACTGCCGCTAACTCAAGGTCATGAGTGGGGTAGTTCTTTTCGTTGGGCTTCAACTGACAACAGGTATAAGCCACAACTTTCTTCTCTTGCATTAACACAACACCGAGACCTTGCAGGGAGGCATCACAGAAAACTTCGAATGGTTTGGATTCATCAGGAGGAGTCAAAACAAGAGCTGTGACTAGCTTCTCTTTCAGGGTGTTGAAAGCAATGTCACATTCAGGCATCCAAACATACTTCACATGCTTCTGGAGGAGGTTGGAAAGAGGCTTTGCAATCTTAGAGAAATTCTCAATGAATCTTCGACAATAGCTTGCAAGCCCAAGGAAACTGCAGAGCTGCTTCACATTCTGAGGCGGTTCCCAATTCGCAATTGCAGACACCTTCTCAGTATTAACAGCAATGCACTTGGCGGAGATAATATGGCCAAGGTAGAGAACCTCATCGACCCAAAACTCACACTTTGAAAACTTCACATAGAATTGATGTTCTCTGAGTTTGTCAAGTACCAATCTCAAATGCTTGGCATGATCCTCCTTGTTCTTGGAAAATACCAAAATATCATCGAGATAAACCAAGATGAAATCATTTGTGTAAGGGTTGAAGATGAAGTTCATCATGTGAGAGAACGTTGGAGGATCATTGACAAGGCCGAAAGACATGACAATATATTCATAAGAACCATAGCTTGTTCTGAATGTTGTCTTGGGGATATCTTGTTCACGAATGCGAATCTGATGATAACCCATACGGTGGTCAAGCTTGGAGAATACTTGGGCGCCTTTGAGTTGCTCGAAAAGCTCATTGATGTTGGGAAGTGGATACTTGTTCTTTATAGTCTTCTTGTTCAATGGGCGGTAGTCGACACAAAGTCGGTCAGTGCGATCCTTCTTCTTGACAAAAAGAACACCACAACCCCATGGAGAAGAACTCGGTCGGATCAGAGCCATATGCTCTTGTACATCGAGTTGTTTCTTCAGCTCCTTCAACTCTTCTGGTCCAAGCTTGTAAGGATGTTTGCAAACAGTTTCCGTGCCAGGCTCAAGATTGATGACGAATTCAACTGGCCGGTGAGGAGGCATTCCTGGAAGCTCTTCTAGAATGACGTCTTGATATTCCCAAATGACTGGAATCTGAGAGATGGCATTCAACTCGCCCTTCTCATTGAGAGAAAACAGTCGAATGATATCGTCGCGAGCTGCATAGATGATCTCATCCTCAGACGAGTGTGTCAATTGAATCTGCCTGGCAGAACAATCAAGCTGAGACTTGTGCTTAGAAAGACAGTCCATGCCGAGAATTAGACCAATATCTGAGTTACCAAGAACAATTGGAGATGACAGAAATTTATAGTGGCCCATCTTGATAGAAACATTTGGGACCATAGAGCTTGCGTTCATGAATTTACCTGGAGAGACAACTGATAACTGCCTAGGCAAATCTTGGAAAAGAAACTCATGCTTGGATGCAAATGGTCTTGAAATGAAACAATGCGATGCACTAGTATCAAAAAGGACTTTTTGCAGGAATATCATTAACAGGAAGATTCCCCATGATCACTTTTGAAGAATCCTCTGTCTAAGCTGCGTTCATCCTATTAACCTTTGCAGACTTGGAATTATGCTTGACCACTGCATTGCTGGCACCCCGCCTCCTGCCGCCGAGCCGCCGCTGCTACCGCTTTGCACCGCCGCCCCGCGCCGCTCGTTGCTACCGCCGGGTCGCCGTCGCCCCGCGCCACTGCATGCCACCCCGCGCCGCCCCGCCGGAGCCGTTCCTGTCATCGCCGGAGTTTGCCACCGCCGTCGTCGCCACGTGCCACCGCACGCCACCCCGCGCCGCCCCACCGGAGCCGCTCCCGCCGTTGCTGGAGTTCGCCGCCGTCGTCGGTTTTCCCACACCGAATCGGTAAAAACCGAAGAGAAACCGCCCGTTTTTTTATAAGTTCGAGTTATTTTTATAGATCGGTTTTATTTTTTAGGGTTCGTTAATTAGCGAACGTTCACCCGATTTTTTCTCGGTTGGTGAATGAACTCGTTCGTTAAACTCTGTTAGCGGACGATCGTACGATAGATTTTTCTTGTTAGTTTTATTTTCGGACAGGACCTCTCCATAATTACTTTTATCGCAGATTAGTCCCTGGTCTTCAAACCTTCGCTACTTTTTGCTCGTTTGTCCAAATCCAGTGAAACCAACGCCAAAATCTTCGTCTCGATCTCCTCTGTCTAGATAACAAACTTGAACATGATTTTGGAAATTAAAATTTTGGTTTCAAGCAGATTTGATTTCGAATTCCTTTTGATCGTAGTTTGAGTTTCTTAACTCTAATTCGATTGATTCTTTTTGAAAATCGAAGCGCTTCACTTGAAATTTCAGTTTACCTCTTTTATTTTCGGTTTTACCTTTGCATCTTATGCTTGAGTGCTTATGTATGCTATTGTTTGTTCACGATAGAGTTTCCGGAGTGCGAGGCTTGCTACTACGAATCTCTAGGGTTTTCCGATCATCAGCAAGGCAAGTAACACTTTGATCATATCCCTTTATTACCTAGTTCTTATGCATTAGTTTCAACCCTCAAACATTGCATGAGTAGGACTTGATAACATGTGGGTATTGGGAAGTAGTTGATGAGGTAGGAACCTATTGTCTTATATTCAAACCTTGAATGTTACTACGTTGTGCTTATACTGCTTTGCTATGCTAGTAGACGTGGTTTGGTTTGAGAGAATTCATGAAAGATGTGAGAGTTATTATTAACTAAGGGAACTTAAGGTGGCTACATTAATACACATCTAGGTGGACTGGTTGTGGGCACCTGGGGATATACCAGTGTTGTCCAAGGAGATCCCGGGAACCCGTGTGATCATCCTATGGTTTTCCACCCATGCTCAAAGGGATCATAATGTTATTCATGATGGAAACTTCCGTGTGCAGCCACTAGCCATTATTGGCTCTAGCATAGTTGAGTATGTTGTCTGACCTTTTTCAGTGGTAGGCTAGCAGATGTAGGGGATGTAGGTGGTACTGTCTACCCATAGTAAAGAGTAAATACTTCAGAAAACTATGTCTTGATCATCCGATCATGGATGTGGTCGAGTCTTGTGGGGAAAAGTGCGCAAACCTCTCTAGAGTGTATAAACTATTCTGGTTAGCCGTGTCCCCAGTTATGGACATCTTGAGTATCTGGTGCTTGAATTATTATGTTGATCTCATCACTTTACTTAATTAATTTGTTGGGTTATTAATTTTTAATTTTGGGATTGAGTTGGGGTTACCTTCGCAATATTTTCAATAAACTATGTAGTTAAATAAAATATATTCCTTTGTTTTAAGGAAAAACTAGCTTTATGCAAAATGATAACCATAGAGCCTCCACCAGCCATATATGCATGTAGTGATACTATTATTCTGTTCATTGCTCTATAGTGTTGTCTTGCCAGCATATTCGATGTGCTGACCTACACGGCTGCAACGTATCATGTTGCAGAATTTTCAGACGTAGAGTAATGTGCGCTAGGTCGTTGTCGTGCACTCAGTTTTGCCGTGGAGTTGGATGGACTCATTTATCTTCGAAGCTTCCACAGTTATATTATTTAGATGGCCTTCAGCCATATTATTGTAATAAGTACTCTTTTTGAGAGTCTCGATGTAATAAGTGTGTGATTAAAACTCTACATTAAATCCTCGAGTACTGTATGTGATGTAGGGTGGAACCCTAATCGGCCGATCTTTCACGAAAGGAGTGGATCTCGCGATGAACACG
Source organism: Triticum aestivum (assembly GCF_018294505.1). NCBI lineage: Eukaryota > Viridiplantae > Streptophyta > Magnoliopsida > Poales > Poaceae > Triticum > Triticum aestivum. The sequence continues at coordinate 236,745,079 of NC_057806.1, forward strand.
AAGAACACAAGGGGGGAAACGAGGGGAAACGCGAGAGGAAACACGGGAAAATCACTAAACCAACACGAAATAGTCACACATGTTCTATATCCTCGGGTACATAAGGGATCACATGATCCACAGACAACTAAGGACGATACAAAGGTAGCTGGTCTTCTCCGTGAGGAGGTCTTGATGATCTTCTCCGCAAGGAGGTCTTGAATCCAAAGGGATCTTTTCCTAAGAGGGGCTGCGGTCTCTCTCGTGGAGTAGATCCGATGTGGATGAGAAATGCTCTATCTCTAAAATGAGCTAAACCAATGCTAAACCTAGAAAGAGGAACGAGGAGGAGTATATATAGTCTAGGCATTTGAAGGGATACATGGGCCTCGGCCCTTCACTATGCGCACACAGGGGAGGCCGGACGTTTGGGCGTCGGGCCCGATGTCCGAACTTTCACACGGGGCCAGATGTCTGGGCTGGAGAGGTCGGATGTCCGGACTGGAGCGGCTGGCTTGTTGCTCTCGGGTTCGGAGGGGCTGGATTTCCGGGCTGGAGGCCGGATATCTGGGAGCTCGGAAAGGGCCGGATGTCCGGGCTGGTGGGGCCGGATGTTAGGGGCCTGTAGGCGCTTGGAGGTTGAGCAGCTGTAGTGGACGACGCTCAAGGGAACGGATGTTCGGGGCCTGGGAGATGTTCTTGTCTCCTTCCGTTGAGTCTCTTCATCCGTGGACTTGGGGACTTGTCTGTCTTCACGTGCATCTTCGGGATGGTCCTCTTGGTACCTAATCATGCACAACGTCTCGGATTTAGGTAGTAGCCATGTCTCGAGAAGATCATATGTAATATCACTAAGGAAGGAAGTCACCTCGTTCTCGAGAGCTCTAGCTCTAGCTCGTGTCATTGGTCCTCTCGGCTCTTGTTGAGGTGATGGTAGGTCCATGGGGATGACCGTAGAATGCTCCGCATCATCTCCCCTCCCTTGGGGAAGATCCTACCTCGGATCGAAATCCGCATCAACATGGTAGGGCGAGAGATCCTTGACATTGAAGATGTCGCTCACGGAGTACTTGTCATGTGGGAGGTCAATCTTGTAGGCGTTGTTGTTGTAGTAGTGTTCAAGCACCTCGAAAGGTCCATCCGCTCGTGGTTAAAGTTTGGACTTGCGTTCGTTGGGGAAGCGGTCCTTCCGAAGGTGTAGCGACACAATATCGCCAATGTTGAATACCACGGGGTGCTTGTTGATGTTGCGCTTGGTCGCAAGTCATTGTACTTGGCGCTCGATGGTTTGCCTTGTATCTTCATGCACCTTCTTGAGATGGTTCACACGTGCACTTGTGTCCATATTGATGCGCTCTTGTAGCGGTAGAGGGAGAATGTCCAATGGGGACAAAGGGTTGAATCCGTAGACGACCTCGAAGGGGGACTTGCCGGTTGTTGAGTGTCTTGCGCGGTTGTAGGCGAACTCAGCGATAGGTACACACTCCTCCCACTCCTTGATGTTCTTCTTGATGACTACTTGAAGTAGAGTGGAGAGTGTGCGGTTTGTCACCTCTGTTTGCCCGTCGGTTTGTGGATGATATGCCATGGAGAAGAGTAGCTTGATTCCAAGCTTGGCGCATAGGGTCTTCTAAAAATAGCTAAGGAACTTGACGTCGCGGTCCGAGATGATCGTCTTTGGCACTCCATGTAGACGCAATATTTCCCTACAAAAGAGATTAGCAACATGTGAAGCATCGTCTATCTTGTTGCATGGAATGAAATGTGTCATCTTAGAGAAACGGTCCACAACGACAAATACCGAATCCTTTCCATTACGAGTCCTAGGCAATCCAACTACAAAATCCATGCTAATGTCTTCCCATGGTTGATATGGAATTGGTAGAGGCTTGTAAAGGCCATGGGATTGAGCTTTGGACTTAGCTTTGCGACATGGAGAGCATCGGTTGGTGAAGCAGTTGACGTCACGAAACATCTTGGGCCGATAGTAGTTCCTTGAGAGTGTAGCGAACGTCTTGTCGCGTCCAAAATGTCCCCTTAATCCTCCTCCGTGAGATTCCTGCAAAAGCAACAAACGAAGAGAAGACTCGGGGATGCAAAGCTTGTTAGCTCTCATAAGATATCCATCTTTGAAGTAATAGCGTTCCCAAGATGTGTGTGTCAAACACTTGGCATAAGGAGTAGCGAAAGTAGGATCATGCTCATAAAAGTCTTTTATGTCCTCAAAACCAATAACATCCAACTCAAGTTGAGTAACAAGCATGCATATGCGGGAAAGGGCAACTGCCACAATATTTTCCTTACCTTTAATGTACTTGATGACATAAGGAAAAGACTCAATAAATTCACTCCATTTAGCATGACACTTGTTCAACTTGGTTTGGCCCTTAAGGTACTTGAGCATTTCATGATCGGTATGAATGATGAATTCATAAGGGTGAAGATAGTGTTCCCATTCATGCAAAACGCGGACTAAAGCATATAGCTCTTTGTCACAGATGGGGTAATTGAGTTGCGCTCCAGAAAGTTTCTCACTAAAGTAAACTATAGGGTGCTTCTCTTGCGTTAACACACCTCCTATGCCATTACTGCTGGCATCGCAATGAATCTCAAAAGGTGTGTCAAAGATGGGTAATGCAAGCACGGGAGCATGAGTAAGCAAATTCTTAAGCTCATTGAAAGCGGTATCTTGGGATGATCCCCAAACAAAAGGCACATTCTTCTTTCTCAAAGCATGCAAAGGAGAAGGAATGGTGCTAAAATCTTTCACAAAGCGACGATAGAAACCCGCAAGGCCAAGAAAGCTACGCACTTGTTGCAAGTTGGTTGGTTGTGGCCAAGTCTTAATAGCATTGATCTTGGACTCATCAACATGAACACCCTTAGAAGAAACAACAAAACCCAAGAAATCAAGCTTATCAACTCCAAAAAGGCATTTCTCCATATCAGCATAGAGACGCTCTTTTCGAATAGTTTGTAAAACGGTTCGGACATGGGTGACATGCTCTTTGAGAGACTTGCTAAAAACAAGGTTGTCATTGAAGTATACCACAACAAACACACCAATGTAAGGGCGAAATACATGATTCATAAGACGCATAAAAGTACTTGGTGCTTCCGATAGACCCATAGGCATGACTAACCACTCATACAAGCCAAACTTGGTTTTGAAAGCGGTTTTCCATTCATCACCTTCTTGTATGGGGATTTGATAGTAACCACTCTTAAGATCAATTTTATAAAAGATAGTGGCACCACTAAGTTCATAAAGCATATCGTAAAGCCGTGGAATGGGATACCTATAATGAACGGTGATAGCATTGATTGGTCTACAATCGGAGCACATGCGAAAGCTACCGTCTCGTTTTGGCACAAGAATGACCGGGATGGCACAAGGGCTCAAACTTTCACGCACATGTCCATGGTCTATGAGATTCTATACTTGCCTTTGTATTTCTTTGATTTGTTTGGGGTTGACGCGGTAGGGAGATTTGTTCGGAAGAGGTGCTCCAGGGATGAGGTTGATGCAGTGCTCAATGCCTCGTAGTGGAGGTAATCCCGGAGGTAGCTCGTCGGGGAAAACATCGTGAAATTCCTGCAAAAGAGAAGATAACACTAGAGGTAGAGTGTGAGAGGTATTAGCTTGTGGTTCATTGTCCTTGCAGAAAAGGACATAGTGTAGAACACTAAATGGGTTCTCACACACTCCTCTTATCTCACTTTTGGTGGCAAATAGGACTAAGTTCTTCTTTTCACTCATCATGGAGGCGTTCTATTTGGGCTTGTGGCGCTCACTCTCTTTTTGGTGGCTCGCTCTCTCACTATTCTCTCCATGATGGGTGGCTTGCTTGTCGGCGATCACTTGACTTGGAGACATGGGACGAAGTATGTACTCCTTTCCCTTCATCTTGAAGATGTAGTAGTTCGTTCGGCCGTTGTGGATGAATCCTCTATCAAATTGCCATGGGCGTCCAAGGAGAAGGTGGCAAACGGTCATTGGAACGACGTTGCACTCCAAAGTGTCTTCATAGGCGCCAATTTTGAAGGAGACTTGTACTCGATGCTCGACTTGGATAGTGCCGGAGTGGCTAAGCCATTGCACTTTGTATGGATGTGGGTGCTTCGTCTTGGGCAATTGGAGCTTGGAGGAAAGTTCTTCACTTGCGAGATTATGACAACTCCCTCCATCGATGATGACCTTGACGAATCTTCCATTGATGCCTGCCTTGGTGTGGAAATGTGGCATCTTTGGTCTTCGTCTTGGTGATGTTGGAGAGTCAAGACCTTGGAGACAACAAGAGCGGGACTTGAATCTTCATCGCAAAAGACTTGTTCCTCTTCATCGTTCACTTGCCGGTGCATGGCGACTTGTTCAAGAGCGTCCATTTCTCCTTCACTCATCGAGTCGTAGGTGCCGTCGCCGTTGAGGATCATGGTCCGCTTGTTGGTTCACTCATAGGACTTGTGGCCTCGGCCTCCGCATGTGAAGCATTTGAAGGAACTTGTCTTGACGGTCTCATCGGTTGGGGTTGAGGATGATGAAGCTCTCGGCTTGAAGTTTCTCATTGTAGGAGGATGACTCGGATTTGACAAAGCTTTCTTGGAACTCAACTTGTCGATGTTGCTTGTAGAAGGCTTGGTAGACGGTGTTGGAGTCGTTGAAGCTTGGGTGTTGGAGAATCCGTAGAACTTGGATGAGAACTTGGCATACTTGTAATCGTCTTGCACTTGACATTCCACTTTTGTAGCTTGATGCACAAGCTCGATGAGGTTTGAGTATGGTTGGAAGTCAGCGATCTTTTTGATAGGATGGTTGAGTCCAGTCAAGAAACGTGCCATAGTTTGCTCATCATCTTCTGTGACGTTGGCTCTTATCATGGCAATATCCATCTCCTTGTAGTACTCTTCAACGCTCTTGGTTCCTTTCTTGAGTAGTTGGAGTTTCTTGAAGAGGTCGCGGTTTTAGTAGGTAGGCACAAAGCATGCTCTCATGACATCCTTCATTTGCACCCAAGTAGTGATGGGTGGTTCACCTCTTGCCTCTCGGTGCTCGATAAGTTATTCCCACCAAATGAGGACATAGTCTTGAAACTCAAGGGATGCCATCGTGATCTTCTTCTCTTATTCATGGTAGTTTAAACGGAAGATTTTGTCGACCTTCAATGCCCATGAAAGATACTCTTCGGGATCGTTGCTTCCATTGAACATGGGCATGGTGAACTTGAGTTTTCCATAGCCTTGCTCTTCATTGTGTTGGGGTCGGGGATGATGATGCCCATGTTGTTGATGATTTCAAGCTCGTGTTGCTCTTGGTGAGGAGGGTTGTCAACCTCATGTTGCTCTTGTCATGGAGGATTTCCACTGTCGTCATGCTCTTGATGAACTTGATGTTCTTGGCTAGCTTGTAGAGATCAAGGAGAAACTTGAGGAACTTGACGATGCACGTGAGCTTGAAATCTTCTTTCTTGAACCTCTTTGCGAAGTGCTTCCTCTTGTTCACGTCGATGGCGGTTGCGTGTGGAGACGGCTTGACTTGAATCTTGAAGGGCATGTTGCACCTCAAGTGCTTGAGCTTCACAGAGTTGTTGTTCTTGGCGTTGTGCCTCGGCACCTTGTGCTTCTTGTTGTAGACGCTCTCGCTCTTCCGCTTCATGTTGGCGTTGTCGTTGCCTTTCTCGTGCTAGCCCAAAGGCCGCTTGGGTTTGACGTTGTCGGTGCTCTTGAGAGTCGGTGTCGTGTAGAGGATTGAGGCTTGCTTGACGATCGTTGCGCGTGGCATGATGAAGAGTGTTCGATGTCGGTGTACTTGAGCCGGATAGGGTGAAGTCGGAGTGTCGACTTGAGCGGCTCCTTCTTGATGAAGACGAAGTCGAAGAAGAGCGGTTGAGCAACAAAGCACGAATCCCGTCCATTCTTGCATCGTTCTCTTGCTTGTGATCGTCGAGCTTGTGGTCGAAGTAATCCCTTGTACGTTGCTCGAAGAGTCGCTAGTTAGCGGCGAGGTTGTCGATATGGTCACTCATTGCTTGTTGCTCTTGATGCAAAGCACGTTGTGCACCAAAGAGGTGGCTCTTGGTGATGTAGGAGTTCATGTCGTTGTCGTGCTCAATAAAGATTGGGTTGGTAGAAGTACTTGGCCTATCCATCATTCCAAGAGAAAAATGTGAGTGGTAGAAAGAGAAGAATGAATACCAAATGGACCTTGACCAAAGTTGAAAGTGGGTCGATTATCACTCCGATGTGGACAAGGAAATAGCACAATTGGTACCAATTCTTGTCGTTTTCTCGCACCTACACAAGTAAAAGCTTATGGTGGATCTTGGTTAGGATAGTGGCACAAAATTTGATGCAATTGTAAGTGAGCTTCAATAATGTTTGAAAAGATTTGCAAGATTGCAATGCAACAAGTAGGCCAAGCAATATAAGGTACACGGAAACGCACGCACAAAAGATAAGTGGGGTCGTGCAACCAAGGATGAGCCAAAATGTGGAATCCACAAAAATGCTCTTGTTGCACAACCGCTAGAGAGACGCTAGCACGATTGCACAATAGGCGGATACAAAGACTTGTTCACAACCTACTATGCAAAAATGCAACGACTTCTATCCCGAGTATTCTCTATGCAAGGTGTTTCTATGATATGATCCAAGATGATCGAGTATGACAATATTAATGTTGTATGATGATATGGTTCTTGCTTAAAAGCTCTTTTCTTATCTTTCCCTTTTGCTTAAAAGCTTGTTTGGCTCTTTGTTGTTTGAGCTCGTTTCTCATGCAATGCTTCACGAACCAAGATAGCAATTGTGTATGCGATGACAACCTTGTGACACAAGAGATGATACCAAGATATGCAACAATGATGTATGTATGCTAGGGGAAGTATGATCACTAATGTGCACAAGTCTCGTTGCCGGGAATAATCAAAATGTAGTCTCGATGGGTAAGCAACGCAAAGGAGTAAGGCTATGATGACTATCAATGTAATGGCATGAATGATATGTCCAAAACCAAGGTGAGGTTATAGTTTCGTCTGTTCCTCGTCCGTAAGCAAGAACGGATGACGATGATCCAATGAGTGTCACAAATACCAAGAGGTAGCCAAGGTGGTCGTTGCTGATGATGCGTCCGTGGCGAAGGTGAGCGGTGGTGATGTTGACGTCGAACCGTACCTAAATAGCCGAAACACAAGTAGGATACGGGACCGCAACTCAAATTCTCAAAGCAAAATAGGGCCAAAGTTGTCGGAGTTGGTGTTGGTAAGAGGTGGTTGTGTATGTGGTATATGGTGGTATGCGGAAGTATATGTGGGCACCAGAACAAAATTTGGCGAAATATGGGCGGAAAACGGGCGGTGGAGAGGAAGTGATGCTGCTAGGGGCCGGATGTCCGGGCTTGATGGTCGGATGTCCGGATAATCAGGCTCGATGTCCGGGCTCTAGATCCGGGGGTGAAAGTGATGAACACCATGTGGAGAGGTCAAATCCATGCAAAATTCGGTGGAATTTGTGGATGGAAATTGGGGAAAAGAGGATGGAAATCTAGATCTACCTGCAACACACGAAATCCGCGGATCAAATCCAACTTCATCACACCAACAAATCAGGAAAAAAAAATTGGGGCTATTTTTGTGGGGAATTTTCGAATTAGGGACAAAATCAACAAAAACTAGGCTAGAAACACAACGGGGGGCTCCGAAATCGTGATCAACGTGGCTCTAGATACCAAGATGATGAAGGGTGGAACCCTAATCGGCCGATCTTTCATGAAATGAGCGGATCCCGCGATGAACACGAAGAACACAAGGGGGGGAAAGAGGGGAAACATGAGAGGAAACACGGGAAAATCACTAAACCAACACGAAATAGTCACACATGTGCTAGATCCTCGAGTACATAAGGGATCACATGATCCACGGACAACTAAGGACGATACAAAGGTAGACGGTCTTCTCCGTGAGGAGGTCTTGATGATCTTTCTCTGCAAGGGGGTATTGAATCAAAAGGGATCTTCTCCGAAGAGGGGTTGTGATCTCTATCGTGGAGTAGATCCGATGTGGATGAGCAATGCTCTATCTCTAAAATGAGATAAACCAATGCTAACCCTAGAAAGAGGAATGAGAAGGAGTATATATAGTGTAGGGGTCGAAGGGCTACATGAGCCTCGGCCCTTCACTGTGCGCAGACAGGGGAGGCCAGACGTCCGAGCGTCGGGCCCGATGTCCGGGCTTTCACACGGTGCCGGATGTCCGGGCTAGAGCGGCTGGCTTGTTGCCCTCGGGTTCGGAGGGGTCCGGATTTCCTGGCTGGAGGCCGGATATCTGGGAGCAAGGGAAGGGCCGGATGTCCGGGCACGTGGAGCCGGACCCCTGGGCCTGTAGGCACTTGGAGGTTGAGCAGCTGTAGTGGACGACGCTCTAGGGGCCGGATGTCCGGGGTCACGGCAGGATGTTCGGGGCTTGGGAGGTGTTCTTGTCTCCTTCCGTTGAGTCTCTTCATCCGTGGACTTGGGGACTTGTCCGTCTTTACGTGCATCTTCGGGAGGGTCCTCTTGGTACCTAATCATGCACAACGTCTCAGATTTAGGTAGTAGCCATGTCTCGAGAGGATCATATGTAATATCACTAAGGAAGGAAGTCACCTCGTTCTCGAGAGCTCTAGCTCTAGCTCGTGTCATTGGTCCTCTTGGCTCTTGTTGAGGCAATGGTAGGTCCATGGGGATGACCGTAGGATGCTCCGCATCAGTGTATCTCACCAGTATCGATCCAGGGATGACACTTAAGCACAGAGACTTGACCGTCTGAGGTCGGGTCGCTACAATCTCTCTATTTAATCCACCCATAAAACGTGCAAGCATAGCTTCATTCTCCACAACAATACCTCATCGAATCATGCCGGTTGGTAATTCCTGATAATATTCTTCCAAATAATTTTTTCCTTGTCTTAGGCGTTGCAATTTTTGAAGTAATTTACGTTGATAATATGGTGGAACCCAACGAGTCCGCATAGCAGTTTTCAAAGCAGCCCAAGTGGCTGGAATAGGATATAATCTACAATGTTCGGACGACCAAACACATGCAAAACTAGTGAAAGCACAAATGGCAGCAGGAACACGTCTCTCCTCAGGATATTGTAAACATGTAAAACGTTGTTCAGTTTCTAACTCCCAAGTAAGATATATATCAGGAACATACCGACCCTCAAATGGTGGAATATTCATTTTTAGTTTAGGAAGATGGTCATGATCTCGTACCTCAGGTGGTTGTGCGGCCCTACCATTGCGATGATATGAATGAGGACGACCTGGTGGCGGTGGTGCTGGTGGTTGCACGTAGTTCTGATTTTGATCAACCTCATCCTCTTAATGGTCCTCCACCTCTGCAGTACCAGCAGGAACTACAAAAGCGTCAACAGAGGCACCAGAATTTTGACCAGGCTCAAGGGGAATGCGCAGTGCCCATCCCATTGATTTGGAAGGCGATGTTGTTGTTGTAGAGGTGCGTTAGGTGCAGCCGGTGGTGGTGGTAGAAGACGCGCGAGCAATTCATTAAACTTGTTATCGAGCTTTGTTTCGAACATCTTCTCCATTCCATCTATCTTCTCCATGGCCTCTTCAAATCTGTTTAGCACATCTTGCACCTGTCCACTCATCATTTGTTGAAACTTATCATGAAGCTCCTTGTTCATCAAGTTCTCCCAGTCAATCTCGTCAGCTTGTGATCCTGCCATGGTTAGCAGCAATAGAAACACACAAGAATATGATCCTATAGACTACTAACAAGAGGTGGTGGTGGGTGTCACAAATCCGCCAAGAAAATCTCAAATTCTTACCAGTTCTTACCCAGCAGCAGGCGGTGATCGGCAACCGTTGTAGTCAAAACACTCAAAGCTTGGATAGGGCGATTACCAGGGAGAGTCAAACGCACGACGTAGATGTATATGGAGCTACGAAGGCTTATAATATGGTAGCAAAAAGGGTCAGCAATAATCAATTCAGAGATGCAAAGTTGAATAAACGCTCAACGACGGTACTGTGTTGGTCCTAGCCTAGACCGTACTAGAGAAGCGAGCCTAGAACACAAACAAAATCACAGTGCAGCACGTAAACAAGGGAAAAGCACACTCTGGATTTTTTCGCTCTGTTTTTTTTTTGCGCTCTTTTTTTGGCGCTCCTCTTATTTTGCGCTTCTCTTTTTTTGCAAAAAATCACTATATTGGCGAGTGTCTCAAAATTCTTCCTAGGTCAAACTGACAGGATGGGCACGGATTTTTGTTGACTATTTTTTCGGAAATCAGGGCAGCGACGACGACAAAGTGCGATAAAAGATCACTATGATGGCACCTGGGTCAAAAGACTCAGAAAAGCCTAAAACTAGGATAGGGAAAAATATTTTTATCTACGAAAATTTTGGCATAAAAACTGCCCAGGGGTCTCCAGACTTTTTTTTTCTGAAACCTACTCAGGCAAGGAAACACGAATCGGAAATTAGATGGATCTCGAAAACAAACCTTATATGAAAGTAACTCAGATTGGTGGTGGATATATGGTGGTAGGATATGGCAGCAATGTTTGTATATGGCAGCGATAGTGGTAGCGGTGGTGGAATATGAATATGGATCGGTGGTGGTATATGGATACAGATTGGTGCTGGTATATGAATACAGATCAGTGGCGGATAAGCGGTGGTGGAAGATGGCAGGGGCGATGATGATGGTGCGGCGGCCGCATGACAACTTATGACCAGAACTCGAAACTCTAAAGGACTAGACGCTAAGAACAACAAATAGACACGACGATGCAACCGCAAATTCAACAAAGCAAAAACACTAAAAAGATTATGCAAAGGCTCAGATTGGTTCGGATATGACGAACTAACCCTAATTTTTTGTGGCTTTTTCGTGGACTGTAGGTATGAAGAACATACTCGATCTAAACTATGAAAAACTGTAAAAATCTCACCGAGCAAAATAAAAAATCTGATACCACTTGATAAAGGCAATGGTGTCCCGATGTTTTGATGAGATGGTGGCTATTGTTTTCTGTGGGAGTCGACCTTGACGATCCGACTACGAACATGCAAGACGTCGCGCCTTAGCAATCACTAAACCAACTTCTGAGGGGTTATTGACCATGCCGGAGCATGATCAACCTGACCATGAGGGTCTGTTTCCTGCGAGCCAACGAAGAACAAGCAAGAAACTGAGATTGCAATCTGGATATTGCGAATATAAGAGGAAAGATTTATTAATGAAGGTGGGGTTCTGTGCCGCCTTTGTCTGGTCGTTGAACACAAACGAAGTACGCGAAGTTGCAGCTATAGCGAACTTATAATCTAAACAAAACCCACAGTCTAAATGATGCCCTAAGGGCTGTATATATGGAGGAGAGAGGGGGGAAGTCCGAAACCAACCCTACCTCTTGTTTCCCCACACATACGGACTCTAAAAATAGCCTATAATCAAGTATTTCGACATTACATGGGCCTGGCCCAAAAATAAGGTGACATAGCACCTAGAATAGCCTTTGGACGAAATTTATGATGTGGCAACTTGTATATTTTGTCCAAGGCTTCATGCACTCATTATGGTGGCTTCAAAGTCCTGGAACCATCACTTGTAACTCCATTCTTGTTCCCCTTGCGCATGCCATCATCTCCATGCTTGAACTTGCTCCAAGGTTTATATTTTTGTCCAAGCTAGGCCCTTCATTTGTATGCAAAACAAATGTATCCAATTTAGGCAGCATCATATTCTCATGAACACTAGAATCGTTACCAAGAAACGTAAGTACCTGGTAATTTATTTGGCGTGCGCGAGCTCTGGTAATTGGTCCAGTATGTATAGCAGCAGGGGCTGTGGATGTAACAATGGTATTGATGTCCTCATCGGGTTGCTATAGGTGGTGCTATCGTACGTCCACGTTGATGGAGACTTCAACCCACGAAGGTTAATGGTTGCGCGAGTCCACGGAGGGCTCCACCTATGAAGGGTCCCGAAGAAGCAACCTTTTTTATTCCACCATGGCCATCGCCTACAAAGGACTTGCCTCACTCGGGTAAATCTTTGTGAAGTAGGCAATCTCCTTACCCTTACAAACTTCTTGGTTCAACTCCACAACCTTGTCGGAGGCTCCCAAGAGACACCTAACCAATCTAGGAGACACCGCTCTCCAAAAGGTAATAGATTGTGTGTTGATGATGAACTCCTTGCTCTTGTGCTTCAAATGATAGTATGCCCAACACTCAACTCCCTCTGACAGATTTGGCTATGGTGGAAAGATGATTTGAGGGGAAAGCAGCTTGGGGAAGGCTAGAGATCAAGATTCTTGTGGTAGGATTGGAATATCTTGGTCTCAACACATGAGTAGGTGGTTCTCTCTCACAAAATGAGTAGTGGAAGTGTAGGGACGTTCTGATGGCTCTCTCACATATGGAGAAGGGGGTGGAGTGGTATACATAGCCTCCACAAAAAATCCAACCGTTACACACATTAGATCCAACTTGGTTAGACCGAATAGAAGAACTCGGTGAGAACGATTAAGTTCTAAATGTCAACTTTAGGAATGTTGGTGGGACCGACTTGAATAACTCGGTGGGCCCGATGTGCTAGGGCGATGGAAAAACCTCATCTCAATGAGACCGATTGCTTGAACTCGGTGAGACCGATTTTAGCAAAGAGAAAACAAAGAGTTAGTCAAGCAAACTCGGTGGGACCGATTGCACATTTCGGCGAGATCGAAATAATTGCAACAGGCAATAGAGAGTTTGCAAGGCCATCTTGGAGAGACCGAGATCCGTATCGGTGTGCCGAATTGTCTAGGGTTTCTGGCAGTGGCTATGTTAAATGAACTCGGTGGCATCGGATAGGTCATTTTGGTGGGACCGAGTTTGACTTTGAGTTTTGGACAAATGTGGAAATGAGAAAGTGGCTGAGGGTTTTGGAGCAATATCACTAAGCACTTTGAGCAATTAGACCATTAAGCAACACCTCATCCCCTTTTAATAGTATTGGCTTTCCTATGGACTTAATGTGATCTTGGATCACTAAAATAGAAATGAAGAGTCTTGAGCTTTTGCCAATCTTTGTCCTTAGAATTTTGAGGGGTCAACATATCTACTCCATGTGATGCCAATCATTGAACTTTCTGAAATATTTAACTTGAATGGATATCAGTTCATTGAGCTATATGTTGTTATGAATTACCAAAACCACCCGGGGATTAGTTCCACTTTCAATCTCCCCCTTTTTGGTAATTCATGACAACATATAGATCAAAGCTTCGACAAATGATAATATGAATGAAATACATCGTCGCTTTGAGAAGTATGTGATAAGCAAGAGGCCCCCTAAATTTGTGCATTATTTGAAATTTTCTTTTGAATGCAAATGCATGATTGATTAGGATCATGGGTCACTCTGCCATGTCACATAGATCTTGGTGTAGCACTCAAAATGGTAAGATTTAAATAACATGCACTCATCACCAAGGGTAAAAGTGATTAATCATACACAAGTTGATAGACATAAGCAAGCAATCACACATTAAGCATAGTATGATCAAACACATGATCACATAAGTATCTCACGAGCATAACACAAATAGTAGCATAGGAATCAAACAACCAAATGATCAAAGTAGCAAGAGAAACCAACAAAAGGCAAAACACTCTCTCTCTTTGGAAACAAGTTACCAAAAAGTTTGAAAACGTATAGTGCTATGCACACTTTGGGCTCGATCTCTGGCAGCTCCTGAAGAGGTCTTCTGGCTTGTTGCTCCGGTTTGCATAGATGGCGTGGAGAGGAGGGCATCTATAAAAGCTCCGGCAAAGGTTTGTGCGGCTGGGGGGTTGACACTGGAGTTGCAACCATGGCAGTTGCTGCAGGTGCTGAAGTTGTAGTCCTGGAGTCTCTGGCAACTCGCACTGCTGATGACCTTTGTGCCCTTGGCACTATCTGGAAAGTATTAGTAGTTGGTCTATCATCCCTCTCCTCAGTTTCTTATTGGAGCTTCTCAACTGTTGTCTGTATCTCAGTGACCTTCACATCTAGGTCATGAAATTTAGTCTCAATGATCCTCTCAAGACATTCCTCATTTTGAGTCAGGGTGGCCAAGCCCTTCTCAATTCTCACTGTAGCCTCAAGCAGATAACTGAGTTGATCTTACTTTGTCTTGAGCATCACCGTGGAGGCATCCGGTGCACTTTCTGCTTTTTTAGCCTTTGCTTTCTCTCTCTTCTCCCAGGCTTCTGCACAAGTAGGATGGGATGCAACCATGACAACCTCGTTCTCCTCAAAATCTGGCCTCAGGGGAAGACACTCTTTATAAAGAAGATATGTCCGGGTTCCCATCTTGGAATTGATCAACATTTGAATGTGAGGGGCATATCCACAAGATCTCTTCTGAACAACAGCTGTTCTCTTCACTGTCTCGACAATCAAGCTCATCACCTTGAACTTCTGAGGTACATCAAACACGTGAAGCAAATTGATTGAGTGGCCATGGATCATTCTATGATCTCCTAACTTGGGCAAACGGGTGTGCCTCAAGATAGTGTTGATAGTGGTCAAACCAGACAGCAGATAGTATATTGATCCAAGCTTGTGTGCCTCCAGGGCATCATCAGGAATAGTCTTGTACATGTTGGACATGGAGTTGTGATCCTTCCTAGGCTTAGCATATACATCAATATCATTCTCTTCTTCCTTTGGGGCATTGATTAACTTGGCCCATTCTGAGATTGTTGATTGATACCTTCACTATTGTAGGATGCTGATAACGCGACACTACGATCAGAGACCCTTTGACGAAACTATGTGCGGTGCAATAATCGCAAATGGTGGTGTAAACTAACCGTCAAAAAACGTGCAAAATGTTTGCGATCATGGATGCATCAAACACGGTTCATATTTTAGTTGCGTTTGTGATGCAGGGCATACGGTTCAGTTCAATTATCTGTTTGCGATGAGGAGGAACAAAAGAAACGGGCAGCCAGATGAACGTGTGTGGGATATACAACATATAGTTCACTCGGATGAACTATTTGTGATTAGGTAACACAAAAGAAATGGTCAGCCAGATCAAGCTGTGTGCGATATACAGCATACAGTTCACTCGGATGAACTATTTTCGATTAGGCAACGCAACAGAAACGGTTCAACCAGATCAAGGTGTGTGCAATGGAGGGCATATAGTTCATTCCTATAAACTGTTTGTGTTGAGAGCCAAGAGAACAGAAACATTTCACATAAACAAGATGTGTGTAATACGCGACAAACATCCAATTACACAGGTGGCTAATACACACATGACATTTCCACACACCAAAGTAAACTATTACATGCATAATTAACTAGGATAAACGATCATCTAATTATCATCTACTTCTTGTGTGAGCTCAACGTTCCTTCTATGCTAAGTTTCCATTAATTGATGGCATTTTATGAACATGCCACCGTTTCTCGCCATTTCCTCACTAGTTTCCCGCCAACCAGCGATATTGTGCATAAACCTAGGCGACACGTGACGCACGGAGGCAACAAGCGCAACCTATAGAACATCCACCTTGTCCAAGCATGCCAACGTACCAAAGCGATGCCTCTGCAATAAACCTCGTCGATGAGGGAAATGAGTAGGCGCCATGGCTCGTCGAGGCTGAGGCGCTCCTCGGCAATGCGATGGACGGTGCCGTGATGTGCGTCATCGCTAGGGTTGAGCAGACCCTTGGCGCATGGCGCTTCAGCGCCGCGGATCAAGATAGGCATGTTAGTGCCGACAGGCTGCAGCTCACCGCACAACATGATCGATGGTGCGCCGCAGAGCAAGCTAGGCGCGTCTGCACTGATAGGCTGCGGCTCACCACACGGCGAGACCGTTGGAGCACCATAGAGCGAGAGGATAGTATTGCTATGTTTCAATGTGTGTACTCTGTTTTCCATTCTTATATGTTTCGTTTCAATGTGTGTATATACGCTTTCCATTCTGTATATGTGGATGATAATAGCTAGATTCAAATTAGTATACAAAAATAGATAGAAAATGGAATTCATAATATATATATATAATAATTGTTCATTAGTTCATCATAGAATATATATATATAATATCATCACATATACATGATGATACTTAACTACTAGGTACAATGCATAAAATTGAAAACAAACAATAGTAAAACTAATAATCACTCCTGATGAGGACATCAATACCATTGTTACACCCACAGCCCCTACTGCTACATATACTGGACCAATTACTAGAGCTCGCGCGTGCCAATTAAATTATCAGGTACTTTCGTTTCTTGGTAATGATTCTAATGTTCATGAGAATATGATGTTGCCTAAATTGGATACATTTGTTTTGCTTACAAATGAAGGGTCTGACATGGATAAGAGGGATGAAAACTGGAGGAACACCAAGCATGGAGATGATGTCATGCGCAAGGGGAACAAGAACGGGGTTGCAAGTGATTATTTCAGGACTTTGAAGCCACCATAAGGAGTGCATGAAGCCTTGGACGAAATATACAAGATGCCACTTCATAAATTTCATCTAGAGGCTATTCTAAGTGATGTGTCACCTTATTACTAGGCCAGGCCCATGTAATTTCGAAATACTTAAGTATAGGCTATTTTTAGAGTCCGTATGTGTGGGGAAACAAGAGTTAGGGATGGTTTCGGACCCCTCCTCCAAGGGCCACGGAATTTCCTCCTCTTTCCTCCGTATATACAGCCCTTAGGCATCATTTTCACTTTGGGTTTTGTTTAGATTAAAAGTTCGCAATAGCTGCAACTTCGCGTACTTCGTTTGTGTTCAACGACCAGGCCAAGACTTCACAGAACCCAACCTTGATCAATAAAGCTTTCATCTTATATTCGCAATATCCAGATTGCAATCTCAGTTTCTTGCTTTTTCTTCATTTGCTCGCAGGAAATAGACCCTCGTGGTCGGGTTGATCGTGCTCCGACGTGGTCAATAACCCCTCGGAAGTTGGTTTAGCGATTGCTAAGGTGCGATGTCTCGCACGTTCATAGTCGAATAGTCAAGGTCGACTCCCATAGACAACGATAGCCACCATCTCATCGAAACATCAGGACACCTTCGCCTCTATCAAGTGGTATCAGATTTCCAAGTTGCTCGGTGATATTTTACAATTTTTCATAGTTTAGATTGAGTTCGTTCTTCATACCTACAGTCCATGAAAAAGCCAAAAAGAATTAGGGTTAGTTCATCATATCTGAACCAGTCTGAGCCTTTGCATAGTCTTTTCAGTATTTTGCTTTGTTGAATTTGCGATTGCATCATCGTGTCTAGTTGCTGGTCTTAGAGTCTAGTGTTTTAGAGTTTCGAGTTCTGGTCATAAGTTGTCACGCCTCCGCCGCACTATCATCATCGCCCCTGCCATCTACCACTAATCCGTATCCTTATACCACCACCGCTGCCATATACTACCACCATATATCCTTCACCAATCCGAGTTCACTTCACATTAGGTTTGTTTTCGAGATCCGCCTAATTTCCGATTCGTGTTTCCTTGCCTGAGTAGGTTTAGAAAAAAAATATTTTAGGCCAAAATTTTCGCAGGAAAAAATATGTTTTCCCTATCCTATTTTTAGGCTTTTATGAGTCTTTTGAGCCACGTGCCATCACACTTGATTTTTTTGTCGCACTTTTTCGTCGACGTTGCCCTGATTTCTGAAAGTAAAAAAAATTACGTGTCCATCCTGTCAGTTTGACCTGGGAAGAGTTTTGAGACACTCGTCATTATAGTTATTTTTTGCCAAAAAAAGAGGAGCGCCAAAAAAATAGATTGATTTTTTTTCAGAGTGTGTTTTTCCCTTGTTTATGTGCAGCGCCGTGATTTTGTTACTGCTCTAGGCTCATGTCTCTAGCACGGTCTAGACTAGGACCAGCACAGTACCATCGTTGAGCGTTTATTCAACTTTGCATCTATGAATTGATTATTGCTAATCTTTTTGCTACCATATTCTAAGCCTTCGTAGCTCCACATAAATCTATGTCGTGCGTTTGACTCTCCCTAGTAATCGCTCTATCCAAGCTTTGAGAGTTTTGACTACATCGGTTGCCGATCACCGCCTGCTGCTGGGTAAGAACTGGTAAGAATTTGAGATTTGCTAGACGGATTTGTGACACCCACAACCACAACTTGTTAGTAGTCTGTAGGATCATATTCTTTTGTGTTTCTATTGCTGCTAACCATGGCGGGATCACAAGCCGACAAGATTGACTGGGAGAACTTGACAAACAAGGAGCTTCATGATAAGTTTCAGCAAATGATGAGTGGACAGGTGCAAGATGTGCTAAACATATTTGAAGAGGCCATGAGAAGATAGATGGCATGGAGAAGACCTTTGAAACAATGGTCGATAACAAGTTTACTGAATTGCTTTCGCGTTTTCCACCACCACCGCTGGCTGCACCTGTCGCACCTCTATAACAACAAGTCAACAACAACAACAACAACGTCGCCTTCCAAATCAAGTGGGTCGAGCATTGCGCGTTCCCATTGACCCTGGGCAAAATTCTGGTGCTGCGGTTGATGCTTCTGTAGCTCCTGCTGCTACTGTAGAGGTGGAGGACCATTACGAGGATGAGGTTGATCAAAATCAGAACTACATGCAACCACCACCACCACCACCACCAGGTCGTCCTCAGGTATATCATCGCAACGGTAGGGCTGCACCACCACCTAAGGTACGAGATCATGACCTTTTTCCTAAACTGAAATTGAATATTCCACCATTTGAGGGTAGATATGTTCTTGATATATATCATACTTGGGAGTTAGAAACTAAACAATGTTTTACATGTTTACAATATCCCGAGGAGAGACGTGTTCCTGCCGTTGTTTGTGCTTTTACTAATTTTGCATGTGTTTGCTGGTCTGAACATTGTAGATTATATCCTATTCCAGCTACTTGGGCTGCTTTGAAAACTACTATGCGTACTCATTGGGTTCCACCATATTATCAACGTAAATTACTTGAAAAATTGCAGCACTTAAGACAAGGAAAAAAATCTGTAGAAGAATCTTATAAGGAATTACAAACTGGGATGATTAGATGTGGTATTGTTGAGCAGAATGAGGCTATGCTTGCATGTTATATGGGTGGATTAAATAGTGATGACGACATCAATACCATTGTTACCCCCACAGCCCCTGCTGCTAAACATACTGGACCAATTACTAGAGCTTGCGCACACCAATTAAATTACCAGGTACTTTCGTTTCTTGGTAACGATTTGAATTTTCATGAGAATATGATGCTGCCTAAATTGGATACATTTGTTTTGCTTACAAATGAAGGGCCTAGCTTGGACAAGAAAGATGAACCTTGGAGCAAGTTCAAGCATGGAGATGATGGCGTGCGCAAGAGGAACAAGAACGGAGTTACAAGTGATGATTCCAGGACATTGAAGGCACCATAATGAGTGCATGAAGCCTTGGACCAAATATACAAGATGCCACTTCATAAATTTCGTCCAGAGGCTATCCTAGGTGCCGCGTCACCTTATTTTTGGGCCAGGCCCATGTAATTTCGAAATACTTGATTATAGGCTATTTTTAGAGTCCGTATGTGTGGGGAAACAAGAGTAAGGGTTGGTTTCGGACCCCTCCTCCAAGGGCCACGAAATTTCCCCCCTCTCTCCTCCATATATACATCCCTTAGGCCATCGTTTAGACTTTGGGTTTTGTTTAGATTAAAAGTTCGCCGTAGCTGCAACTTTGCATACTTCGTTTGTGTTCAATGACCAGACGAAGACGTCACAGAACCCCACCTTGATCAATAAAGCTTTCATCTTATATTCGCAATATCCAGATTGCAATCTTAGTTTCTTGCTCGTTCTTCATTTGCTTGCAGGAAATATACCTTCGTGGTCAGGTTGATCATGCTCCAGCGATTGCTAAGGCGCAACGTCCTCACACGTTCGTAGTCGGATCGTCAAAGTCGACTTCCACCAAAGCGATGTCCATCATCTCATCGAAAGACGGGACACCTTTGCCTCTATCAAGTGGTATCAGATTTCCAGGTTGCTCGGTGAGATTTTACAGTTTTTCGTAGTTTAGATTGAGTTTGTTCTTCATACCTATAGTCCATGAAAAAGCCAAAAAAATAGGGTTAGTTCATCCTATCCGAACCCATCTGAGCCTTTGCATAATCTTTTCTGTTTTTGCTTTGTTGAATTTGTGGTTGCATCGTCGTGTCAAGTTGCTTGTCTTAGCGTCTAGTCCTTTAGAGTGTCGAGTTCTGTTCACAGGTTGTCACATCGCCGCTGCCATATATCACCACCGCATCATCATCATCGCTGCTGCCGTATACCACAACCGCACCAACTTCATCGCCGCTGCCATATACCACGACGACATATTCACCGCCAATCCGATTCCATATACGCCACCACATATCCGCCGCCATCACGCCAATACGAGTCCACCTACAACATATATACACCACCAGTCCGAGTTCCACCAGATTCATCGCCGCCAACAGTCCGAGTTCCACCAGATTCATCTCTGCCACCAGTCCTAGTCTGAGTCCAGTATTTGTTGCTTTGTTTTTGAGTTCCAAATCACGTGATACTTCAAGTCGTGACAGAGTAGGACTCCCGAGATTCCGTGCTACCCGCAGTAGAAAAATAGTTCCAGTTTGAAAAAAAAACTATGTCTGGAAAATTCGGGCTAGGCTGTTTCTAGACCATTTGTAGACTTTTTCGAAAAAAAATTGTTGCGGAGAAAAAAAAAGAGGAAAAACGTGCAAAAAAGAGAAAAGAAAAAGAGAAAAGAAATCTAGAGTGTGCTCCTCCCTTGTTTACGTGCAGCGCCGTGATTTTGTTAGTGTTCTAGGCTCACGTCTCTAGCACGGTCTAGCCTAGGATCAGCACAGTATCGTCGTTGAGCATTTATTCAACTTTGAATCTCTGAATTGATTATTCCTGACCCTTTTTTCTACCATATTATAAGCCTTCCCAACTCCACATACATCTACTTGTGCGTTTGACTCTCCCTGGTAATCACTCTATCCAAGCTTTGAGAGTTTTGACTACGACGGTTGCCGATCGCCGCCTGCTGCTGGGTAAGAACTGGCAAGAATTTGAGATTTGCTTGAAGGATTTGTGACACCCACCACCACCTCTTGTTAGTAGTCTATAGGATCATATTCTTGTGTGTTTATATTGCTGCTAACCATGGCAGGATCACAAGCCGACGAGACTGACTGTGATAGAGGCGGGGTTGTCCCAATCTTTCGATGAGATGATAACTATCAATTTGGTGGAGACGACTTTGACGATCCGACTACAAACGTGCACGACGTTGCGCCTTAGCAATCGCTAAACCAACTCTGAGAGGTTATTGACCACGCTGGAGCATGATCAACCTGACCACGAAGGTCTATTCCTGCAAGCAATCGAAGAACGAGCAAGAATATGATAAAGCAATCTGAATATTGCGAATATATATGAAGTATTGATAATGGTGGGGATCCGTAAGCGGTCTTGGTCTGGTCGTTGGACACAAACGAAGTACACGAAGTTGCACTGGCTAACTTTTAACTCAACAAAACCCAAGGAAAAGCTACTAGACGGATCTACTTATATAGGATCAAGGGGTGGCGGCCAAGGAGGTGGGAGGACGTCCCAAGGCAGCCTAAAACTAAATCTAGGTCGTACAAGGCCAATGGGCCCAAGTGGAGGTGATGTAACACCTTTGGACTTGTAGTTTGACTCGGATTCTGCTACAGCATCAGATTGTTTCGTCCACAACTCAACGCTCCAGACGAATTTGAAGGTGATTCCGATTGGGTTGGAAAGTGCACGAAATCTAGTTTCCAACAAAAAAAGAATCACCCAATTCGGAGTCCGTATGAAAAACTTGTGTGCGTTTTGAGTCAGGTATGTCTGTGCAGTCCGAATCTGAATCCAGAACGTGAGAGACTTGGACTCTATCTTCTCTTGGGCCAAAAGTGACGTGAGAGAACTTTTTGGACAGCAAATAAACATCTCTTTCTTCCTTATCTTCATATGTGGATTGTACAAATGTCCCATACACCTGCAATTAGACAAAACACAAAAGTGTGTGAAGTATTTTTGTTCTGGATAACATAAATAGATTATTGAATAGTTTGCACTAGAAATCACCTGACAAATATGCATATATGCAATATTTTTGGTCATATCCAAGGTAGTCATGTCCTCATCATCCTCCCCTTCTTGAAAATAAAGCCGTCCTCGGCGTTGCTTAATCTGAAATGTGGCTAACAAAAGAGACAAGGTGTACATGTTGTATATGTATATGTCATCCATTTTTACTTCCCTTGATTTTTGCATATATGACACATGAATAGATGAGTAACTTGCATAGTTCATAAAATCTAAAGCCAAAAAATTAGCACAAGAAGTAGAAGGCATGAAAATATTGCAACTCAGTTTGCACATATAAGTGAAGCTCTTATTCATTTCAAAAGATTGACAATGTTCATCATTAAACCATCCCAACATTGGTGAATAAACCTTACTTGCATCAAATTTACATGCTACAACATGCTTAAATAAGCGAACATGATTAAACATTGGTTCTTTTGCATCAATAGTTAATTCAATGGGTGCACTCAAAATTGTTGGTATTTCAGTTGTTTGATCACATGGCAAAGTCAAATTATCAACGTAGTCCTCTAAAATAGGTGGTGTGATCAAAGTAGTGGGTAGCTCATCAGATGGTGCATTCAAATTGACAAGGCATTCATCATTCTCGTGTAGAGATGGAAGATAAGTACCTTTGTCATTACCTCTTATGATCAACTCAGATGATGTAGCCACTCTCGGGGGCGATGTGTCACATGGTGGAGGTGATGTAGTCCTGACAACAACGGATGTGGTTGTCATAGTATGCCTAGTAGTTGAAGGAACAATCATATCAACTCTTGGAATGTGCACCGTGCGCTTGTTCTCCTCGTGGCCAACACATCGTTTTATTTCCTGTTCAGCTTTGCAAGCAAGATGAAACAAATGGTCCATAGGATAACACTCTTCATGAACTAGTATCTCTTGAATATCACGGTTTAATCCTCCCCAAAATCTATCCATAAAATCATCTTCACTTTCTTCTAAAGACGAATGCAACAAGGTAGTTTGTAAATCATCATAATATTTTGTTACAGTTTCACTACCTTGTTTTAAGTGTTGCAACTTCTTAATCATGTCACGAGTATAATAAGCAGGGACGAAAGTATGTCGCATGGCAAGTTTCAAATCATCCCAAGTAGTAGGTATATAATCAGGGTGTAACCGACAATATTCACTCCACCAAACCAAAGCATAACCAGTGAAAGAACCAACCGCAACCTTAACCTTTTTATGTTCATTGAAATTATGGGAAGCAAATATATTTTTTACGTCGAACTCCCATTCAATATATAAAGCAGGTTTAAAACGGCCATTAAATGATGGTATAGATACATTAACCTGATCATGTGCATTTGGATGTTTGTGCACCTCTCGTGACGGTTGTGGTATTTGCAAAGGTGGTGGCACATCTCCCGCGATCGACAAAGCCCATGAATTGACTCTGGATCCTGTCATGATTAGTAGAACAAGAAACAAAACCCAAAAATAATGTTCCTATAACTACTAGGATGTGGTGGTAAAACGCTCACAGTAAAGCAAATATCAATGTCTTACAAGTTCTTACCATGCAGCAGGCGGTGATCGGCAACCAGCGGTGTCAAGTAACTCCGAATATTGAGTAAAGCGATTGCCAGGGGAGCGTACGTATACACGGTGTAGAAATATGTGGAGCTGGGTTGGCTATATATGGTAGCAAAAGATTAGCAATAATCAATTCAAAGATGCAATGTTGAATAAACGCTCAACGACGGTACTGTGCTGGTCCTAGGCTAAACCGGACTAGAGACGCGAGCCTAGAATACTAATGAGGTCACGTAGTAGCACAACTAGCATCAATGAAGGATACTAAGTAGCTCTTGACAGCAAGATATAAGTGAAGATCACAAGGACAGTGAAAATAATGATGAAAAACAACTGCCAAGCAGGATATACAACAACTCTCTCTCCAACTTTCCTCTTGAAAATTTTGAGACAATTTTCTGATAAATTCTTTCAAAGAATGCTACTAACTCAAGCTTTCTAATGCAAAAAGAATCACTCAATTTCGAGTTGATATGAGGAGTCAAAGAATTCTAAAACTGGCCTGAAAAATTGGAACAAGCTGTGTTCACGAAATTCGGAGGGCAAAAAGACCTATTTAGAAGCCGATTTTGAGGTGTCAAATATTGAACTAGCTTCTGCCACTATTTAGATGCGGCTCGTTGCTAGCTTCAATTTGAGTACTCACGGAGTCAAAACGGATTTCGTATGAGGAAGATACACCTGTTTTACTGAACAGTGCGCAAAACAGATTCCAATCCGAATTCAGGTACGCGATTGATTCTAGATAGATCCAATTTTTTTTCTTCTCTCTTTTTTTTCTCACCCTTTTTTTCTTTTTCTTCTCTCTCTTTTTCTTTTTTTTCTTTCCTTTTTTCTCTTTTTTTTTCTCTATCTTGTTTTTTTCTTTACAAGACAAACTAGATAAGATGCAGATTGGATCAGGCGAAGATGTGAATGACCTCAACTATGATTATGACAATGAACAGTGCATAGCACATGGTGGAAATTAATAGATGGGATGGTGGACAGCGGAAGGGATAATGATGCAGCGGCAGCGTGACTAATGTGAACAGAACTCGAAACTCTAAAGGAACTAGACGCTAAGACCAGCAACTGACACGACGATGCAACCGATAATTCAACTATGCAAGCAATGAATAGAAAATTACAAAGGCTCAGACTGGCTTGGATAAAGGATGAACAGATCTAACTTTTTTTTGTGTGGCTTTTTCTTGGACAATAGGTAAGAAAATAAATCTAATCTAGGAAAACTGGAAATTCTCACCGAGCAACCTGAAAACTGATACCACTTGATAGAGGCGGGGTTGTCCCAATCTTTCGATGAGATGATAACTATCAATTTGGTGGAGACGACTTTGACGATCCGACTACAAACGTGCACGATGTTGCGCCTTAGCAATCGCTAAACCAACTCCGAGAGGTTATTGACCACGCTGGAGCATGATCAACCTGACCACGAAGGTCTATTCCTGCAAGCAATCGAAGAACGAGCAAGAATATGATAAAGCAATCTGAATATTGCGAATATATATGAAGTATTTATAATGGTGGGGATCCGTAAGCGGTCTTGGTCTGGTCGTTGGACACAAACGAAGTACACGAAGTTGCACTGGCTAACTTTTAACTCAACAAAACCCAAGGAAAAGCTACTAGACGGATCTACTTATATAGGAGCAAGGGGTGGCGGCCAAGGAGGTGGGAGGACGTCCCAAGGCACCCTAAAACTAAATCTAGGTCGTACAAGGCCAATGGGCCCAAGTGGAGGTGATGTAACACCTTTGGACTTGTAGTTTGACTCGGATTCTGCTACAGCATCAGATTGTTTCGTCCACAACTCAACGCTCCAGACGAATTTGAAGGTGATTCCGATTGGGTTGGAAAGTGCACGAAATCTAGTTTCCAACAAAAAAAGAATCATCCAATTCGGAGTCCGTATGAAAAACTTGTGTGCGTTTTGAGTCAGGTATGTCTGTGCAGTCCGAATCTGAATCCAGAACGTGAGAGACTTGGACTCTATCTTCTCTTGGGCCAAAAGTGACGTGAGAGAACTTTTTGGACAGCAAATAAACATCTCTTTCTTCCTTATCTTCATATGTGGATTGTACAAATGTCCCATACACCTGCAATTAGACAAAACACAAAAGTGTGTGAAGTATTTTTGTTCTGGATAACATAAATAGATTATTGAATAGTTTGCACTAGAAATCACCTGACAAATATGCATATATGCAATATTTTTGGTCATATCCAAGGTAGTCATGTCCTCATCAGACTGGGAGAACATGACGAATAATGAGTTGCATGATAAATTTCAGCAAATGATGAGTGGACAGGTGCAAGATGTGCTAAACAGATTTGAAGAGGCCATGGAGAAGATAGATGGCATGGAGAATACGTTCGAAACAAAGCTCGATAACAAGTTTAATGAATTGCTCACGCGTCTTCCACCACCACCGGCTGCACCTAACGCACCTCAACAACAAAAACGACAACAACAACAACAACAACAACAACAACAACAACAACAACAACAACAACAACAACAACTACCTCCACGTCACGAAACATCCCTCTGTCGAGCGAGCCATGTCCCTCTTGCGCCTGGCCAAACTGTTGGTGCTGTTGTTGATACTTCTGTGGCCCCTGCTGCTGATGCGGAGGATGATGATTATGCGGGAGATTACGAGGATGAGGTTGATCAAAATCAGAATTTCGTGCAACCACCAGCACCACAACCACCAGGTCGTCCACATGAAAATAATGGCAATGGCAGGGTTCCCCTACAAGTACGAGATCATGACCATATCCCTAAACTGAAATTGAATATTCCACAATTTGAGAGTAGATATGGTCCTGATATATATCTTACTTGGGAGTTAGAAACCGAACAACGATTTACATGTTTACAATATCCTGAGGAGAGACGTGTTCCTGCCGCTGTTTGTGCTTTCACTAGCTTTGCATGTGTTTGGTGGTCTGAACATTGTATCCTGTTCCAGCTACTTGGGCTGCTTTGAAAACTGCTATGCGTACTCGTTGGGTTCCACCATATTATCAACATGAATTAATTCAAAAATTGTACCATTTAAGACAAGGAAAAAATCTATAGACGAATATTAGCAGGAATTACAAACTTGCATGATTAGATGTGGTATTGTTGAGGAGAATGAAGCTATACTTGCATGTTTTATGGGTGGGTTAAATTGAAAGATTCAGACCATTCTAGAGTATAAGGAGTATAATAATATCACTCTTTTATTCCATCTTGCTTGTAAAGCTGAACCTGAAGTGCAGGATCGACGGGCATTGGCGTGCACTAACTTTTCTGCAGGTCGATCTTCATCATGGACACCACGTGCATCCTCTAATTCCACTACACCAGCACCTCCATCAGGTCCGGCCTCCAGCCGTGATACAAGAAAGTAGGCACAACCACCACTATCTGCCAAGAGCACACCTGCCGGGCCTGCGCGGAGCTCTTCTTCCATGGCATCAACATGGCACACAAATGATATTATTTGTCGTCGTTGTAAGGGAAGAGGACATTTTGCGAGAGAATGCAAATCTCAGTGTGTGATGATTGCTATAGAGGATGGTGGGTATGAGTCTGCTAGTGACTATGATGCGGAGACTTTGGCTCTTATTACACATGAAGAACACGGTGGAGATGATTCTGATCATGAGACGCAATACATGGCTTCTGAAGATGCTGACAGGTATGCATGTTAGTTGCTCAACGTGTTCTGAGTGTGCAGGTTACACAAGCTGAGCAAACACAGAGGCATAATTTGTTCCATACAAAGGGAGTTGTGAAGGAACGTTCTATTCGCGTCATCATAGATGGAGGGAGCTGCAACAACTTGGCTAGCATGGAGAAGGTGGAGAAGCTCTCTCTCACCACAAGACCGCATCTACATCCTTTGTAACACCCCGGATGTAAATTACCTTATATGTATCCCAGCTCTTGCCGTTCCCGGCCTAAGTTATTTTATTTTTCCTCGGGTTCGGGTTTTTGTCTCCATGTGTTGTTGTCATTGTCATGCATCTCATATCATGTCATCATGTGCACTGCATTTGCATACGTGTTCATCTCATGCATCCGAGCATTTTCCCCGTTGTCCGTTTTGCATTCCGGCGCTCCTATCTCCTCCGGTGGTCCTTTCTACCTATTTTCGTGTGTGGGGGTTAAACATTTCCGGATTGGACCGAGACTTGCCAAGCGGCCTTGGTTTACTACCGGTAGACCGCCTGCCAAGTTTCGTGTCATTTGGACTTCGTTTGATACTCCAACGGTTAACCGAGGGACCGAAAAGGCCTCGTGCGTGTTGCTGCCCAACACCCTTCCAATTTGGCCCAAAACCCTCTCCATCATCTAGAGGGTTCGATCACGATCGCGTGGCCGAAAACCGCACCTCATTTGGACTCTCCTAGCCCCTCCTACCTATAAATATAGCTCCTTCCCGAAATTTTCGGATCTTCCACCCCAAAACCCTAGCTCCCCTTCCTCTCCGCGCGCCGGACAACGTTCGGACGCGTCGGACATGTCCGCCCGCTTTGCCCGGACCAACCGCAAGCCGCCATGTGGGCAAGCCGCGCCCACATCGCCGCCGGCCCGCCCGGCCCGCGTAGGGCCCCCGCGGCCCAGAGCGGCGCGCCGCCGCCCGTCTCCTTCTTCCTCCCGTTCGGATCCAGAGAAGCCGCCGCCGCCCCCCGCCATTCATCGTTGCCGATCTCCGGCGAGGCCTCTCCACCGGCGCCGCGCACCTCGCCGGGCCTCGCCTCCATGCTGCCCGCCGCGCGCCTCGCCGGACTGCTCCGCCGTCCCCGGCTACTCCGGCGACCGGCCTCCTCGCCCCGGCAAACCCCAAGTCCGGTGACCTCTCCTCTCCGGTGAATAGGGTTTTCCCCGGCGATCCTCGTATTGCGTGCCCGCCATATCCAGATCCGAGCTACAGTAAACCCTAGAGGGTTGACTTTTTCCCTCTCCCTAGTAATTTTTCTTGCAACTTCATCATGCCGTAACTTTGCACCAGTAACTCCGTTTTGCGCGTGTAGCATATCAAAATGTTCGTCTCTAAGAGTACATCATTTCATCTCAGTGCATCATTTGCATTTGAGCTCATATTGATGCCCGAAATGCTGTTTGAAGAGAGCTATTTGAGATAATTGTCAGATCTGCTGCATCATATAGCTATTTGTCATTTTTGTCATGATTATTGTGTGCATGATATGCTCCTGAGATCTACATGAGTTTTGTTATATGCCATGCCATCTTTACAGAGGTGCTTACCATGTATTTTTTTGTATGTGTGGTGACTAGCACAAGCCTGCAAAGTAGTGCATTCGTTAATGCTGATTTCATGGACTTAAAATTTCACTAAGTCCTTGATCTGTTTTTATCAATATGCCATATGTTCATGTTGTTTGCTAGTGATCCATGCCTCTTTTGAGGATGATCAGTAAGGATGATTTGTTAATATTGTGGTGCTCTATCCATCCATGTCATTGTTTTCATTTATGGAGCATCCTAGATTGAGTTAATCGAGCTCTACTTTTGCTATTTCGTGAATCCTGGCAGATTGTTGACTCGTTAGCGATTTTGCCGAGGATGTTGTTATTGATCCGTGCATGCTATGTTGTTGTTCTTGCCATTTCTAGCTTCTATGATATGTATTATTGATGGGTGTATGCTTATTTTGTCATGCCTTGCTCTGTAGTGAGTGCATCGAGCTCGTAAAGATGCCTACTCGTTAACAGATTTGCATGCTCCAGTTTTTCACCAAGTCTGTAATCTTATTATGTTTTTGCCATGTTCACATGCTTGCAATTGTATTTTCTGATCCCTTTTGGCTCAAGGTCACTAAGGGACTTTTGTTAAGTTCTTTGAGTAGCTTCATGGCATGCCTTGCTTTGCCATGTTAAGTTCCTGTAGCATATAGTTTTCATGCTCCAAAGTGTGCTACCTGATGTTAAATTCCAGACTTGTGTTAATTTCACAAAGTCTGAAACCTGTTATCGTTTGCATTTTTTCCATGCTTGTTTGAACCTGTTAATGGATGAATTGGCCGTAGCTCAGTGTTCATCTTTTGTCAAGTATCATGAGTGGATCCCTGCCATGTATTTTTTTGTCATGTTTGAGTGCTGTAGCATGTTTATCTTGATGCATTTAGATGGCTACTTGCTGTTTATCGCAGAACGGTGCCATATTTGTTTTGCTTGCCATTTCCAAACCGTGCATCCGATTCCGGTGATCTTTATATCGATATCAACCGAAATCACCTCACCTTTCCAGTGGCACTCTTGGATTTCCAAGTTGGGGCCAGGTTCAATCATTCCTTGCCAAATCTTGCATATGCATCACATATCGCATCCCGCATAGCATACCATGTTTGCATCATGTTTGTTTGAGCTTTGCACGTGGTTGATTGTGTTCCTTTTGCTTGTTATATTGTTTGGGTAGAGCCGGGAGATGAGTTCTCTAACGAGGAGCCCTTTGAGTTTGCTTACGAGGATCAAGTCAACTCTGACAACTTTGCAAGCAAGATGATCATACCCTCGAAATCACTTCTATCTTTGCTTGCTAGATGCTCGCTCTTTTGCTATGCCTATGCTACGATGCCTACCACTTTCTTATCATGCCTCCCAAATTTCCATGTCAAACCTCTAACCCACCATGTCCTAGCAAACCATTGATTGGCTATGTTACTGCTTTGCTCAGCCCCTCTTGTAGCGTTGCTAGTTGCAGGTGAAGATTGGAGATCGTTCCTTGTTGGAACCTTGTTTATCTGTTGGGATATCACTATATTATCTTGTTATATTAATGCATCTATATACTTGGTAAAGGGTGGAAGGCTCGGCCTTTTGCCTAGTCTTTTGTTCCACTCTTGCCGCCCTAGTTTCTGTCATATCGGTGTTATGTTCCCGGATTTTGCGTTCCTTACGCGGTTGGGTGATAATGGGAACCCCTTGACAATTTGCCTTGAATAAAACTCCTCCAGCAATGCCCAACCTTGGTTTTACCATTTGCCACCTAGCCTCTCTTTCCCTTGGGTTTCCGGAGCCCGAGGGTCATCTTATTTAAACCCCCCTGGGCCAGTGCTCCTCTGAGTGTTGGTCCAACCGAGCAGACTGCGGGGCCACCTCAGGGCAACTTGAGGTTTGGTTTTACTCGTAGGATGTCTCATCTGAGTGTGCCCTGAGAACGAGGTATGTGCAGCTCCTATCGGGATTTGTCGGCACATTCGGGCGGTGTTGCTGGATTTGTTTTACCTTATCGAAGTTGTCTTGTAGAACTGGGATACCGAGTCTGATCGGAATGTCTCGAGAGAAGGTATATCCTTCGTTGATCGTGAGAGCTTGTGATGGGCTAAGTTGGGACTCCCCTGCAGGGATTTGAACTTTCGAAAGCCGTGCCCGCGGTTATGGGCAGATGGGAATTTGTTAATGTCCGGTTGTAGATAACCTGAACCTTAACTTAATTAAAATGAATCAACTGCGTGTGTAACCGTGATGGTCTCTTCTCGGCGGAGTCCGGGAAGTGAACACGGTGTTGGAGTAATGTTTGTCGTAGGTTGTTCTATAGTTTCTCGTTCGGCTTTGCCTTATCTTCTCGCTCTCTTTTGCGAACAGGTTAGCCACCACATATGCTAGTCACTTGCTGCAGCTCCACATATTACCTTGCCTTACCTATAAGCTTAAATAGTCTTGATCGCGAGGGTGCGAGATTGCTGAGTCCCCGTGACTCACAGTTTACTTCCAAACCAGATGTAGGGCCTGATGATTCCGTTCCAGATGATGCGCTTGAGCTCAAGTGGGAGTTCGACGAAGACTCACGCCGTTACTATGTGTCTTTCCCTGAGGATCAGTAGTGGTGCCCAGTTGGGGCGATCGGGACCATGTCGCTTGTTGGGGTTGATCTTTTATTTTGGTGCCGTAGTCGGACCATGAGTGTATTGGATGATTGTAATGTTATTTATGTATTTGTGTGACGTGGCGAGTGTAAGCCAACTATGTACCTTTTCCCCTATTATCTATTTACATGGGTTGTTGTGAAGATTACCTTACTTGCGACATTGCTTTCAATGCGGTTATGCCTCAAAGTCGTGCTTCGACACGTAGGAGATATAGCCGCATCGAGGGCATTACATCCTTACTACATCCAATGGTTCAACAACAGTGGCAAGGTTAAGGTAACATGTACCATTCGTGTGCATTTTAGTATCTCTACATATGCTGATTATGTTGATTGTGATGTGGTACCTATGCAAGCATGTTCCTTATTACTTGGTAGACCATGGCAATTTGATAAAAATTATGTACACCATGGTAGAAACAATCGGTATACTCTGGTTCATAAGGACAAAAATATTACTTTGCTTCCTACGACTCATGATTCCATTTTGAAAGATGATATTAATAGAGCTAATAAAGCAAAGTGAAAATCAGATTGTAGCAAAAGAATTTGAGCAACAAACGAAGCCTAATAATAAACCATCTAGTGTTGCTTCTGATATTAAATTGAAAAGTGCATGTTTACTTGCCACCAAATCTGATATTGATGATTTAGATTTCGGCAAATCTATTTCTATGCTTTTGTGTGCAAAGAGGCATTATTTTCATTCGAGGACATGCCTCCCTCTTTGCCTCCTCCTGTCACTAACATTTTGCAGGAGTTCGCTGGCGTCTTTCCACAAGACGTGTCATCGGGATTACCACCTATTCGAGGGATTGAACATCAAATTGACTTAATTCCCGGTGCATCATTACCCAACCATGCGCCATACCGTACCAATCCAGAGGAGACAAAGGAGATTATGCGTCAAGTACAGGAGCTTCTCGATAAAGATTATATACGCGAATCTCTTAGTCCTTGTGTTGTTCCTATTATACTAGTGCCTTAAAAGGATGGTACATCGCGTATGTGTGTTGATTGTAGAGGCATTAATAATATTACTATTCATTATCGTCATCCTATTCCTAGGCTAGATGATATGCTTGATGAATTGAGTGGCTCGACAATATTCTCCATAGTTGATTTGTGTAGTGGATACCATCAAATTCGTATGAAATTGGGAGATGAATGGAAAACAACATTTAAAACTATGTTTGGATTATATGAGTGGTTAGTCATGCCTTTTGGGTTAACTAATGCACCTAGTACTTTCATGAGACTAATGGACGAAGTTTTACGTGCTTTCATTGGACGATTTGTGGTAGTCTATTTTGATGATATACTGATTTATAGCAATTCTTTGGAAGAACATTTGGAACATTTACGTGCTGTTTTTATTGCTCTACGGGATTCACGTTTGTTTGGTAACCTTGGGAAGTGCACCGTTTGCACCGACCGAGTATCTTTTCTTGGCTATGTTATTACTCCACAGGGAATTGAAGTTGATAAAGCTAAGATTGAAGCTATTGAGAGTTGGCCGCAGCCCAAAATGGTCACACAAGTGAGGAGTTTTCTTGTCCTTGCTGGATTCTATAGGTGTTATGTGAGAGATTTTAGCACCATTGCTGCACCTCTCAATGAGCTTAAAAAGAAGGAAGTGCCTTTTGTTTGGGGTACCGCATAGGAAGACGCCTTCATGGTATTGAAAGATAAGTTGACACATGCTCCTTTACTCCAACTTCCTAATTTTAATAAGACTTTTGAGCTTGAATGTGATGCTAGTGGAATTGGATTAGGAGGTGCATTATTACAAGATGGCAAACCTATTGCATACTTTTCTGAAAAATTGAGTGGGCCTAGTCTGAATTATTCTACTTATGATAAAGAATTATATGCTCTTGTTTGGACTTTAGAGACATGGCAACATTATTTATGGCCCAAAGAATTTGTTATACATTCAGATCATGAATCTTTGAAACATATTAAAAGTCAAGCTAAACTGAATCGTAGACATGCTAAATGGGTTGAATTCATTATGACTTTCCCTTATATTATTAAACACAAGAAGGGTAAAGAATGTGTTATTGCTGATGCATTGTCTCGACGCTATACTATGCATTCACAACTTGACTTCAAAATATTTGGTTTGGAGACCATCAAAGATCAATATGTGCATGATGCTGATTTTAAAGATGTAATGCAGAATAGTAAAGAAGCAAGAACGTGGAACAAGTTTGTCGTTAATGATGGATTTGTGTTCCGTGCTAACAAGCTATGCATTCCAGCTAGCTTCGTTCGTATTTTGTTGTTGCGGGAGGCGCAAGGAGGAGTACTAATGGGACACTTTGGTGTGAAGAAGACGGAGGACATACTTGCTACACATTTCTTTTGGCCAAAGATAAGACGGGATGTTGAGCGTTTTGTTGCTCGCTGCACTACATGTCAAACAGCTAAGTCACGACTAAATCCTCATGGTTAATATATGCCTTTGCCTGTACCTAGTGTTCCTCGGGAGGATATATCTATGAAATTTGTTTTAGGTTTACCAAGAACAAAGAAGGGGAGGGATAGCATATTTGTTGTCATGGATAGGTTCTCGAAAATGGCAGACTTTATACCATGTCATAAAAGCGATGATGCTGTTAATGTTGCTAATTTATTCTTTCGTGAAATTATTCACTTATATGGTGTGCCAAATACTATTGATTCATATCGTGATACTAAATTTATTACCCACTTTTGGAGATATTTATGGGCTAAGTTGGGGACTAAACTGCTTTTTGGTACTACTTGTCACCCCCAAACTGATGGAAAAACTGAAGTAGTCAATAGATCATTGTCTACTATGCTTAGGGCTGTTTTTGAAGAATAATAAGAAAATGTGGGAAGAATGCTTGCCTCATATTGAATTTTCTTATAATCGTTCATTGCATTCTACTAAGATGTGCCCTTTTGAAATTGTGTATGGTTTCCTACCTCGTGCACCTATTGATTTGTTGCCTATTCCATCTTCGGAAAAGGTTAATTTTGATGCTAAAGAACATGATGAATTGATTTTCAAAATGCATATGTTAACTAAGGAAAACATTGAGCATATGAATGCTAAATATAAACTTGCTGGAGATAAGGGTAGAAAACATGTTGTGTTTTCACCTGGAGATCTTGTTTGGCTACATTTGCGTAAGGATAGATTTTCTAATTTGCGCACATCAAAGCTAATGCCACTTGCTGATGGTCCTGTTAAGGTGTTAAAGAAAATAAATGATAATGCATATAAACTTGAGCTGCCTGCAGATTTTGGGGTTAGTCCCACTTTTAACATTGTAGATTTGAAGCCTTATATTGGTGAGGAAGATGAGCTTTCGTCGAGGACGACTTCATTTCAAGAAGGGGAGGATGATGAGGACATCAATACCATTGTTACACCCACAGCCCCTACTGCTACATATACTGGACCAATTACTAGACCTCACGCACGCCAATTAAATTATCAGGTACTTCCGTTTCTTGGTAATGATTCTAATGTTCATGAGAATATGATGCTGCCTAAATTGGATACATTTCTTTTGCTTACAAATGAAGGGCCTGGCATGGATAAGAGGGATGAACACAGGATCAAGACCAAGCATGGAGATGATGGCATGCATAAGGGGAACAAGACCGGGGTTGCAAGTGATGATTTAAGCACTTTGAAGCCACCATAAGGAGTGCATGAAGCCTTGGACGAAATATACAAGATGCCACTTCATAAATTTCGTCCAGAGGCTATTCTAGGTGCTGTGTCACCTTATTATTGGGCCAGGCCCATGTAATTTCGGAATACTAGGCTATTTTTAGAGTCTGTATGTATGGGGAAACAAGAGTTAGGGATGGTTTCGGACCCCTCCTCCAAGGGCCACGAAATGTCCTCCTCTTTCCTCCATATATAAAACCCTTAGGCATCGTTTAGACTTTGGGTTTTGTTTAGATTAAAAGTTTGCCATAGCTGCAACTTCGCATACTTCGTTTGTGTTCAATGACCAGACCAAGACGTCACAAAACCCCACCTTGATCAATAAAGCTTTCATCTTATATTCGCAATATCCAGATTGCAATCTCAGTTTTTTGCTTGTTCTTCATTCGCTTGCAGGACACAGACCCTCGTGGTTAGGTCGATCGTGCTCCGGCGTGGTCAATAACCCCTCGGAAGTTGGTTTAGCGATTGCTAAGGCGCGACGTCTCGCACGTTCGTAGTCGGATCGACAACATCGACTCCCACAGAAAATGATAGCAACCATTTCATCGAAACATCGGGACACCTTCGCCTCTATCAACTCCTGGGCCAGTTTTTCGGCAGCCCCTCGCCAGCAGCTCCCTGGTGCGCCGTGTCTTTCCAGTGCAGAGGTAGTACTCCGCCTCCTCTGCCTCGTAGCGCTTGACGTACCGATATGCCTCTTGTTGGTGGACGAGCACGAACAATCTTGCCATTTCGTTGGGTGCCCACCGGAGCTCCTCGTAGGTGGCACGTTGGAGCTTATCGGCCCACCTCCACGCAGCAATGAGGCACCCAACGCCTTTGATCTTCCTCGCAAAATACCCGTCTTCGTACACCTCCTCCGCACAATGACGCGCTTGCCCCCAAAGCTCCGCCGCCTCCTTTTTCCAGGCAACATAATGGGCTTCACAGGCCGCCTGGTACCTGGCTTCCTCCTCCGCCATCTCCTTCTTGAACGACACTTGCCTAGTTTTCTCAGCCGACGGTAGCAACTTCCACAAACAAAGATTGTACTGGCCCCAAAACCAATCCAAAGTTGGGGGGTCCGGCGCAACATCATCCGGTGGCGCCTACGGGTCCTCGTCGCTGCTATTAGAGTGAGCATCTTCGGGGGGCGCCAACTCCTCGTCGGCGCGTGGGTAGACTGGTGGCGCCATGGCAGAGATTTGAGAGAGAGAGTGAGTGAGAGAGAGGGCGAGCGAGGGGAGGATGTATATGAGAATGCAGGCGGGATGATGTGAGCAAGGTAGTATTTATTGGCGGATGGAATCTAGATCGACGGGAACAGTTCACACGCCGATCGCCAGAATTTACGAGTACTGTAGTTTGAATTACACATGATTCCCACAGCAAAATCTGTGTGTGAATATAATAGCTGATGGTTTCCAATACATAATCGTGTATGATTAATGACCCCCGCCACTCACCTACCAAACCTCGAGCCACGGGATAGAGTGCCAACCGTGTGGGGGCCGGTTGTCTCGCCAGATCTTTACATTTTCTTATTTGAACACCAGATATTTCAATCGTCTAATGATTTTTTAACTCGCAAACAAGTACACAAAAATATGATTTTTCAAACTATTATGGTTAGCCGTTGCATGTAGATGTAGTTCAAATTTGAATTACAGTCATTAAATGGCTAGAAAATCACTTAAATGTCTTTAAAAGGTCAAATGACCCCTAGAATTTTCCAATTTTTCACATGACAGTTGTAGTAGTGCATGTTAAACATAGAAAAAATTTGAAGGCTGTAAGAGGAAGCTATCTCCTATTTGTCAACAAACATGCATTGTCCCCTCTCCGAACCACAAGCCTTCTAGTGAGTTGCTTCGGTTTGTGAGGGGTGTGTGTCCGAACTTTCATCAAATAGGCCAAATTTTTTACCACATCTCCTTGGTGGCATGACATTACATCAAGCAAGGTTTCATGTTTTTCTGATCATTTTTAAATTTTTTGGAATTAAAATGCCATGGCACTCCATGCATGTGTCCATGCCGTGAGACGAATATGTTTGAAAATTCCTTCTAATTTACTGCACATGGAATTAACTCACTCACAAGTATAAAAAGATGATTTTTCAAACCGTTATGGTTAGCCGTTGCATGTAGATGAAGTTCAAATTTGAATTACGGTCATTAAATGGCTAGAAAATCACTTAAATGTCTTCAAAAGTCAAATGACCCCTGGAATTTTCTAAATTTTCACATGACAGTTGTATTAGTGCACATTAAATGTATAAAAAAAATTGAAGGCCGTAAGAGGAAGCTATCTCCTGTTCGTCATCAAACATGCATTGTTCCCTCTCGGAACCACGAGCCTTCTAGTGAGTTGCTCCGGTTTGTGAGGGGGGGTGTCCAAACTTTCGTCAAACAAGCCAATTTTTTCACCACATCATCTTGGTGGCATGACATTACATCAAGCAAGGTTTCATGTTTTTCTGATCATTTTTTAATTATTTGAATTAAAATGCCATGGCACTCCATGCATGTGTCCATGCCGTGAGACGAATATGTTTGAAAATTCCTTCTAATTTACTGCACATGGAATTAACTCACGCACAAGTGCACAAATATGATTTTTCAAACCGTTATGGTTAGGAATTGCATGTAGATGTAGTTCGAATTTCTATTATGGTCATTAAATGGCTAGAAAATCAGTTAAATGTCTTCAAAAGGTCCAATGACCCCTGAAATTTTCCAAATTTTCACATGACAGTTGTATTAGTGCATGTTACACGTAGAAAAGATTTGAAGGCCGTAAGAGGAAGCTATATCCCGTTCATCATCAAACATGCATTGTTCCCTCTCGGAACCATAAGCCTTCTAGTGACTTGCTCCGGTTTGTGAGGGGTGTGTGTCCAAACTTTCGTCACACATGCCCAATTTTTTACCACATCATCTTGGTGGCATGACATTACATCAACCAAGGTTTCATGTGTTTCTGATATTTTTTTAATTGTTTGGAATTTAAATGCCATGGCACTCCATGCTTAATTGTGTCATAGCCATTAGACCAATACGTTTAAAATTTCCTTCAAATTTACTGCACATGGAATTAAATCACACACAAGTACACAAAATATGACTTTTCAAACTGTTATGGTTAGCTGTTGCATGTACATGTAGTTCAAATTTCAATTTCGGTCATTAAATGGCTGGAAAATCACTTAAATGTCTTAAAAGGTCAAATGACCCCTGAAATATTCCAAAATTTGACATGACACTTTTATTAGTACTACAAATTTTCTCGTACATTTAAAACACCACCCGTTGCCACTTTACTCCAAATTAGTCTTTCACAGCTAATAAAAAATATCTACAACATCACACACAGTTGTATTCTAGGAAACGTTCGCGATGAAAATATCTGGGTCTATTTAAGTCTTCCTCCTTAAGCTTCACTGGCTCGTCTGCTCCAGTGCCGGCAACCCCCGAATCCATGAATCCCGATCCCCTTTCCCACACCCCCTTCTTGCAAAGATGACGCCCGTGGAAACGCTTCATGAAGGCCCGTATGATGGTCGCGTCCCCCCGAGCGCGGCTGCCTGCGACGAGACCACGCCGCCTATGCCAATAGTGCTGTCGCATCCGCATTGAGCATGACCGCTTCCATCGAGAGGGCATCTGCAGCCGACAGGGCAGCTGCAGCAGCCGAGACGGCTGCAGCTGCTGAAAGTGCAACTATCCATGGGTGGTTTTGGTAATTCCTAACAGCATATAGCCCATTGAGCTAATCCTATTTCAAGATAAATATTTCAGGAAAGCTCAATGTTTGGCATGGCATGGATTAGAAAGTGGACCCCTCAAAATACTAAGAAGACATGTTGGCTCAAGCTCAAAGCTCAGGACTCTACATTTTCTATTTTAGTGATCCAAGATCACATTGAGCCCATAGGAAAGCCAATACGATTGAAAGGGGATGAGGTGTTGCTTAATGGCTTGCTTGCTCAAAGTGCTTACTGATATGCTCCAAAACCCTCAACTACTTTCTCATACCCACATATGTCCCAAACCAAAAGTCAAACTCGGCCCCACCAAAATTTCCTACCCGACGCCACCGAGTTCACTTGACATAGCCACTGCCACAAACCCTAGTCGTTTCAGTCTCACCGAGATGGTATTGCAACCTCTCTGTTTCCCTTCGTAACGTTTCAGTCCAACCGAGATGAGCGATCGGTCCCACCGAGATTGCAATGCAAACTCTCTTTTTCCCCTTCATAATGTTTCGGTCCAACCGAGATAAGCGAATCGGTCACACCGAGTTTGCCACACCAACTCTCTATTTGCCTATTACCAAAATCGGTCCCACCGAGTTTGTGTAATCAGTCTCACCGAGATTATGTTATGCCCTAACCCTAATGGAATCGGTCCCACCGAATTGACATGCCGGTTCCACCGAAAATCCTCATGTTCACATTTTGAACTAAATCGGTGTGACCGAGTTTGGTGATTTGTGTGTAACAGTTAGATTTTGTGTGGAGGCTATATATACCCCTCCACCCACTCTTCATTCATAGAGAGAGCCATCAGAACATACCTACACTTCCAACACATATTTTCTGAGAGAGAACCACCTACGCTTGTGCTGAGGTCAAGATATTCCATTCCAACCACATAAATCTTGATATCTAGCCTTCCCCAAGTTGCTTTCCACTCAAACCCTCTTTCCACCAAATCCAATCCTATGAGAGAGAGCTGAGTGTTGGGGAGACTATCATTTGAAGCACAAGAGCAAGGAGTTCATCATCAACACACCATCTATTACCTTTTGGAGAGTGGTGTCTCCTAGATTGGTTAGGTGTCACTTGGGAGCCTCCGTCAAGATTGTGGAGTTGAACCAAGGAGTTTCTATGGGAAAGGAGATCACCTACTTCGTGAAGATCCACCCTAGTGAGGCAAGTCCTTCATGGGCGATGGCCATGGTCGGATAGACAAGGTTGCTTCTTCGTGGACCCTTCGTGGGTGGAGCCCTCCGTGGATTCGTGCAACCATTACCCTTCGTGGGTTGAAGTCTCCATCAACGTGGATGTACGATAGCACCACCTATCGGAACCATGCCAAAAATCTCCATGTCTACATTGCGTTTGGTCCCTCCAAACTCCTCCCTTTACCTTCATATGCAATTGTTTTACATTCCGCTGCTATACTCTTAGAATTGCATGTGTAGGTTGATTACTTGACTTGTGCTAAGTTGTTAAAATCTGCGATGAATTAAAATTCGGAAAAGGCTAGATTTTTATTTGGTCAAGTAGTCTAATCAACCCCCCCTCTAGACATACTTTTGATCCTACAAGTGGTATCAGAGCTTTGGTCTCCATTTGCTGTGATTTCAATAGCTTTTGGTGATCATAGCCTTGGTTTCACAACCTAGGAGAGTATGGCTTCTACCGAGGGAAATTACCACCGTAGAGGTCCTTACTTTGATGGTACAAATTTCTCTAGTTGGAAGCATAAGACGAAAATGCATATTCTTGGACATAACCCCGCTGTTTGGGCTATTCTGTGTCTTGGCTTGCAAGGTTAATTCTTTGATGGGAGAGAACCTAACCATGAAGCTACCGCGGAAGAGTTGAAGATGCTGCAATACAATGCTAAAGCTTGTGATGTTCTCTTGAATGGATTGTGCCCAGATGAATTCAACAAAATAAGCCGTCTTGAGAATGCAAAGGAAATTTGGGATACTTTGATTGATATGCACGAAGGTACCAACTCCGTCAAGGAATCCAAATTGGATGTGCTTCAAAGTCAACTTGACAAGTTCAAAATGAAGGATAGTGAAGGTGTCGCTGAAATGTACTCTAGGTTTGCTCTCATCACAAATGAGATTGCCGGCTTAGGAAGTGAAGAGATGACCGACAAATTCATCATCAAGAACATCCTAAGAGCCTTGGGTGGAAAATCTGATACCTTGTGCACATTGATACAAATGATGCCAAATTACAAAGATCTCAAGCCAACGGAAGTCATTAGAAGAATTGTTGCTCATGAGATGTCACTTAAGGATAAGGAAGAGCTCCACAACAACTCAAGTGGTGCTTACAAAGCCTCATGTGATGCTCCCACATCATCAAGTGAGAAACAAACCTTCAATGAATAATTGAGCCTAATGGTGAAGAACTTCAACAAGTTCTACAAGAGTATAAGCAAGGAAAGAATTTCCAACTCAAGGTCCTACAATGACAAAAGATCTTCAAGTCGTGAACGTAATTGCTACAATTGTGGAAGACCCGGTCACTACTCCAATGAGTGTACGGCTCCCTACAAAAGAAGAGAAGATTCTCACAAAAGAGCAAGTAGGAAAGAAGAATCACCACCAAGAGAGAGAAGGAGTAGAGAAGACCGTTATGAACAAAGAACATCACGGAGAAGCAAGGATTCTGAAAGGAAGGACAAATCATCAAGGAGCTACACAAAACGAAGACATCAAGCTCATGTTGGTGAATGGATATCCGGCTCCGACTCCGACAATCACTCCGAGAGCATTTATCACTCCGACTCCGAATATACTCAAGATGAAGGTGTTGCCGGTCTAGCACTTGTGTCAACCAACTCCTAGAACATATTTGAGTCACCAAATGAAGGTATTGGAAGATGCTTCATGGCTAAAGGCCCAAAGGCACACCCCGAGTATGTTGATTTCAATAGTGATGAAGATGATTTGCTAGGTGATGATGATTTACTTCTTGACAACTCTAGTTATGAAAACTATGATGAGCTTGCTATTAATCATGCTAATCAAGATAAAACGAATGACAATGATAATAAGGAGATTGAGTGTATAACTAAGGAACTAAACACTCTTAAGTTAGCTCATGAAACTACCTTGGAAGATCATCAAGAACTTTTAAAGACTCGTGAGAAGTTACGCTTTGAAAAGCTCAACCTTGAGAAAGAGCATGGGTTCTTAAAAGTGATCAATGATGATCTTCGCAAGAAAAGTTCTTCTTAGATTACCAAGCGTTTACTCTTGTCTACTTACATGCCTCAAGTTAAATCTAGCAACAAGAACAAGAAAGATTCTTCTTCTAGTAGTAACAATAATCATGCTAAATCCAATGATGTTGCTTCTAGTAGTTCTCTTGATTCCACTAATGATTCTCTTAGCCAAGTTACACTTGAGCAAGAAAATAGCTTATTGAAGGGAATTATAGAGAAAGGTGTTTACAAGAGTATTGCTGGAAGTAAGCAATTTGAGAAAATTGTATGCAAGCAAGGAAGACACCGGAAGAATCAAGGTGTTGGTTTTGAACGAAAGTTCAATGCCAATGGAGTTGAGTGGTAAGAAGATCAATACCCCAAGACGAAGTTTGTTCCTCAACAAGATAAGTATGATCCTACTTCTTTCCAAGGAACACAAGCTCAAGATGATCTTCCACCACAAGATCACAAGCTAAAGGGCAAGGACAAGCTTCAAGAGGATATTGATGCATTTGAAGAAGCCCCTAAGGCATTGGTCAAGTGGGTTCCCAAGACTACATCAAGTTATACTTCATCAAGTACGACTACAACTCCAAGGATTCCCATCAAGGTGGTGTGGATCCCGAAGAAGAAGAACTAGAGAGTTCTTGAGGGTGACTTCGCCAACATACTTCACTCATATCATTTTGGCAAGGTGATGTAGGGTAGGAACCTGATCGGCCAATCTTTCAGGAAAGGAGCGGATCCCGCGATGAACACGAAGAACACGAGGATAGAAACGAGGGTAAACACGGGGAAAACACAAGAGAGACACTCAAACCAACAAGAATGATTACACAAGTGCTAGATCCTCGAAACACGATAGGAGATACAAGATCCAAAGTCAAGAATGGATGATACAAAGGTAACTGGTCTTCTCCGTGAGGAGGTCTTGATGTTTTTCTCCGCAAGGAGGTCTTGAATCCAAAGGTATCTTCTCCGTAGAGGCCACGGTCTCTCTCATGGAGTAGATTCGATGTGGATGAGCAATGTTGTGTCTCTAAATATGAGCTAAACCAATGCTA
Organism: Triticum aestivum; assembly: GCF_018294505.1. Taxonomy (NCBI): domain Eukaryota; kingdom Viridiplantae; phylum Streptophyta; class Magnoliopsida; order Poales; family Poaceae; genus Triticum; species Triticum aestivum. Next base: position 236,788,388 of record NC_057806.1, read on the forward strand.
ACCCTAGAAAGGAGGAGGGAGAGGTCTATATATAGTCTTAGTGTAAAAGGGGCGAAAAGGGGGTACATGGGCTGCGGCCCAACACATGGTTGTGCACTGGCTTTGGACGTCCGGGAGTCACCGTTCGTCCGGAGGCTCGCGAGGGTCTGGACATCCGGTGCCTGTCGGACATCCGTAAGTTTGGCTCGGGTGTGCTTCGGTCGGACGTCCGGTTGGAGGTCGTCCATTGGACTTCGGAAATCCGTAGATTTGGCTCGGGTGCGGTGGCGTCGGTCTTCCGGAGAGGGCCGAATGTCCGGAGCCTGGAGATCGTCGGACGTCCGGTCCTGTCCAGTCGTCCGGAGCCTGTAGCTTCTTCTTCATCACTTCTTCTTCTCCGTCTTCACGTCCATCTTCCACTTCTTCTTCTCCTCGCTCCTTACCTTCTCCATGGTACCTGAGTATGCACTATGTGTCCGTATGAGGTAGTAGCCATGTCTCATGTGCATCAAAGTGGAAATGTGAGAGGAGAGATGTCACCTCAGTTTGAAGAGCTCTTGCACATGCTCGTGTCATGGGTCCGCTGGGCACTTGGTGAGACGATGGTAGGTCCATGGGGATGACCTTGGGATGCTCCACAGCATATCCCCTCCCTTGGGGAAGTTCTGTCCTCGGATCAAATTCTTCATCACCATGGAAGCGCGAGAGGTCCTTGACATTCAAGATATCGCTCACGTTGTACTTTTCACGTGGGAGGCCGATCTTGTAAGTGTTCTCATTGTAGCAGGCGAGCACCTTGAAGGGTCCATCCGCTCGTGGTCGAAGTTTGGACTTGCGTTCTTGGGGAAAGCGGTCCTTGCGAAGGTGTAGCCACACGAGATCTCCGGTGTTGAATACCATAGGTTGCTTGTTGAAGTTGAGCTTGGTCGCAAGGCGTTGAACTTGGCGATCGATGGTGTTTCTTGTATCTTCATGCACCTTCTTGAGATGTGTCACTCCTGCACTTGTGTCCAAATTGATGCGCTCTTGGAGTGGTAGAGGAAGAATGTACAATGGTGACAATGAAGGAAATATGCCCTAGAGGCAATAATATAGTTATTATTTATTTCCTTATTTCATGATAAATGTTTATTATTCAAGCTAGAATTGTATTAACCGGAAACATAATACATGTGTGAATACATAGACAAACATGTCACTAGTATGCCTCTACTTGACTAGCTCATTGATCAAAGATGGTTAGGTTTCCTCACCATTGACATGAGTTGTTATTTGATCAATGGGATCACATAATTAGGAGAATGATGTGATTGAATTGACCCATTCTGTTAGCTTAGCACTTGATCGTTTGTTTACTGCTATTGCTTTCTTCATGACTTATGCATGTTCTTTTGACTATGAGATTATGCAACTCCCGAATACAGGAGGAACACTTTGTGTGCTACCAAACGTCACAATGTTACTAGGTGATCATAAAGGTGCTCTACAGGTGTTTCCGATGGTACTTGTTGAGTTGGCATAGATCAAGATTAGGATTTGTCACTCCGATTGTCGGAGAGGTATCTCTGGGCCCTCTCGGTAATACACAACACTATAAACCTTGCAAGCATGATAACTAATGAGTTAGTTACGGGATGATGTATTACGGAACGAGTAAAGAGACTTGCCGGTAACGAGATTGAACTAGGTATTGGATACCGACAATCGAATCTCGGGCAAGTAACATACCGATGACAAAGAGAACAACGTATAGTGTTGTGCAATTTGACTGATAAAGATCTTCGTAGAATATGTAGGAACCAATATGAGCATCCAGGTTCCGCTATTGGTTATTGACCGGAGACGTGTCTCGGTCATGTCTACATAGTTCTTGAACCCGTAGGGTCCGCACACTTAAAGTTCTGTGACGATCAGTTTTCTGAGTTTATATGTTTTGATGTACCGAAGGTAGTTCAGAGTCCCGGATTTGATCACGGACATGAAGAGGAGTCTCGAAATGGTCGAGACATAAAGATTTATATATTGGAAGTATATATTTGGATATCGGAAGTGGTCCGGGTGAAATCGGGATTTTACCGGAGTACCGGGGGTTACCGGAACCCCCCCCCCCCCCCGGGGGTCTAATGGGCTGTGATGGGCCTTATTAGAAGAGAGGAGGGGCTGCCAGGACTGGCCGCCCCCCCTCTACCTCTAGTCTGAATTGGACAAGGAGGGGGGCGCCCCCCCCTTTCCTTCCTCTCTCCCTCCTCCTTCCCCCTTCTCCTATTCCATCTAGGAAAGGAGGGAGTCCTACTCCCGGTGGGAGTAGGACTCCTCCTGGCGCGCCTCCTCCTGGCCGGCCGCCTCACCCCCCTTGATCCTTTATATATGGGGGCAGGGGGCACCTCTAGACACACAAGTTGATCATTGAGATCTCTCCAGCCGTGTGCGGTGCCCCCTCCACCATAATCCACCTCGGTCATACTGTAGCGGTGTTTAGGCGAAGCTCTGCTGCGGTAGCTTCATCAACATCGTCACCATGCCATCATGCTGACGAAACTCTTCCCCAAGCTCTACTGGATTGTGAGTTCGCGGGACGTCACCGAGCTGAACGCGGAGATGCCGTGCGTTCGGTGCTGAGGATCGGTCGATCGTGAAGACGTACGACTACATCAACTGCATTGTCATAACGCTTCCACTTAACGGTCTACGAGGGTACGTGGATGACACTCTCCCCTCTCGTTGCTGTGCATCACCATGATCTTGCGTGTGCGTAGGAATTTTTTGAAATTACTACGTTCCCCAACAGTGGTATCAGAGCCTGGTTTTATTCGTTGATGTTATATGCACGAGTAGAACACGAGTGAGTTGTGGGCCATAGAAGTCATAGTGCTTACTAGCATGTCATACTTTGGTTCGGCGGTATTGTTGGATGAAGCAGCCTGGACCGACATTACGCGTACGCTTACGTGAGACTGGTTCTACCGACGTGCTTTGTACACAGGTGGCTGGCGGGTCTCAGTTTCTCCAACTTTAGTTGAACCAAGTGTGGCTACTCCCGGTCCTTGAGAAGGTTAAAACAACACCAACTTGACGAACTATCGTTGTGGTTTTGATGCGTAGGTAAGAACGGTTCTTGCTCAGCCCGTAGCAGCCAAGTAAAACTTGCAACAACAAAGTAGAGGACGTCTAACTTGTTTTTGCAGGGCATGTTGTGATGTGATATGGTCAAGACATGATGCTATATTATTGTGTGAGATGATCATGTTTTGTAACGGAGTTATTGGCAACTGGCAGGAGCCATATGGTTGTCGCTTTATTTTATGCAATGTAATCGCCCTGTAATTGCTTTACTTTATCACTAAGCAGTAGCGATAGTCGTAGAAGCAATAGTTGGTGAGACGACAACGATTCTATGATGGAGATCAAGATGTCGCGCCGGTGACGATGGTGGTCATGACGGTGCTTCAGAGATGGAGATCACAAGCACAAGATGATGATGGCCATATCATATCACTTATATTGATTGCATGTGATGTTTATCCTTTATGCATCTTATTCTGCTTTGTTTGACGGCAACATTATAAGATGATCTCTCACTAAATTTCAAGATAAAAGTGTTCTCCCTGAGTATGACCGTTGCCAAGGTTCGTCGTGCCGAGACACCACGTGATGATCGGGTGTGATAAGCTCTACGTCCATCTACAATGGGTGCAAGCCAGTTTTGCACATGAAGAATACTCGGATTAAACTTGACGAGCCTAGCATATGCAGATATGGCCTTGGAACACTGAGACCGAAAGGCCGAGCATGAATCATATAGTGGATATGATCAACATAGTGATGTTCACCATTGAAAACTACTCCATTTCACGTGATGATCGTTCATGGTTTAGTTGATATGGATCACATGATCACTTAGATGATAAGAGGGATGTCTATCTAAGTGGGAGTTCTTAAGTAACATTATTAATTGAACTTAAATTTATCATGAACTTAGTACCTGATAGTATTTTTGCTTATCTATGTTGTTGTAGATAGATGGCCCGTGTTGTTGTTCCGTTGAATTTTAATGCGTTCCTTGAGAAAGCAAAGTTGAAAGATGATTGTAGAAATTACACGTACTTGGTCCGTAACTTGAGGATTATCCTCATTGTTGCATAGAATAATTACGTCCTGGAAGCACCGCTGGGTGCCAGGCCTGCTGCAGATTCTGCTGACAACGTTAAGAACGTTTGGCAGAGTAAAGCTGGTGACTACTATATAGTTCAGTGTGCCCTGCTTTACGGCTTAGAACCGGGACTTCAACGACGTTTTGAACATCATGGAGCATATGAGATGTTACAGGAGTTGATGTTAATATTTCAATCAAATGCCCGGATTGAGAGATATGAAGTCTCCAATAAGTTCTATAGCTGCAAGATGGAGGAGAATAGTTCTGTCAGTGAGCATATACTCAAAATGCCAGGGTATCATAATCACTTGACTCAACTGGGAGTTAATCTTACTGTTGATAGTGTCATTGACAGAGTTCTTCAATCACTGCCACCAAGCTACAAAAGCTTCGTGATGAACTATAATATGCAAGAGATGAATAAGACTATTCCCGAGCTCTTCGCGATGCTAAAGGCTGCGGAGGTGGAAATCAAGAAGGAGCATCAAGTGTTGATGGTCAATAAGACCACCGGTTTCAAGAAAAAGGGCAGAGGGAAGAAGAAGGGTTACTTCAAGAAGAACGACAAACAAGTTGATGTTCAGGAGAAGAAACCCAAGTCTGGACCTAAGCCTGAGAACGAGTGCTTCTACTGCAAACAGACTGGTCACTGGAAGCGGAACTGCCCCAAGTATTTGGCGGATAAGAAGGATGGCAAGGTGAATAAAGGTATATGTGATATACATGTTATTGATGTGTACCTCACGAGAGCTCGCAGTAGCACATGGGTATTTGATACTGGTTCTGTTGTTAATATTTGCAACTCGAAATAGGGACTACGAATTAAGCGAAGACTGGCTAAGGACGAGGTGACGATGAGCGTAGGAAATGGTTCCAAAGTCGATGTGATCGCCGTCGGCACGCTACCTCTACATCTACCTTCAGGATTAGTTTTAGACCTAAATAATTGTTATTTGGTGCCAGCGTTAAGCATGAACATTATATCTGGATCTTGTTTGATGCGAGACATTTATTCATTTAAATCAGAGAATAATGGTTGTTCTATTTATATGAGTAATATCTTTTATGGTCATGCACCCTTAAAGAGTGGTCTATTCTTGTTTAATCTCAATAGTAGTGATACACATATTCATAATGTTGAAACCAAAAGATGCAGAGTTAATAATAATAGTGCAACTTATTTGTGGCACTGTCGTTTGGGTCATATTGGTATAAAACGCTTGAAGAAACTCCATACTGATGGAGTTTTGGAATCACTTGATTATGAATCACTTGGTACTTGCGAACCATGCCTTATGGGCAAGATGACTAAAACGCCATTCTCCGGAACTATGGAGCGAGCAACAGATTTCTTCGAAATCATACATACTGATGTATGTGGTCCGATGAATATTGAGGCTCGCGGCGGGTATCGTTATTTTTTCACCTTCACAGATGATTTGATCAGATATGGGTATATCTACTTAATGAAACATAAGTCTGAAACATTTGAAAAGTCCAAAGAATTTCAGAGTGAAGTGGAAAATCATCTTAAAAAGAAAATAAAGTTTCTGCGATCTGATCGTGGAGGAGAATATTTGAGTTACGAGTTTGGTCTACATTTGAAACAATGCGGAATAGTTTCGCAACTCACGCCATCCGGAACACCACAGCGTAATGGTGTGTCCGAATGTTGTAATCATATTTTACTAGATATGGTGTGATCTATGATGTCTCTTACTGATTTACCGCTATCATTTTGGGGTTATGCCTTAGAGACGGCTGCACTCACGTTAAATAGGGCACACTATAAGAAATATGTCAACTTATGACCTTCTGTTAGTGACCCTGGAAGAATTGGTCATAAATTTATGACCATTTTAGACCAATTGGTCAAAAGGTGTCTGGGAGGCTCCAAACCCTAAACCATAACGACCATTTTGGTCAGAAAGGTCATAATTTCATTAGAGGAAATGGTTGTAAAGCTAGTAGCATTGTCCACTGCCTCATGCCTAGCTAATAACGACCAATGTAAAATGGTCACTACACTTGAGTTTTAATGAATTAGGATGATTAGGCAGCCACCTCAACAACCTAGCTTATGTGTCATTGTCTAGGTGCCATTTTTGCTTAAATGTTAATATTCAACAGACATACTGGGCACACATTGATAGGCAGGACCCATTTTTGCTTAAATGTTAATATTCGCCCAAAAAAGATGCACGAGGTGGGACTCGAACCCACGACCTCGCGCTTGGTTTGCTCGCTTGCTACCGCTGGGCTAGAGAGGGACAGTTGCTCATGTCTGGGAGTTTATCTATACATTATATAAAACTATGGCTCTCTCATATCATTAACAAGTGGGACCTTTCGACCAGGTGGCATCGAACAGAGCAACGATTAGCAACACTGATAGGCGGGACCCATTTGACAGGTGGGTGAGCGAGCGTTTAATAACCTAAAAAATGTGCGCTAGCGGGGACTCGAACCCACGACCTGGCGCTGGGTTCGCTCGTTCGGTATCGCTGGGCTAGAGAGGGCTTGTTGCTAATGTGTGGGTAGTTTTCTATATAGTATATAAAATCACGGCTCTCACGTATCAGTGACAAGTGGGACCTTCCGACCAGGTGGCGGCGGGTGGCATCAAACAGAGCAACACTTAGCATTTTTCTAGGTCTTCCGACCAGGTGGTGGCGGGCGGCGGTGGAAGCAACCAGCAGGGAACACTCGGACGAGGGCGGGGCTGGCGGGCGGTGGGCGAGCGGGGCCAACGGCCGAAGCAACCAGCAGGGGCCGCTCGCCTTGCCCACAACCTCGCCGCAGGTGTCCTCGCCCACGGCCTCACGGCGGAAGCAACCAGTAGGGGCGGAGGCGGGGGCGGGGCCGGCAGCGGAGGTAACCAGCAGGGGGCGGAGGCGAGGCAAGGGCGTGGAGGCTAAGCGACCAACAGGGGCGTGGGCGACAGATGGTGGTGGGGGCGGTGGGTGAACGACGTCATCGCCCATGCAAGGAGAGGCTCGCCGAGCATGGGGGACTCACCGAGCATGGGGGACTAGCCGCCGCCGTCGCAAGCACACCTCCTGGTATGCACCCCTCAACTCTTCCCCCTATCCTCTCTCACTATCTGCAGCTCATCACCGAGCATGGATTTCAGTGGGAGATGGATTTCAGTCAGTTGTACTTCAGCATAGATGAATTTGGTTGATGCACTATTAGGAGTTAGGAGATAGCTTCCTTGTTAAGAATTCTTCAGGCCTTGTTCGGTTAAGATTTGGGGGCAATTTGAGCTAGATAGCCTCAGTTGTTCTTCAATTGTTTGTCTACAGATTGTTAGGATAATAGTAATTGTAATTGATAGAAACATTATTTTTTAGGAGCTAGCTAGCTTGGTCTTCTCAGAAACATGATCCTTCTAAATCTTGGTTTGGTTAAATTTGAATTAGCCTTCTCTGCAAAGTAAATTCATGCCAATTTCAATGTTTGTTTGATTTATAGTTTGGTTTGTTTCAATGTTGTGGTCAGGCAATTAGCATATAATTTTTTTCTGGAATTTTAGCTTCCATCCATTTTCAATAATTAATGTTGATGCACTTAGTTTGATCTGCTAAGTTGCAACAATTTGTTGTCTTTGGCATGTGGATAGAAGCTGGATTAGAAAAGGAGTTAGAAAGTTTTCGAAAGAACATATGAAAGGAGTTGATGATTTCATGGCATTTGTTCGAGCAAATTTTGCCAACGATGCTCACATTCTTTGCCCATGCTGCGAATGCCTCAACCGTTCAAGAATGGCTCAAGGAAGAGTGGAAGATCATCTGCTTCTTAATGGGATGTCCAGCACATATGATAGGTGTATATATCTTGGAGAACCTTTAGACAGACAACCTCCACATTTTGAGGCTGATACAGAGGCCCCTCATATGATGGGTGGTGGTGATGCTGGCATTGATTTCATGGAGAAGGTTTTGCAAGATAATGCTGGTTCGGAGGAAGAGGATGGGCATGAAGATGATAGGATTCCTGACCTATTGAAGGATTTATACGATGCTGAAGATCGTGCTGATGGACAGAAGTCATCGTTTGCTGAGGTGTTAGAGGAGGTGAAGCGCGCAGCTGATGAAGGGGGTAAATTTTCAAGATTTACCTTCACCGTGAAGTTACTCCACATCAAGTCTTTCTACCGGATTATCAATGCTGCATTCAACGCAATACTCCACCTTTTGAGCTTGAAATTCTCTGCTAGTTGTGTTCCCAGATCTTATGATGAAGCATTGAGCATAATTCGCATGCTAGGGTTAGGTTATGTGTCAATACATGCGTGCCCAAATAACTGTGTCTTGTTTCAGAAGGATTTAGCAAAGCATGGCAACTGTCCAAAATGCAATGCCTCTAGGGGAAAGATGCTGATGGGAAGAATTCAATACCGGAGAAGGTACTAAGGCACTTTCCGTTGATACCAAGGCTGCAGTGGATGTTCATCTCGAAGAAATCATCGCGTGAGGTATAGTGGCACAAGCTGAAGCGACAACCTGTAGACAATGAGCTGAGCCATCCAGCGGACGGAGAGGCATGGAAAGAGTTTGACCGTATACATTTAAAATTTGCTGCATATCCAAGGAACATAAAACTTGGCATTGCCACAGATGGGTTTAATCCGTTTTGGAACATGACCACATCTTATAGCATGTGGCTAGTTTTTGTGGTGCCGTACAACATACCACCATGGGCATGCATGGATCAGTGCAACTTCATGATGTAATTGCTTATCCCTGGTCCAGAGTCTCCAGGAAAGGATTTTGATGTCTTTATGGAGCCCCTCGTAGAAGAACTGCTCCAGCTCTGGACTGGTGTACCTACATACGATGCCTTGAGTCCGGAAGAAAAGTTCAATCTACGTGCTGCAATCATATGATCCATCCATGATTTCCCGGCTCTGCACACTCTGTCTGGGAGGATCACAGCGGGTTATAAGGCTTGTGTCCATTGTGAAAAAGACCCTTGCTCAAAGAGAATAAGGAGCAAGATCTGCTATATTGGGCACCGCCGCTTTCTCCCCTGAAACCATCGCTGGCGAAGAAGGAAAGATTTTAATGGTGAGAATGAAACCCGTGACAAGCCAGCTGAATTCACTAAAGAAGAGCTGGAGTAGCAACTTGAAAAGGTGAAAGATGTGAGACCAGGAAAGCTTGCGAAGAAAAGAAAGCGTGAGGAAGGTCAATGTTGGGACCGAAGGTCTTGTTTGTGGGACCTGCCATACTGGGCTGATCTGAAATTATGGCATAATCCCGATGTAATGCACATTGCGAAAAACATATGCGAGAATCTGCTAGGGACGTTTCTACACATTGAAGGGAAGACAAAGGACACGGTTAGTTCTAGGCTTGATTTGGAGGATATGGGCATAAGAGAAGATTGGCATCTACAGCACAATGAAGATGAAGATTCATTTGAAATGCCACGTGCATGGTATACAATTAGTAAAGAACAAAAGCTTGCATTCTGTGAATTCCTAAGAGCGGTGAAATTTCCAGATGGTTATGCTGCTAACCTAGCAAAGTGTGTTACTTCTGATGGATTCAAGCTTTCAGTACTGAAAACCCATGATTGTCACATCCTCCTCCAAAGCATTTACAGGTGGGCCTCCGAGGAATCATGGACAAGGATATATATGAAGTGGTTGCTGAGCTGGGAAATTTCTTTAGAGAACTGTGCTGCAAAGCACTCAAGTTAACTGTCCTGGAAAGACTTGAAAAAGAAATCCCAATTATTCTTTGCAAGCTTGAGAAGATTTTCCCTCCAGCTTTCTTCACTGTGATGGTCCATTTGGTGGTGCACTTACCAAAAGAGGCAATGCTTAGAGGCCATGTGCAATACGGTTGGATGTACCCAATCGAAAGAAGGCTGCTTACTTGTAAGTGTTATGTGTGAAACACGGCAAGACCTAAAGGTTCTATTGCAGAAGCATATGTCGTTGAGGAGTGCTTGACTTTTTGCTCTAGATACTTTGGCGATGTGGATACAAGATGGAACCGGTCGGGCAGAAATAGAGAGTGGTTTGATTCGCAAAGTGGTGATGTCTCTGTTTTCAACCATGGTGTGAACTTTCTTGGAGCCTCACAATACTTGGAGGCTGGTGATGAGTATGACAAGATGGTTTGGTATGTGCTCAGCAATTACGTCGAGGTTCTACCATATATTGAGTACGTTATATCTTGTGCACTCATTATATTTTTTTTGCTTGGGTTGGCACCAGCCTAATGTTTTAATTCACATGTTTTGTTTGCATTGCAGGAAATGCAAGGAAGAGTTAAATTAGGAAGAAAGCAAGATCAATGTTGATAAAAGGGTTGCCAAGGGGTTTGCTAATTGGTTTAAGAATCATGTGAGATCTTTAGCCACATGTTTGATGTTTTCTATGTTATTCACCAATTGTTCAATACCATTGTTTGCTAAATGGTTTATTTGTGCACATTGAAAGTTGCATGAGGAGAAGAAGGTCAGTGATGATCTATTTTCTTTGGCATGCTTACCGGATAAGCGAGTGAGAGTGTATTCAACATGCATTGCTGACGGTGTCCGATACCACACCATTGACCACGAGGAAAAAAGGAAGATACAGAATAGTGGAATCGTCACTGAGGGGTTGGATGATCTTGAGATCATTGACTTCTATGGTCAGTTGAGAAGCATCATAGAGTTGCAGTACAACTCTAGTGGAGGCATCCATCGCTCGGTTTTCTTATTTCGCTGTGACTGGTTTGAGCTTGGTAGCAAGAAGAAGAGAGACTCTTTTCTCAAATATGATGGCCACTTCAAAAGCATCAACACTGCAAGGTGCTGGTATAAGTGTGATCCCTTTATTCTAACAACACAAGCACCAATGGTGTTTTATCTGCCAGACACTCTTTTGCACGGAAAATGGCGAGTTGTGCAAAACTTTGAGCACAGACACTTGTGGAGTGTGACTGAAACTGAAGTGGAAAAGGGCCCCGGTGATGGTGGACTAACATACCAAGATGATGACTCTACGGAAGTTCGGTTGTAAGCTGATGATGACTATGGAAGTTCCGGTGCAAAGCAGAGTGCGAAGGGACCGGGAACGTGTGATGGTTGATGCTGTAGTAGTTGAAGGCGTCAAGAAAAGAAGAAAGGCGGTAGCGGATGGACATGAGAGCGAGGATGAGGAAAACAGGACTGATCATACTATGCTGCAATATTGTAGTCATTATGAGGAAAACAAGAGTGGGCATAGAGTTCCTTGTTTTCGTATTGACGACGATGAGTAGCGAAGGTAAATTTGGTATCCTTGGTGAGCTAATGCTATTTTGTCTCCTTGGTAGTTGTTGTTGATGTGATCCTGATGTAGTTTTTGTACTACAAATCTCTCCAGGTACCAAAATGCATGAGACAGATGATGGTTGAAGATACAATGCAAAATGATGTAGTTTTGGTGATGGAAGATACACTTCAAAATGAAGTTGTTGTTTTGAATGAAGATGAAAAATGATGAACTGAAGATGTTGTTTTTAGAGCTGTTTTTCTTAGTTTGGGTGATCATGTAGTTTTGATTGTGATGTAAAAGATTGCAAATTGATGTTGTTTTTGGACTGAAGATGTTTTTTGAACTGAAGATGTTGTTTTTGGTGAACTGAAGATGTTGTTTTTGGTGTACTGAAGATGATTTCAGAGCTGTTTTAATTGAATTTTGCACTACATGGGCGCGCTCCATTAGACAGCCGTTTCATTGTGAGCAAAAAAATATGCGTGAGTGGGGACTCGAATCCACAACCGTGCGCTCGTTTCATTGTGTTTCTACCACTGGGCTAGAAAGAGGCTACTGGTCTTCTCCTCTATGTCATCTATTTTAAAATCATCAAACTAGTCAAGTATCAAACACACATCCCACTGACAAGTGGGCCAGTCGACCCACTCGCTGACAAGTGGGCCTTTGCTACTCTACCCAAGCTGCCAAAATATATGTGCGCGGCCAAAAAATATGCGTGAGCGGGGGCTCGAACCCACAACCTGGCGCTTATTTTGTTGTGTTTCTACCACTGGACTAGGAAGAGGCTATTGGTTTTGTAATCTATGCCCACCCTTTTCAACATATCAAACTAGTCACGTAGCAAACACAGAACTCGCTGCCAAGTGGACCCACTCCTCCTCTCCACTCGAACCGCTCCTCCTCTCCATTCTCCACTCGACCCACTCCTCCTCTCCGCCGCATCCCCTTCCCCTCCATCGACGGCGACGGCCTCACACCGCCGCCGACTCCTCCGCTGCCGACTCCCTCCTCTCTCTCTCTTTCTCTCTCCTGAGGTATGAATCCTTCCTCTCTCTCTCCCCTTCCTCTTAACTTAGTTTTCTGCTACTGGTTAGATTAGGACTCTTGCTGCCGCCTAGATTGGATTAGATTAGATAGGGATTTGGATTAGATTAGGGTTTGATTTGGTTAGGGTTTGATTCGGACTGGATTCGATTAGGTTAGGGTTGGATTAGATTAGGGTTTGATTAGTGGGATATGAATCAAGACCAATACTCATGCGCTCGAGTGCGTCCCTGCTGCTACCACTGCTCGCTCGTGCCCGTACTCCGCAGAAGCCATGGCTCTGCCTTTTCGTTCCATTAGTTTCCTCTCTAGCTAGCCGAAATCACTCTGAAGCTGTGAACCGAACGCGTGTGTTCTGAATCTTCTGAACTGGATGCTTGAAAGATAGTTTTTTCCTTCTAAAAAGATTTGCTTGCCTGTCCTTGCTGATAATTTGATAGCAGAGCAGTGTTGGTTGTCATATTTTTGTTCTGAAATTTGTCTGCTAATCTGGGCATCCACTGCTTTGTTGGGCTGAACATTATAACTCAAAATTCAAAACATATGCCATCACTTTGCGTCCAAAAGTATATCTATGGCTATACGCTTTCATGCTGCCCTATGTGCTTTCCAACATATATTTGAAGTGTAACTAGACTTTCGCAGTTGGATGTATTCTGAACATATGAGTTTATCTCCTGAACCCAGGTTACTTACTGAACATAGAGTAGCAAAATTGAAAGTATATATTTTCAGTAATATAGATGCCAATCTCATTACCTTTTTCAGTTAGGAGGTAGTAAGGATTCAATTTTGTACAAATCTCATTTATAATAGATTTATAGATACGTTCAGTATGCCAATATTCAGATATGGATGGGTTTAGATAGGGATATTTTCTGTCATTTATGCCAATGTTCAGATATGTTCATTTATAGATATGGAACAATGTCCAGTCCTATTTATAGCTATGTCCTGCTTAGAGTAGTGTCCTGTTTATAGCTTTTGGTCCATTTATAGTTGATATGGTTCTAGCTGTTTTCTGGTCCATTTATAGTAGATTTTAGTGTTGTTGCTGTTGGTGGTCACCTGATGATGTTGCTGTTGTTATTCTTCTTGTGGTTACCTGATGGGTGCTGTTGATGTTGATGGGTGCACATGATGTTGTTATTCTTGTTCTGGTTACCTGATGGGTGCTGTTGATGTTTTCAGAGAAGTGAGATGGCTGGCTTGGAAGGTTTCGAGTTCATCGAGATCGTAATTGAGAAATCTTGCAGTAGGCAGGTATATTTATCATCCCTCATCTCTTTAATTATCATCACTCTGCTGTCTAGTGCTTGATTGGCACAATTAACCACTGCTTGACCCTTGCTGCAGAGGTTGCCTGACAAGTTTGTGAAGATGCTCGCCGGTCGTGAGCCCCACAAAGTGAAGCTGCGAGATGCCGGCAGCGGGCTTCGTAGGCTGTGGGACATGTTGGTGGTGTCCGATGGTGAAGGCCACTGATGTCTACTACACAACCCTCTTCTTGTAGATGTTGTTGGGCCTCCAAGTGAAGTGGTTTGTAGGACAGTAGCAAATTTCCCTCAAGTGGATGACCTATGGTTTATCAATCCGTAGGAGGCATAGGATGAAGATGGTCTCTCTCAAGCAACCCTGCAACCAAATAATAACGAGTCTCTTGTGTCCCCAACACACCCAATACAATGGTAAATTGTATAGGTGCACTAGTTCGGTGAAGAGATGGTGATACAAGTGCAATATGGATGGTAGATAAAGGTATTTGTAATCTGAAATTATAAAATCAGCAAGGTAACTAATGATAAAAGTGAGCGTAAATGGTATTGCAATGATAGGAAATAAGGCCTAGGGTTCATACTTTCGCTAGTGTAAGTTCCCTCAACAATACTAACATAATTGGATCACATAACTATCCCTCAACATGCAACAAAGAGTCACTCCAAAGTCACTAATAGCGGAGAACGAACGAAGAGATTATGGTAGAGTACGAAACGACCTCAAAGTTATTCTTTCCAATCAATCCATTGGGATATTCCTATAAGTGTCACAAACAGCCCTAGAGTTCGTACTAGAATAACACCTTAAGACACAAATCAACCAAAACCCTAATGTCACCTAGATACTCCAATGTCACCTCAAGTATCCGTGGGTATGATTATACGATATGCATCACACAATCTCAGATTCATCTATTCAACCAACACAAAGGACCTCAAAGAGTGCCCCAAAGTTCCTACTGGAGAATCACGACGAAAACGTGTGCCAACCCCTATGCATAGGTTCCCAATGTCACGAAACCCGCAAGTTGATCACCAAGACATACATCAAGTGTTCTCAAATCTTTAAAGACTCAATTCGATAAGATTTCTTCAAAGGGGAAACTCAATTCATTACAAGAGAGAAGAGGGGGAGGAGAAACATAGGATCCAACTATAATAGCAAAGCTCGCGATACATCAAGATCGTGCCAAATCAAGAACACGAGAGAGAGAGAGATCAAACACATAGCTACTGGTACATACCATCAGCCCCGAGGGTAAACTACTCCCTCCTTGTCATGGAGAGCACCGTGATAATGAAGATGGCCACCGGTGAGGGATCCCCCCTCCGGCAGGCTGCCGGAACAGGGTCCCGATTGACTTTTGGTGGCTACGGAGGCTTCTGGCAGCGGAACTCCCGATCTAATCTCCATTCTGGATGTTTTTGGGTACGTGGAGTTATATAGGCGGAAGAAGTACGTCAGGGGAGCCACGAGGGCCCCACGAGGCAGGGGGTGTGCCCTAGGGGGGTGGGCGCGCCCCCCACCCTCGTGGCTTCCTCGTTCCTTCCTTGACGTGGGGTCCAAGTCCATCGGGTGGCTTTCCTTCCAAAAATAACTTCTCTAGTTGATTTCGTTCCGTTTTGACTCCGTCTGATATTCCTTTTCTTTGAAACACTGAAATAGGCATATAACAGCAAATCTGGGTTGGGCCTCCGGTTAATAGGTTAGTCCCAAAAGTAATATAAAAGTGGATAATAAATCCCAATATTGCCCAAAATAGTAGATAATATAGCATGGAGCAATCAAAAATTATAGATACGTTGGAGACGTATCAGCCACATGTACCTAGGGCCCGGTTAGGAGCAGTTCGCCCGCGCCCATGAGTTATAGCTCGGGCACTTACTTGTCTTCCGCTACGACGGCGACGCCATGTTCACCGTGAAGATGTTTGAAAACACCATGTGCTGCATGTACTACCAACACGACGATGATGCCAGTAAGCTCTCTGCCTCTCTTCTTCATGTCCTTTTGGCTTCCTCTACCTGCACGACGACAACACCATGTTCACACTTTGTTGCATTTGGCCAGGCAATGGGAGCAGCAGCGGAGATGACGAGGAGCAGAGCAGGGATGACGATGAGCAGAGCGGGGATGACGATGAGCAACCTATTCTGGCTGACGACGACCCTGCTATGGTGGTGGCGGATGACGACCTTGCTATGGTGGTGGCTGACGATGACCCTGCTATGGTGGTGGCGGACAACGACCCTGCTATGGTGGTGGCTGACGACGACCTCGCGATTGTGGTGCCTAATGATGACCTCACAATGGTGGTGCCTGACAATGACCTCGTGATGGTGGTGGCGCCTGCAATCCCACAGCTTGGCGACAGGACCATGCCAATTATGGTAGAAGAGTACATCCGCATTGGGATTCGTCACTCTGAGCGCATCAGGTTGATGAAGGAGAAGAAGGAGGAGTGAAAATGATAAGAAATGAAGTGGCAATGTTAAGCATGTTAGGTTTAAGCTTGTTAGTGTAATCTGAACATGTCAATTTTAAGTATGTCATGTTTAATTTTGTGCATGCTCATGGATGCTGTATGAGAGTGTCATCTAAACATGTAAATTTCTTAATTATGAATATTTAGTTTGGTAATTGATGGCAATTGAATTTTTTTATGCATGCTCATGGATGAAAGATAAAATTACGGGTTTTTGTGCATGCTCATGTATGAAACAATATAAGTTTCATTTTTTGAATGCTAAAAACATGACTCAAACCCTAGCCACGGACGACCGCCGTGACGAAATCAGCTGGTTTTTGAAAACACCATAAAAAATTCAAAAATTGTTTTTCATTTTTGAATGCTAAAGACATCCGTTTTTCGTGAAGTGGCTACAAGGAGGGTCACCCCAAACGGAGCCATTCCATGTCTATCTCAAAGTAGACCCCATTTTACGGACGGTCGCCAAAAAGCATGCATTTCCGACCCTCGTACTACTCCCGGCCATTCAGACCACCTTCGGCCGATTCAGCTGGAACCGGCTGGAATTTGAACTGCGTGCCCTCCATAGCTTGCCTGTTATTTTTGCCAAAAATCATTTTTAGCTTCAAAGGTAGGCATTTCATCAAAGAATCGACAATAGATTGGTACGACTCAAACCCTAGACACGGACGACCGCCGCGACGAAATCAGCCAGTTTTTGAAAACATCGTATAAAATTCAAAAAATCAAAAAAACGGGAGACCTCCGTGTCACATCATCAAATGTGGCCTACCAACTAGCAAAAATACTAAACTTGCAATAGTAGCGGTTTCTTGAAAAAGTGTTCTAAAAAATGACCTACCATGAACGAAGATTCAGGGCTTTCAAGCCAAACTAGCAATGATATGGTCGCATCCGTTGAATAGTTTTTGGTAACATGCCCAAATTTGGCGCATGCCTTCGTCTTGTGATGGAAAACATTGTTGCCAAAGCGAGGTTCCAACCTATTTACCAAAATAACATTTTTCATTTTTTGAATGCTAAAGGCATGCATTTTTCGTGAAGCGGCTACAAGGAGGGTCACCCCAAACGGCGCCATTCCATGTCTATCTCAAAGTAGACCCTATTTTACGGATGGTCGCAAAAAAGCATGCATTTCCGACCCTCGTAGCTACTCCCGGCCATTCGGACCACCTTCCGCCGATTCAGTTGGAACCGGCTGGAATTTGAACTGCGAGTCCTCGATAGCTTGCCCGTTATTTTTGCCAAAAATCTTTTTTAGCTTCACAGGTAGGCATTTCATCAAAGAATCAACAACAGATTGGCACGACTCAAACCCTTGCCATGGACGACCGCCGCGAGGAAATCGGCCGGTTTTTGAAAACACCGTAAATTTTTTAAAAGAAAACAAAAAATGGGAGACCTCCGCGTCACATCATCAAATATGGCCTACCAACTAGCAAAAATACTAAACTTGCAATACCGATGTTTTCTTGAGATATTCCATGTGATTTCAAAGGTAGGCATTTCATCAAAGAATTGACAACAAATCGGCACGACTCAAGCCCTAGCCACGGACGACCGCCGCGATGAAATCGGACGGCTTTTGAAAACACCATAAAAAATTCAAAAATTAAAAAAAATAGGAGACCTCCACGTCACATCATCAAATGTGGCCTACCAACTAGGAAAAATACTAAACTTGCAATACCAGCGTTTTCTTGAAAAAGTGTTCTAAAAAATGACCTACCATGAACGAAGATTCATGGCTTTCAAGCCAAACTAGCAATGATATGGCCGCATCCGTTGAATAGTTTTTGGTAATATACACAAATTTGGCGCATGCCTTCGTCTTGTGATGGCAAACAATGTTGCCAAAGCGAGGTTCCAACCTGTTTTCCAAAAAAACATTTTTCATTTTTTGAATGCTAAAGATATGCATTTTTCGTGAAGCGGCTACAAGGAGGGTCACCCCAAACGGCGCCATTCCATGTCTATCTCAAAGTAGACCCTATTTTACGGACGGTCGCAAAAAAGCATGCATTTCCGACCCTCGTAGCTACTCCCGGCCATTTAGACCACCTTCGACCGATTCAGCTAGAACCAGCTGGAATTTGAACTGCGGGTCCTCCATAGCTTGCCCATTATTTTTGCCAAAAATAATTTTTAGCTTCACAGGTAGGCATTTCATCAAAGAATCGACAACAGATTGGCACGATTCAAACCCTAGCCACGGACGACCGCCGCGACGAAATCGCCCTGTTTTTGGAAACACCGTAAAAAATTCAAAAAAAGGGAGACCTCCGCGTCACATCATCAAATGTGGCCTACCAACTAGCAAAAATACTAAACTTGCAATACCGGCGTTTTCTTGAAAAAGTGTTCTCAAAAACAACCTACCATGAACGAAGATTCATGGCTTTCAAGCCAAACTAGCAATGATATGGCCGCATCCGTTGAATAGTTTTTGATAATATGCCCAAATTTGGCGCATGCCTCCATCTTGTGATGGCAAACAATGTTGCCAAAGCGAGGTTCCAGCCTGTTTACCAAAAAAATCATTTTTCATTTTTTTGAATGCTAAAGACACGCGTTTTTCGTGAAGCGGCTACAAGGTGGGTCACCCCAAACGGCGCCATTCCATGTCTATCTCAAAGTAGACCCTATTTTACGTACATCGCCAAAAAGCATGCATTTCCGACCCTCGTAGCTACTCCTGGCCATTCTGACCACCTTCGGCCGATTCAGCTGGAACCGGCTGGAATTTGAACTGCGGGTCCTCCATAGCTTGCCCGTTATTTTTGCCAAAACTATTTTTTAGCTTCACAGGTAGGCATTTCATCAAAGAATCGACAACAAATTGGCACGACTCAAACCCTAGCCACGGACGACCGCCGCGACGAAATCGGCCGGTTTTTGAAAACACCGTAAAAAATTCAAAAAAAGGGAGACCTCCGCGTCACATCATCAAATGTGGCCTACCAACTAGAAAAAATACTAAACTTGCAATACCGGCGTTTTCTTGAAAAAGTGTTCTCAAAAACAACCTACCATGAACGAAGATTCATGGCTTTCAACCCAAACTAGCAATGATATGGCTGCATCCGTTGAATAGTTTTTGGTAATATACCCAAATTTGGCGCATGCCTCCGTCTTGTGATGTTAAACAATGTTGCCAAAGCGAGGTTCCAACCTGTTTACCAAAAAAACGTTTTTCATTTTTCGAATGCTAAAGACATGCATTTTTCGTGAAGCGGCTACAAGGAGGGTCTCCCCAAACGGCGCCATTCCATGTCTATCTCAAAGTAGACTCTACTTTACGGACGGTCGCAAAAAGCATGCATTTCCGACCCTCGTAGCTACTCCAGGCCATTCAGACCACCTTCGGCCGATTCAGCTGGAACCAGCTGGAATTTGAACTGCGGGTCCTCCATAGCTTGCCCGTTATTTTTGCCAAAAATCATTTTTAGCTTCACAGGTAGGCATTTCATCAAAGAATTGACAACAGATTGGCACGACTCAAACCCTAGCCACGGACGACCGCCGCGACAAAATCGGCCGGTTTTTGGAAACACCATAAAAAATTCAAAAAAGGGAGACCTCCGCGTCACATCATCAAATGTGGCCTACTAACTAGCAAAAATACTAAACTTGCAATACCGGCGTTTTCTTGAAAAAGTGTTCTCAAAAACAACCTACCATGAACGAAGATTCATGGCTTTCAAGCCAAACTAGCAATGATATGGCCGCATCCGTTGAATAGTTTTTGATAATATGCCCAAATTTGGCGCATGCCTCCGTCTTGTGATGGAAAACAATGTTGCCAAAGCGAGGTTCCAACCTATTTACCAAAAAAACCATTTTTCATTTTTTTGAATGCTAAAGACACGCGTTTTTCGTGAAGCGGCTACAAGGTGGGTCACCCCAAACGGCGCCTGTCGGTGTCAAAACCGGCGGATCTCGGGTAGGGGGTCCCGAACTGTGCATCTAGGCCGGATGGTAACAGGAGGCAGGGAACACGATGTTTTACCCAGGTTAGGGCCCTCTTGATTGAGGTAAAACCCTACGTCCTGCTTGATTAATATTGATGATATGGGTAGTACAAGAGTAGATCTACCACGAGATCAAGGAGGCTAAACCCTAGAAGCTAGCCTATGGTATGATTGTCTATGGACTACAACCCTCCAGTTTATATAGACACCGGATAGGGTTAGGGTTACATAGAGTCGGTTATAATGGTAGGATATCTTGAATATCCGCATCGCCAAGCTTGCCTTCCACGCGAAGGAAAGTCCCATCCGGACACGGGACGAAGTCTTCAATATTGTATCTTCATTGTCCAGGAGTCCGGCTGAAGGTATAGTCCGGCTACCCAAACACCCCCTAATCCAGGACTCCCTCAGTAGCCCCCGAACCAGGCTTCAATGACGACGAGTCCGGCACGCAGATTGTTCGGCATTGCAAGGCGGGTTCTTCTCCAAATCTTGTGTACTTGTAGGAATAATGTCCAATTTTTGTAATGTAGTGTTCCTCGGCTTCCACACCCAATAATGGCCGTCTTCCACGTGTCAAACGAATGCGAAAAGCTGGGGCGTTTTTACATCCACACCCCTAGCCGTACAAACGAGCCGCCTATTTAACGGGATGGGGATTTAGGTCCAAACCACATCTTTCCTTTCCGTGAGTTATCATCAGAGCGCTTCTAGCAAAGGTCCATTCCAAGATGACCAGCCGTCACAGCTCCTCCCCTCGCCCCTCCGGTTCCAAACCCGGGGACTGGGAGAGTTGCACCATCCCGCATAGCGAGTTAGTGTCGCTTCAGGCCAAGGGATTTCTCCCTCAGGCATACATGGTCCCGGTCCAGGCCGGTCTCGCCACCTACAATGGCGGAAAACAAGCGGAGAGCACCCCCAATCCTTCTAAAGGAGAGCGTGTGTGCCTCCTCCCCTATCTAATAAGGGGACTGGGATTTCCAATTCATCCATTTCTCCGCGGGCTTCTGGAGTTCTACGGCCTCCAGCTGCACAATCTCACGCCCGCCTCCGTATTGAATATTGCGGGTTTCGTCGCCCTTTGCGAGCTATTTTTAGGCGTTGAGGCTCATTTCGCGCTGTGGAAGAGGTTATTCTGCCTGGTGCCCCGTTCTCGAGAGGGGTCTATATACCAAGTGGGCGGAGCCGAAGTATGGCGCATCGCCGGGACCGGATATCTATCCGGAACCCCAAAGAAGGCGTCCGAGGACTGGCCTTCGGAATGGTTTTACATAGATGACGTCCCGCTACCGGATCCTATCCGGGTCGGTCTCCCTGAGTTCAACAGTGCCCCATTGAAGAAACGCTTGAGCTGGCGTCCGCGGAGCTCTCAGAAAGAAAGCGACAGAGACATCCTTTACCTGATGGGCCGGATAAGACTGTTGGCTCATTCCGGACTAACCATGATTGGAGTCATGGCCGCATGCATTATGCGGGGGGTGCAGCCGCTTCAATATAGAGGCCACCCCATGTGGGATTTCAACGGGGAGGATGACGCAACCCGTTACGGTCGTAAGGGGCCGGCCTCAGCTGCCGCCCTAGTAAAGATCTTATCCTCTTTGTACAAGGGAGAAAAGGAGGAATTCCTAGGCGTCAATCCGCAAGCCGGATTTACTATGTACGATCCTCCAAGTTGGGTAAGTGAATAATTGCGCTTGCCCGTTTGTTTTATACTCCCACGGTTAGATATGTAGTCTAATGACTTCAGTGCGGGAACTGCGACAGGAGGTAAGGGATATAAACAGCCGCCCTCCATAGCCTGAGGACCCAGAACGGTCCCTCGATCCGAACTCCGAAGAGGACCCGGACATATCGGTGGAGCTTATCGACGGGGTGTTCCATGAGCTAAGCAAGGACAATACCTTGGTAGCCATCACGGCTGATTACCCAGGGTTAGTCCCGGCCTCCCAGGTGACAGAAACCAGAGTCTCATTCCCTTGAGAGAGATTCCACTCTCACGTATTCCAGTGTTTCTGACGACAACCATGTTTTGCAGGGGAGATTTCCAAGGCAGGAGGCCGAACCTACGGCGGCTAGCCAACGAGGGGCCGCAGGACCTCGTGGGGCAAAAAGGAATGCAGTCCGGACTGAGATGCCGGCGCAAAGGTATAGCGCACCCTCTGTTTCCCTGATGTTATTCTGTCAGGGCATATTAACGTTCGTGCTATCCCAAGAACGAAGAGACCTCGCCGGACTACATCCGGAGAGGTTGCCAATCGCGCCCCTACCAGCCCGGCTCCAACGTCTGGCCAGGAAGTGGAGGCGAGCACAAGGCGCGCACCGGACGCTCCTCTGACAGAGGATGCGGACAGGCTGTCTGCCACAAATTCTGAAGTGGAGAGTGCCATGAACCACAGGCATCGCCGGACAGTTCTACGCGACGCTTGTTTCTCCCAAGAGGCTTTAGATGCCTTTAATTCGGGAGATGGGTACCTCCGTGCCGCTCAAAATGGTTTAGCCAGAGCCACAGAGCAGTATGTAAAAGACATACGGGTAAGAAAATTTTGGTCAAATATAGATATACCAGTATCCCCCGAGACTTGAAACAGTTAGAGCAACTGATTTAAGGATCATTGAATAAGCAGGTTCTTATAGAGAAGAATACCGTACTATCCCAGGAGCTGGAAAAGTGCAAGGCCCAACTAGAGGCCGCACTAGCCGCAGCAGGGGAGCCCAAAGAGACCCCCTCAGGTAAGATACGCTTCGAAAGATTAGTATTGTGCGGTGTGGGTGCAAATCTGACAAATCATGTTGCAGATGGCGCCGGACTCGATCCGGAAAAGCAACAGCTCTTACGCCGGCTAAAGGCTGGTGAGAGTACGTTGACAAAGGTGAGGCGAGAGAAGAATGATCTTCAGGATGCCAACACCAGGCTGGACGTCGAACTTAAAGATGTTCGTGGCCAGCTGTCGGACTCCACGAGGGAGAATCAGCGGCTTCGACGCGGCATATTCAGTAAGTGTTTTGAACGAACTTTGAAAAAAAAGAGTTCGGCGAGGAAGTTGACTAACAGAGTAATGTCTGTAGGTATGCTCACAGGTCGTCCTGCAAAGGAGATGCCCGGTTCTACGGGTGACCTTCTTCCCGAACTCATGCAACTGCACGAGCGAATTCGGTAGGCGATGCGGGGTGTTGCCCAAGCCTTATGGCCTGCCCACTCCATGCCCAAGGGCCTTGGAAAGCTTGCGGAGAAACTGAAGGGAGCTCGGCGGCGCTTCCGGTTGTGGAAGATATCGGCCTGCCGACAAGGCGCTAGGGAAGCCTGGGCAATGGTGAAGACCCGTTTTACAAAGTCTGACCCAAACCACATGGCCGAGGTCGGACCAATGGGGCCTGACGGGAAGGAGATCCCTATGAGCTTAGTATACGGCCAAGTAGAGTTGGCCGCGAAGTATTCCCAGCAGGACTGTAAATTAGACAGCCTGTTAGATGGTATAGAAGAGGAATACAATAAGTCAGAATGACTATGTAATTTTTAATTGACATGTGTAATGCCTTCTAGCCGCATTGTAGATCGTTTGTCGTTGCCGACCTTTTCGCTTCAACCTCGGGACCTGACGGTCCGGAGTGTGTCCGAATACCATAGCGGTTATATAAGAACCCTGGTATGCGTGGAGACCAGGCGTAGGGGTCATTAGTGCTTTATCAGACAAGTGCCCAACTAGTTATGTTATATTACATGGTCAGTAAGAAACATCTTCCAGAGAGAATAGTTCCGTTAGGGCTACCTTTCGCTGGGAGGCATGCCCTAAAGTGCATGTCCGGACTGCGTAAAAAGACGCAGAAAAAAGCATCTAGGGGCGCATAAAATGAGTAAAAAGATCATCTTTTATCTCACCGACCGAATATTCCCTTAAGAATGCTAGCTTTCGGCTTCACCCAGTCTGAGGTACACATCCGGCTGACCTGGCAGTAACAATCGCAGAGGTGCTCCCTTTACCGCCTAGCCGAACAATCGGGAACGTAGGGGTAAGCACAGAAGCCAGGCAACCCAGCTTGGCCAAAACTTAAGTCATATCGATGCATATAATGGTGAAGAAAAAGGTACATGCAGAAGTTTGACGCATGTGTTGGGCATGAAGCCCGTATCAATAAGCTTCTATTAAAGAAGCCCCCAGGTTTAATGAGCGCGAGTGGCGCGTCACAAGATGAGCCTTTAAGGGCTATAAAAGAAAAGAGGGGAAGGAGAGAAATGTAAGACAGAAAAATGCAAAAAATGGACAGAGGAAGGAGACGAACACAGAGTCCGGTGCTAGGCATAGAATCTTTGGAGACGGGTGGCGTTCCACGGGTTCGGCTCGAGTCGGTTATCCAACGCATCTCGCAGGCGGTACGCCCCGCCAGTCAGGACTTGGTCGATTATGAATGGACCTTCCCACTTGGGCTTGAGTTTGTCCTTTTTCTTATCCGGCAGGCATAGAACTAGTTCGCCAACATTGTAATTTTTGGCCCGTACTTCTCTGCTTTGATATCTTTGGGCCTGATGTTGATAAAATGCGGAACGGGCTTTTGCCACGTCAGGCTCCTCCTCCAGGGCGTCCAAGTTGTCCTACCGATCGAGCTCGGCTTCTCTTTCTTCGTACATGCGCACTCTAGGTGAGTCATGAATTATGTCGCAGGGCAAAACTACCTCTGCGCCGTACACCATAAAAAATGGTGTGTAATCAGTGGTGCGATTTGGCGTGGTCCGCAGCCCCCATAGCACGGAGTCGAGCTCCTCTACCCAGTGCGTGTTAGATTCCTTGAGGGACCGCACCAGTCTGGGTTTAATGCCGCTCATGATAAGACCATTTGCACGTTCGACCTGGCCGTTGGTTTGTGGGTGATAGACGGAAGCATAATCGAGCTTGATGCCCATGTTTTTGCACCAGAGTTTTACCTCGTCGGCGGTAAAGTTTGTATCGTTATTGGTTATGATGCTGTGGGGGACGCCATAACGGTGTAAAACCCCGGATATGAAGTCTATCACAGGTCCGGATTCGGCTGTTTTAACAGGCTTGGCTTCTATCCATTTGGTGAATTTATCCACCATGACCAGTAAGTATTTTTTCCTATCGGTCCCACCTTTAAGGGGTCCGACCATGTCAAGCCCCCAGACCACAAAAGGCCAGGTGATGGGTATAGTTTGGAGTGCGGTGGGTGGCATATGGCTTTGGTTGGCAAAAAGTTGGCAACCAGCGCATCGTTGGACTAGGTCCTGAGCGTCTGCCCGGGCCGTTGGCCAATAAAAGCCTATACGGAAAGCCTTGCTAACAAGGGACCGAGCAGCGGCGTGGTGACCACCGAGTCCAGCATGAATTTCAGCCAGAAGGTTCCACCCTTCCTCTTCGGAGATGCACCTTTGAAGGACTCCGGTAGTGCTTTTCTTATAAAGCTCTCCCTCATGGACTCTATAGGCTTTAGATCGCCGCACTATGCAGCGGGCCTCGTTTTGGTCCTCCGAGAGTTCCTGCCTAGTAAGGTAGGCTAGGAATGGTTCTGTCCACGGGGCGATGACCGCCATTATTACGTGGGCTGAAGGTGTAATTTCATTGGCAGAGCCTCCAATTGTGTCAGATTGTTCGGTGTCGAGTGGTGTGGCTGGGTCCGGGCTGTTATTTGCGGGTTCCCCCTCCCATGCTACGGATGGCTAGAACAATCTTTCCAAAAAGATGTTGGGGGGACTGCATCCCGTTTTGCTCCGATGCGTGCCAGGACGTCCGCTGCTTGATTGTTTTCTCGGGTTATATGGTGAAACTCCAGCCCTTTGAACCGAGCTGACATTTTTAGGACGGCGTTGCGGTAAGCTGCCATTTTCTGGTCCTTGGCGTCGAAGTCTCCATTTATTTGGGATATCGCGAGGTTTGAATCCCCGCGTACCTCTAGGCGCCGGATACTGCTATCCGGAGACCATGTAGGAGGGCCTCATATTCGGCTGCATTGTTGGAATCCATGTACATGATCTGGAGCACATATTGGACTGTGTCTCCTGTGGGGGACGTCAGGACGATGCCAGCCCCCAGTCCGGCCAACATTTTGGAGCCGTTGAAATGCATAATCCAGTTTGAATATGTGCCGTACTCTTTAGGGAGCTCGGCCTCCGTCCATTCTGCGACGAAGTCAGCCAAAACTTGTGATTTAATAGCTCGCTGTGGCTTGTAGGTTATATCGAACGGGAGAAGGTCGATGGCCCATTTTGCAATCTGGCCCGTTGCACGGTTGTTGATAATATCGTTGAGTGGTACTTCCGAGGCTACTGTTATGGAACACTCTTGAAAGTAGTGTCATAGCTTCCGGGATGCCATGAATACCGCATATGCAATCTTTTGATAATGCGGGTACCGTGATTTGCATGGAGTGAGGACAGTGGATACGTGTTAGACTGGCCTTTGAAGGGGGAATTTGTGTCCATCCGTTTCCCGCTCGACAACGAGCACTGCGCTGACTACTTGATGTGTTGCTGCAATGTACAATAACATTGGTTCGCTGGTGTTCAACGCGGCCAGGACTGGGTTTGTTGCCAATATGGCTTTTATTTCATCAAGTCCGGCCGTGGCGGCCTCCGTCCACTCGAAGTGTTTGGTGCGCCGAAGGAGGCGATAGAGGGGTAGTGCCTTTTCTCCCAAGCGGGAGATGAAGCGGCTTAAAGCCGCCACGCACCCGGTTAATTTTTGTGTTTGTTTAAGGTCCTTTGGGATATCCAATTGTGACAAAGCTCGGATCTTGGCTAGGTTTGCTTCAATTCCTCTACCGGATACAATGAAGCCCAAGAGCTTTCCGGCTGGGACGCCAAAGACGCATTTTTCTGGGTTGAGCTTGTTGTCATATTGTCGGAGGTTATCGAATGTAAGCCTCAAGTCGTTTACTAGGGATTCAACATGTCTTGATTTGACGACCACAACATCCACATACGCCTCCACTGTTTTGCCGATCTGGTTTGCCAGACATGTCTGGATCATGCGCTGATATGTTGCACCGGCGTTTTTCAGCCCGAAGGGCATTGTGTTGAAGCAGAATGGGCCGTATGGTGTGATGAATGCTGTTGCAGCTTGGTCTGGTTCTGCCATCTTGATTTGATGGTAACGGGAGTATGCGGTGAGGAAACACAACAAATCGTGTCCTGCGGTGGCATCGATAATTTGATCAATGCGGGGGAGGGGGAAGGGATCCTTTGGGCAAGCCTTGTTAAGGTCTTTAAAATCGACACACAAGCGCCAGGATTTGTCCTTCTTTGGTACCATCACCAGGTTTGCTAGCCAGTCCGGATGTTTTATATCTCTGATGAATCCGGCCTCCAATAGCTTGGCTAGCTCCTCTCCCATAGCCTGTCTCTTGGGTTCGAAAAAACGCCGAAGGGCTTGTTTGACAGGTTTAAATCCTTTTAGGATATTTAAGCTGTGTTCGGCCAGCCTGCGTGGGATCCCTGGCATGTCTGAAGGGTGCGAGGCGAAGATGTTCCAGTTCTCTCGTAGGAACTCTCGCAGTGCGGCGTCTGCATCAGGGTTCAGTCGTGCCCCGATTGAAGCTGTTTTATTGGGGTCCGTTGGATGGACCTGGAATTTGACTATTTCGTTGGCTGGCTTGAAGGATGTGGATTTGGATCTCTTATGGAGTATCACATCATCCCAGTTAACCGTGGAGCGCAGCGCAGTCAGTTCCTCGGCCGCTAAGGCTTCGGATAGCGCCTCAAGGGCTAATGCGGCCGTCTTGTTTTCGGCGCGGAGTGTTATGTCCGGATCACTAGCTAGAGTGATAATTCCATTCGGCCCGGGCATCTTAAGCTTCATGTACCCGTAATGGGGTATTGCTTGGAAGATTGTGAATGCTTCCCTCCCTAGTAAAGCGTGATATCCGCTCTTAAACGGGGCCACCTGAAACGTGACTTCTTCGGACCTGTAATTATCCTGCGTGCCGAACACCACATCTAGTGTAATTTTTCTTGTGCAGCGCGCTTCCTGACTGGGGATTATTCCTCTAAAGGTTGTGCTGCTTCGCTCGACGCGGTTCCAGTCTATTTCCATTTTTTGAAGGGTTTCCTCATAAATGAGGTTCAGTCCGCTGCCCCCATCCATGAACACCTTGGTGAGGCGAAAGCCGTCCACTATGGGATTGAGGACCAATGCGGCTGGTGCTCGGGCTGTTCGGAATCTAGGTTCATCACTTGCGTTGAAGGTAATGGCAGTGTCGCTCCATGGATTTATTGTTGCAACTTGATAGACTTCGGCGAGCCTGCGAAGTGTTCTTTTTCGCACATTGTTTGATGCGAAAGTCTCGAAGACTGTGAGAACGGTACTGCTGTCCTTGGGCTGGCTTTCTGCGGCCTCCAGAATTAAGAGGTCCTCGCCGATTTTGGCCACCTGCCGGAGTATCCAACATGCTCTAAGGCTGTGAGTTGGTGTGGCGTCCTCTGTACTATGAATTCTACAAGGTCCATCAAGCCATCTTTCCAGTACGGTTCCATGCCCTGTAGAGGGTTTTGGCTTTTTGGTGTTTATCCCGGGTGTCCTGTGATGATGCACCCTCTTAGTTCGGACGGGATTACTATTCAAGGCCGGATTATGCCAAAAATTTATTTCGGTTTTCCAGGCGCTTTCCATCGCACAGTATTTTTGTACTATGGACGCCAAGTCAGCGAAGCGTGTGATATCACGACGACTTACGGCGTTAAGGATTCCCTTGTCCGTGCAATTATTGCAAAAAATTGAGATTGCGTCTTCCTCGCGGCAATCCTTTATCCTGTTCATAACCAGGAGGAATCTGGCCCAGTAATGATGTACTGTTTCCTTGGGCCTCTGCCTGATTTGGGAGAGATCGCTTATGATTGGGTGGGCAGGTGTCGTTGAATCTGAAACCTCACCCAATCCAAGATTCAGAGGCCGAAGAGTTTCCGAATTCTGAAGTTCGGATTCTTGGATGTTGTCCAGTGAATCTGGCCCGTTGCCTGATCCTAAGCTCAGGTCTTGCGTTATATCTCCCCCTCCGCGGGTATCCGGCTTGGAGGGGTCGGGAATTCGGACGTAGCTAGTCCTTAAAATAGATGAAGGGTCGCCACACAGCGTCTCTACCACGGCAACGTGGTGGGTAACTTGGGGAGAGTTAATTTCTCTTAGATCGGGTTTAAGCCCAACCTGGTCGTAATCCGTAGCGACCCCCAGGGCGGCGATGCGATCCAAGAGGTCGTTTATGGAAGAGAGCTCCATTGGATCTAGATGCTCGACGAGCTCCGAGCTGACGTGTAGGTTGCTTTTGATGACCCGAGAGGTCACCGTCGGCGCAACAGCCGAACAGGCGGTCATGAGGAAACCACCTAGCCGGAGGGTTTGGCTGACAGCCAAGGCTCCCTTAGCAACGGCGCCGTCTTTAAAGATGGGAGGAGGCATCCTTCCTGATTGTGACGGCACAGAGGAACTCTCAACGAGAGCACCAATTTCGGTGTCAAAACCGGCGGATCTCGGGTAGGGGGTCCCGAACTGTGCGTCTAGGCCGGATGGTAACAGGAGGCAGGGAACACGATGTTTTACCCAGGTTCGGGCCCTCTTGATGGAGGTAAAACCCTACGTCCTGCTTGATTAATATTGATGATATGGGTAGTACAAGAGTATATCTACCACGAGATCAAGGAGGCTAAACCATAGAAGCTGGCCTACGGTATGATTGTTGTATATGGAGTTGATTGCCTACGGACTACAACCCTCCGGTTTATATAGACACCGGATAGGGTTAGGGTTACATAGAGTCAGTTACAATGGTAGGAGATCTTGAATATCCGCATCGCCAAGCTTGCCTTCCACGCCAAGGAAAGTCCCATCCGGACACGGGACGAAGTCTTCAATCTTGTATTTTCATAGTCTAGGAGTCCGGCTGAAGGTATAGTCCGGCTACCCGAACACCCCCTAATCCAGGACTCCCTCAGCGCCATTCCATGTCTATCTCAAAGTAGACCCTATTTTATGTACGGTCGCCAAAAAGCATGCATTTCCGACCCTCGTAGCTACTCCTGGCCATTCTGACCACCTTCGGCCGATTCAGCTGGAACCAGCTGGAATTTGAACTGCGGGTCCTCCATAGCTTGCCCGTTATTTTTGCCAAAAATATTTTTTAGCTTCACAGGTAGGCATTTCATCAAAGAATCGACAACAAATTGGCACGACTCAAACCCTAGCCATGGACGACCGCCGCGACGAAATCGGCCGGTTTTTGAAAACACCGTAAAAAATTTAAAAGAAAACAAAAAAATGGGAGACCTCTGCGTCACATCATCAAATGTGGCCTACCAACTAGCAAAACTACTAAACTTGCAAAACCGATCTTTTCTTGAGCTATTCGGTGTGATTTCAAAGGTAGGCATTTCATCAAAGAATCGACAACAGATTGGCACGACTCGAACCCTAGACACGGACGACTGCCGCGACGAAATCGGCCGGTTTTTGAAAACACCATAAAAAATTCAAAAAATCAAAAAAATGGGAGACCTCTGCGTCACATCATCAAATGTGGCCTACTAACTAGCAAAAATACTAAACTTGCAATACCAGCATTTTCTTGAAAAAGTGTTCTAAAAATGACCTACCATGAACGAAGATTCATGGCTTTCAAGCCAAACTAGCAATGATATGGCCGCATCCGTTGAATAGTTTTTGGTAATATGCCCAAATTTGGTGCATGCCTCCGTCTTGTGATGGCAAACAATGTTGCCAAAGCGAGGTTCCAACCTGTTTACAAAAAAAACGTTTTTCATTTTTTGAATGCTAAAGACATGCATTTTTCGTGAAGCGGCTACAAGGAGGGTCACCCCAAACGGCGCCATTCCATGTCTATCTCAAAGTAGACCCTATTTTATGGACGGTCGCAAAAAAGCATGCATTTCCGACCGCCTTAGCTACTCCCGGCCAATCAGACCACCTTAGGCCGATTCAGCTGGAACCGGCTGGAATTTGAACTGCGGGTCCTCCATAGCTTGCCCGTTATTTTTGCCAAAAATCATTTTTACCTTCTAAGGAAGGCATTTCATTAAAGAATCGACAACAGATTGGCACGACTCAAACCCTAGCCACGGACGACCGCCGCGACGAAATCAGCCGGTTTTTGAAAACACCGTAAAAAATTCAAAAAAAGGGAGACCTCCGCGTCACATCATCAAATGTGGCCTACCAACTAGCAAAAATACTAAACTTGCAATACCAACATTTTCTTGAAAAAGTGTTCTCAAAAACAACCTACCATGAACGAAGATTCATGGCTTTCAAGCCAAACTAGCAATGATATGGCCGCATCCATTGAATAGTTTTTGATAATATGCCCAAATTTGGCGCATGCCTCCGTCTTGTGATGGCAAACAATGTTGCCAAAGCGAGGTTCCAACCTGTTTACCAAAAAAACTGTTTTTCATTTTTTTGAATGCTAAAGACACATGTTTTTTGTGAAGCGGCTACAAGGAGGGTCACCCCAAACGGCGCCATTCTATGTCTATCTCAAAGTAGACCCTATTTTATGTACGGTCGCCAAAAAGCATGCATTTCTGACCCTCGTAGCTACTCCCGGCCATTCAGACCACCTTCGGCTGATTCAGCTGGAACCGGCTGGAATTTGAACTGCGGGTCCTCCATAGCTTGCCCGTTATTTTTGCCAAAAATGATGTTTAGCTTCACAGGTAGGAATTTCATCAATGAATCGACAACAGATTGGCACGACTGAAACCCTAGCCACGGACAACCGCCGCGAAGAAATCGACCGGTTTTTGAAAACACCATAAAAATTTAAAAAAATCAAAAAAATGGGAGACCTCCGCGTCACATCAACAAATGTGGCCTACTAACTAGCAAAAATACTAAACTTGCAATACCGGTGTTTTCTTGAAAAATTGTTCTCAAAAACGACCTACCATGAACGAAGATTCATGGCTTTCAATTCATGGCTTTCAAGCCAAACTAGCAATGATATGGCCGCATCCGTTGAATAGTTTTTGATAATATGCCCAAATTTGGCGCGTGCCTCCGACTTGTAATGGCAAACAATGTTGCCAAAGCGAGGTTCCAACCTGTTTACCAAAAAAACCGGTTTTCATTTTTTGAATGCTAAAAACATGCGTTTTTCGTGAAGCGGCTGCAAGGAGGGTCACCCCAAACGGCGCCATTCCATGTCTATCTCAAAGTAGACCCTATTTTACGTACGGTCGCCAAAAAGCATGCATTTTCGACCCTCGTAGCTACTCCCGGCCATTTAGACCACCTTCGGCCGATTCAGCTGGAACCGGCTGGAATTTGAACTGCGGGTCCTCCATAGCTTGCTCGTTATTTTTGCCAAAAATCTTTTTTAGCTTCACATGTAGGCATTTCATCAAAGAATCGACAACAAATTGGCACGACTCAAACCCTAGCCACGGACGACCGCCCCGACGAAATCGGCCGGTTTTTTAAAACACCGTAAAAAATTTAAAAGAAAACAAAAAAATGGGAGACCTCCGCGTCACATCATCAAATGTGGCCTACCAACTAGCAAAAATACTAAACTTGCAATACTGATGTTTTCTTGAGGTATTCGGTGTGATTTCAAAGGTAGGCATTTCATCAAAGAATCGACAACAGATTGGCACGACTCAAACCCTACCACGGACAACCGCCGCGAAGAAATCGGCCGGTTTTTGAAAACACCGTAAAAAATTCAAAAAATCAAAAAAATGGGAGACCTCCGCGTCACATCATCAAATGTGGCCTACCAACTAGCAAATATACTAAACTTGCAATACCAGCGTTTTCTTGAAAAAGTGTTCTAAAAAATGACCTACCATGAACGAAGATTCATGGCTTTCAAGCCAAACTAGCAATGATATGGCCGCATCCGTTGAATAGTTTTTGGTAATATGCCCAAATTTGGCGCATGCCTCCGTATTGTGATGGCAAACAATGTTGCCAAAGCGAGGTTCCAACCTGTTTACCAAAAAAATGTTTTTCATTTTTTGAATGCTAAAGACATGCATTTTTCGTGAAGCGGCTACAAGGAGGGTCACCCCAAACGGTGCCATTCCATGTCTATCTCAAAGTAGACCCTATTTTATGGACGGTCACAAAAAAGCATGCATTTCCGACCGTCGTAGCTACTCCCAGCCATTCAGACCACCTTAGGCCCATTCAGTTGGAACTGGCTGGAATTTGAACTATGGGTCCTCCATAGCTTGCCCGTTATTTTTGCCAAAAATCATTTTTAGCTTCTAAGGTAGGCATTTCATCAAAGAATCGACATCAGATTGGCATGACTCAAACCCTAGCCACGTATGACCGCCACGACGAAATCGGCCGGTTTTTGAAAACACCATAAAAAATTCAAAAAAAGGGAGACCTCCACGTCACATCATCAAATGTGGCCTACCAACTAGCAAAAATACTAAACTTGCAATAGCGGCGTTTTCTTGAAAAAGTGTTCTCAAAAATAACCTACCATGAACGAAGATTCATGGCTTTCAAGCCAAACTAGCAATGATATGGCCGCATCCATTGAATAGTTTTTGATAATATGCCCAAATTTGGCGCATGCCTCCGTCTTGTGATGGCAAACAATCTTGCCAAAGAGAGGTTCCAACATGTTTACCAAAAAAATCGTTTTTTGTTTTTTTTAATGCTAAAGACACGCATTTTTCGTGAAGCGGCTACAAGGAGGGTCACCCCAAACGGCGCCACTCCATGTCTATCTCAAAGTAGACCCTATTTTACGTAGGTCGCCAAAAAGCATGCATTTCCGACCCTCGTAGCTACTCTCGGCCATTCAGACCAGCTTCGGCTGATTCAGTTGGAACCGGCTGGAATTTGAACTGCGGGTCCTCCATAGCTTGCCCATTATTTTTGCCAAAAATTATTTTAGCTTCACAGGTAGGCATTTCATCAACGAATCGACAACAGATTGGCACGACTGAAACCCTAGCCACGGACGACCGCCGCGAAGAAATTGACCGGTTTTTGAAAACACCGTATAAAATTAAAAAAAATCAACAAAATGGGGGACCTCCGCGTCACATCAACAAAT
The DNA here is from genome assembly GCF_018294505.1 of Triticum aestivum. Classification (NCBI taxonomy): domain Eukaryota; kingdom Viridiplantae; phylum Streptophyta; class Magnoliopsida; order Poales; family Poaceae; genus Triticum; species Triticum aestivum. Next base: position 236,822,599 of record NC_057806.1, read on the forward strand.
GTGGCCTACCAACTAGCAAAAATACTAAACCTGCAATACCGGCGTTTTCTTGAAAAAGTGTTCTCAAAAACGACCTACCATGAACGAAGATTCATGGCTTTCAATTCATGGCTTTCAAGTCAAACTAGCAATGATATGGCCGCATCCGTTGAATAGTTTTTGATAATATATTCCCAAATTTGGCGCATGCCTCCGTCTTGTGATGGCAAACAATGTTGCCAAAGCGAGGTTCCAACCTGTTTACCAAAAAAACCGGTTTTCATTTTTTGAATGCTAAAAACATGCGTTTTTCGTGAAGCGGCTGCAAGGTGGGTCACCCCAAACGGCGCCATTCCATGTCTATCTCAAAGTAGACCCTATTTTACGTATGATCGCCAAAAAGCATGCATTTCCGACCCTCGTACCTACTCCCGGCCATTCAGACCACCTTCGGCCGATTCAGCTGGAACCGGATGGAATTTGAACTGCGGGTCCTCCATAGCTTGCCCGTTATTTTTGCCAAAAATCTTTTTTAGCTTCATAGGTAGGCATTTCATCAAAGAATCGACAACAGATTGGCACGACTCAAACCCTAGCCACGGACGACCGCCGCGACGAAATCGACCGGTTTTTGAAAACACCATAAAAAATTTAAAAGAAAACAAAAAAATGGGAGACCTCCGCGTCACATCATCAAATGTGGCCTACCAACTAGCAAAAATACTAAACTTGCAATACCGATGTTTTCTTGAGCTATTCGGTAGATTTTAACCATGATTTCTACAAAGTTTACAAAAAAACCAGATTTTTTCTGCCTCCAAATCTCTAAAAACTGGTGAAAATTTCCCTCCCACCCCACCAAAATTTCCCTCCTGGCACCAAATTTTCCCTCCCACCCCACCAAAATTTCCCACTACCATGCGGGACCCACCACTTCTCTCCCACTACCATGCGGGACCCACCACCCCTCTCCCACTAAACACGCGGGATCCCACTCCCCTCCCCTCCCACACCCCAAATTTTCCCCATTACATTCCCCTCCCCTCTCCCCGATGAACCCTAGCTTCTCCCCACTCCCTCCCCTGCTCCGCGCCGCCCCGCCGCCCCACTCCTTCCCCTGCTTCACACCGCCCCACCGCCCCACTCCCCCATGCTCTGCGCTACCCCACTCCCTCCTCGCCTCGGCGCCCCGCCGTGTCGCGCCTCCCTACCCTAAGACGAATCCCCTCGACGGCTACATCACCTGCCCCGTAACGGCGGTGACGGCTACATCGACGACGGCGGCGGCTACATTGACTACATCGACATCGACGACAACTGCATCGAGTACATCGACGACAACAACGGCTACATCCACGACGACGGTGCAATCAACGATGACCACCACTGCATCATCAACATCATCCACCCCTAGGTACTTCTCCCCTCTAGCCATCTCCCCTCGATATTCATGGGTAGATCTTCTACGGTTCGGTAGACCGCCCTCATGGGTTCTTCGAGGGTTCATGGGGATCGATCAATGGGGATGGGGATGGCTAGGGTTAGGGTTCATGGGGTACACGTTTCTCTAGTTCATGGAGATGGTTAGGGTTAGGATTGACGGATCTCCTGCTTTTCTTGTTCATGGAGAAGGATCAATGTGGATTCATGGGGATGATCTCCCTCTAGTTAGGGTTTCATGGGTTTCATGGGGTTAGAGTTTCATGGGGTTCATGGGGTTAGGGTTTCATCGGGTTCATGGGGTCCTTCGTATGCATGATTTCAATTGTTGTTAAGAGCGTGTGCTTCTCTATGTATTGACTACTATTGCTAAGAGTGCATGTTGGTCCTGTAAATCATGTACTAATTCACTTGACAGACTTCATATGTAAATCTTGTACTAATTGGTAAATTAGTCTAAATTCTGATGAGGGTGAGTTACAACAGGAATCATGTTGCTACTACATGCTACTCTTGTTTATGACGGTCTGCCTATGCATGGGTTAGCCTGCATTTGTGATGGGGGTACACAAAGCCACTTTCTTGCAATTGTTGTGGGTCTTAGCAGAATTCTATTTTTCTGTTCCATTATTTTGAGAATGTTCTACCGCACATTGATTAGGATGAGTGTATCATGCATGCTTTACTTACTCAAAATGATATGTGTCTATATGGGTTGATATACCAAATCAAACCGGGTTTGGCTGCCAACTTGAAGCTTCTGAAAAATTGTTGTATAGGTTGTAGAGGAACATGCATGGGGAATTTTTGTTTGCTTGTTTTGAGTTTGATTCCCATTTACGATTATCATCATCAAAGCTTGTTGGAGTGAAACTATGGACGCTGAAAGCACCTTATGCATATCCTGTTCATAGAGGATGCCCATAAGGTGCCCGTTGGTGGATTGCGATTTAGACTTTCACTTCCTGATATAGGAACCATACTACATAATCTATTTTTTCTATGTATAGTGACTGATGTTGATTTCATATTTATTAAAGTTTAGTTTAGTTTAGTTTTTCTTGGCATACACAGAGTAATACAATCAGTAGAATGTCAGTCCAAGCGTTGCTAGTCTCTTAAGTACATCATGGGGATGCTTGCTTGCTTGCTGGCACTCTTCAATTCAGTTGCTTGCTAGCGTACATACGGTTAAGGTTTGCATCACCAGTATTACTAGCACTTTGCTTGCTTGTTGTGTACTTTATATGAGGCACTAGGTAGATTTCTTGATATTCATTACTACCTCCTGCTTGATGTACATTAATACCTCCTGCTTCTCACCGAGTACGAGAAGGTTAGGCTACAAATATCATGAGGAACAATCGAATGTTCCAGTCCCTTGGATCGGTGCAATCGTGTCGATAATTAGGAAAACAAATGGTGTACAAGATGGTAGAAGTGATGAGGTTCAAAAAGGTAGTGGAGTTATCAATGATGACCCAGAGAACAATCCTAAGGAGGATGAAGTTATTGATGGAGAGGAAGTGGATGATGTTGAAGTGAACAAGACTGTTAAGGTGCAAACTCTGTCTTGCTTGGAGGGTTGGGGTTCTTTTATGCTATGTGTTTCCTTGTGCTCACATATTTCTCCCTCTGGATCTAATGCGTTTTTGTGTGCTCTTTATACGAGGCACTGAAGGAATCTAGGACGAAGAGGCCTAGTGTTAAGAAGATAGTCAGCAAGAAGAAGAAGAGCTCAGAAACATCTGTTGCAATTCCTCCAGGAAGGGTGATGGCCCCAGCTCCAGGACAAAAAAAGAGGATCTTGGAACCAGATGAACCTGCCCATGATAGAGTCACAAGGCAGAAAGCAAAGATGGCGACTGCGATGGACCATCAGGAAAGTCTTCTGCGTATGGACTCTGAGACCTCGGTGCAAATGGCTGATGAGTTGCCGACCATGGATGAAGGAACCACTCTCAGCATGGGTGGTAGTGGCATTGTCTGCCTAGATGAAGGAGGAACTATCTGCATTGATGAAGCAGGCACTGTCCACACAGACCTCTGCCCTATTGCACCTTCTATTGATAGGAATGTTGTCATCAATGAAGAAGAACAACAACTTGTGCTTCAATCAGGCAAGTTGACCTTTGCAATGCTATCTTTTACTAGTGCATTTTCCAAATGGAATGATCATGTATGCTTTTGTCGATTCCTGCATATGTCAATTTCTATTCTAATTTATGAGTTCAGTTTCATTTTCAGATGCAATGACTACCAAGACTTGACTTAGAAAGGGCAAAGGGCTAGAGAGAATCACCAAGTCGCTTGGTAGCAAGGTGCCTATCCAAATTGCCGAAGGGATGAAGCGTCCAGAGAAGCCTCTACAGGCAACAAAGCTTGCTTCTGAGTGTGGACTCGTTGCAAGAAGCCATGTTCCGGTTCTTCCTCACTTTAAGCTATACAAAAAAATGCTAGTCTATTGGAGAACTACATTGGGAAAGTTATTGTAAGCTACTTGTTTCATGGTTAATGTGATATCTATTTTCTGTTACACCTATGCATGATCACTAATATTGTTCCTACCTTGTTTGCTGTCTTGGTAGGCAAATTTTGAGATGAACACGGACTGAAGACCATCAAGACCGCATGCAACGATATTCTAGAGAAATATTCAAAGAACAGACGCCATTCGATCAAGAAGAAGTATTTTGACACCGTAGCAGCAAACAAAGTCAGCATCAAGTCTCCGGTGCCAAATCTGACAGACGGTGAATGGCAAGCTCTGGTGGAGATGTGGTCTACCCCAAGACACAAGGTTTGTCTCTGCTTTGTTTGATGCTTTATGTTCTGCACATGATATGCTAGTGCTAGATCATGCTGACGGTATGCTTTTTTGTAGGAAACCTGTGTGTCGAACAAGATGAATTGAGAAAAAGTCGTGTACAATCAGAGAACTTGTTTTAGGCACTACACAGAGCACATTTTTGCCACTGTGAGAACTTTTCTCTAGGGACCTTACCGTTTAATCCACCTTGAATAACATTTCAGATTCTTACTAAATAACATTTGGATTTTTGTTGAAAAACATTTCAGTAAGAAGAGCATAAGGGTGAGGAGCTGTCTGTGATTGACTTGTTTAAGGCCACCCACAACAGCAAGAAGCACGGGTTTTCGGAGCCAGTCAAGACTGCTATAGTAAGTCATTCCATGCTTTGTCGATGCCCTGTTTGATTCACAGCCAGCTTTGATCTTGTTTGATGCTTTGATGATTTGATAATGTTTGATTTGGAACCAGTCAAGAACACACACTATGTTCCATGCTTTGATGTTGTTTGATAGTTCAACAAAGATATCAGAACTTGTTGTAGCTATTTGTTGCATTTTTATGATATGATGAAATTTGATCTGAATGTTAGTTTGATGATCGGCTCACTAGGGAAGCCATCTTATATAGAACCACCACTCTAGGCTTAATGAAGTGATTATATTGTTCCAATTGCATGTCTCCAGGTCACATAAGTTACTAGTCAAATAATGCTGTCAAGTTACTAGTCATCATCTTCTTATGTTTGAGTTTGAGTAAAATAATGTATAGATTTTGTGTGCTGGTTTGGTTTATCTTGCTTGGTTTGGTTTGCAAAATGTGAAATAGATCTCCCACTAATGCCTATCATTTTCCTCCATATGCTAGCTTGAGATGGAAAAAATAAAGGACGCGCCGGTACCAGAAGGTGAAGAGCCAAAGTCCGCTGCTCAAATTGTTGAAGAAGTGCTCAAGACCGAAGTCAAGGAAAGCACATTCCTCAGGAATATTGGGCTCTAGTCATCTAGGAACAACTCTAGCAAAGCAACTGCTGAAGTGGCTGCTCATGTTCGTGATCTTGAGCAGAAGCTAGACAGGTCAGAGATTCAAGCTGAAGTGATGCAAGAAGAATTGGCGGCAATCAAGATGAAGGCGGAAGAAGCTGAAGCAACACGCGACAAGGAACTTGAGCTGCTGTGCAAGAAGTCTCAAGAGCAAGAAGAGAAGTTAGCTAAGGTAGTTTGATGGCTATGCAGTTTGTCTTTGAACATGTGATCTGATGCAGTTTGTCGTAGTTTGAAGGCTGGGAAGTTATGTCGTAGTAGGTCCTGAACTTATGCAGTTTGTTGCATTTTGCACTTTGCAAGTGAACCTGGGAGCACTTGTGAACCTGGGATCTTGTGAACCTAGGAGCACTTGTGAACCTAGGAGCACTTGTTGTTGAACCAGTGAAATTGTGATGGCTCATTTTGGAACCAGTGAACTTGTGATGGCTCATTTTGGAAGCTATGTGTAGTTATGCATTTTCTGAATTATTTGAGTTTTGTTTGGATCGCAGAATATTATTTGGATTAATTGGGCTCTAAATTGAGTTGGACTGCAAAAAGGCCGAGGCCAAAACAAGAATTGGACTAAAAAGGCTTGGGCCTAAAAAAGAGTTGACTGTAAAAAACAAGTTGGTAAAAGGCTGCATCCAAGAAAATAAAAGGCCAAGGCCCAAATTAGAACTAGATTAAAAAGGCTATGGCCCAAAAAATAGTGGACTTTTAAAAAAATCATCAGAAAAAGGCTCCATTCCTAGAAAATAAAAGACCAAATTATTGGGCTAGGCCCATGCAGATGAGCAAAACAAAGAGAGAGAAAAAATTAAATGGGCTGAATTATTGGGCTTGGCCCCATGTAGACAGCCGAAATGGACCGAGCTAATTCTATTTTACGACCTTTTCATTTGGTCGTAATTCTGCCACGTCAGCTTGCCACGGTGGATCTGACCTGGTGTGGGCGGATTGCTAGTAACCAAAATAATTGGTCGCTAAATCTACGACCTTTTTTTGGTCATAAATGTCTACGACCATTCTAGAAGAAAGGTCGTTAATTCCAGTTTACGGCGGGCAACTTTTGACCATCTGTTTTTGGTCACAAAAAGGTCACAAAAGGAAAACTATGACCATTCAGTGACCAATAGTGGTGGTCATAAGTTGACATATTTCTTGTAGTGGCACCATCGAAATCCGTTGAGACGACACCTTATGAACTATGGTTTGGCAAGAAACCAAAGTTGTCGTTTCTTAAAGTTTGGGGCTGCGATGCTTATGTGAAAAAGCTTCAACTTGATAAGCTCGAACCCAAATCGGAGAAATGTGTCTTCATAAGATACCCAAAGGAAACTATTGGGTACAACTTCTATCACAGATCCGAAGGCAAGATATTCGTTGCTAAGAATAGATCCTTTCTAGAAAAGGAGTTTCTCTCGAAAGAAGTGAGTGGGAGGAAAGTAGAACTTGATGAGGTAATTGTACCTGCTCCCTTATTGGAAAGTAATTCATCACAGAAATCTGTTTCTGTGACTCCTACACCAATTAGTGAGGAAGCTAATGATGATGATCATGTAACTTAAGATCAAGTTGCTACCGAACCTCGTAGGTCAACTAGAGCAAGATCCGTACCAGAGTGGTACGGTAATCCAGTTCTGGAGGTCATGTTACTTTACCATGATGAACCTACGAACTATGAGGAAGCGATGATGAGCCCAGATTCCGCAAAATGGCTTGAATCCATGAAATCTGAGATGGGATCCATGTATGAGAACAAAGTGTGGACTTTGGTTGACTTACCCGTTGATCGGCAAGCCATCGAGAATAAGTGGATCTTCAAGAAGAAGACAGACGCTGACGGTAATGTTACTGTCTACAAAGATCGACTTGTTGCAAAAGGTTTTCGACAAGTTCAAGGAGTTGACTACGATGAGACCTTCTCACCCGTAGCGATGCTTAAGTCCGTCCGAATCATGTTAGCAATTGCCGCGTTTTATGAATATGAAATTTGGCAAATGGATGTAAAGACTACATTCCTGCATGGATTTCTAGAAGAAGAGTTATATATGATGCAACCTGAAGGTTTTATTGATCCAAAGGGAGCTAACAGAGTGTGGAAGCTCCAGCGATCCATTTATGGACTGGTGCAAGCCTCTCGGAGTTGGAATAAACGTTTTGATAGTGTGATCAAAGCATATGGTTTTATACAGACTTTTGGAGAAGCCTGTATTTACAAGAAAGTGAGTGGGAGCTCTGTAGCATTTCTAATATTATATGTGGATGACATATTGCTGATTGGAAATGATATAGAATTTCTGGACAACATAAAAGGATACTTGAATAAGAGTTTTTCGATGAAAGACCTCGGTGAAGCTACTTATATATTGGGCATCAACATCTATAGAGATAGATCAAGATGCTTAGTTGGACTTTCACAAAGCACATACCTTGATAAAGTTTTGAAGAAGTTCAAAATGGATCAAGCTAAGAAAGGGTTCTTGCCTGTGTTATAAGGTGTGAAGTTGAGTAAGACTCAATGTCCGACCACTACAGAAGATAGAGAGAAAATGAAAAGGGTTCCCTATGCTTCAGCCATAGGCTCTATCATGTGTGCAATGTTGTGTACCAGACCTGATGTGTGCCTTGCTATTAGCCTAGCAGGGAGGTACCAAAGTAATCCAGGAGTGGATCACTGGACAGTGGTCAAGAACATCCTGAAGTACCTGAAAAGGACCAAGGATATGTTTCTTGTTTATGGAGGTGACAAAGAGCTCATCATAAATGGTTTCGTTGATGCAATCTTTGACACTGATCCGGACGATTCTAAATCGCAAACCGGATACATGTTTATATTAAACGGTGGAGCTGTCAGTTGGAGCAGTTCCAAACAGAGCGTCATGGCGGCATCTACATGTGAAGCGGAGTACATTGCTCCTTCGGAAGAAGCGAATGAAGGAGCTCATATCCGATCTAGGTGTCATACCTAGTGCATCGGGTCCAATGAAAATCTTTTGTGACAATACTAGTGTTATTGCCTTGGCAAAGGAATCTAGATTTCACAAGAGAACCAAGCACATCAAGAGACGCTTCAACTCCATCCGGGATCAAGTCCAGGTGGGAGAACCTTTGACTGTTGCAGACCCTTTGACTAAGCCTCTTCCACGAGAAAAACATGATCAGCACCAAGGCTCCATGGGTGTTAAAATCATTACTGTGTAATCTAGATTATTGACTCTAGTGCAAGTGGGAGACTGAAGGAAATATGCCCTAGAGGCAATAATATAGTTATTATTTATTTCCATATTTCAAGATAAATGTTTATTATTCATGCTAGAATTGTATTAACCCGAAACATAATACATGCGTGAATACATAGAAAAACATAGTGTCAGTAGTATGCCTCTACTTGACTAGCTCATTGATCAAAGATGGTTAAATTTCCTAACCATTGACATGAGTTGTTATTTGATCAATGGGATCACATCATTAGGAGAATGATGTGATTAACTTGACGCATTCCGTTAGCTTAGCACTTGATCGTTTTTTTACTTCTATTGCTCTCTTCATGACTTATACATGTTCTTATGACTATGAGATTATGCGATTCCCGAATACAGGAGGAACACTTTGTGTGCTACCAAATGTCACAACATAACTGGGTGATCATAAAGGTGCTCTACAGGTGTTTCCGATGGTCCTTGTTGAGTTGGCATAGATCAAGATTAGGATTTGTCACTCCGATTGTTAGAGAGGTATCTCTGGGCCCTCTTTGTAATACACATCACTATAAGCCTTGCAAGCATGATAACTAATGAGTTAGTTACGGGATGATGTATTACAGAATGAGTAAAGACACTTTCCAGTAACGAGATTGAACTAGGTATTGGATACCGACGATCGAATCTCGGGCAAGTAACATACCAATGACAAAGAGAACAACATATACTGTTGTGTGGTTTGACCGATAAAGATCTTCGTAGAATATGTAGGACCAATATGAGCATACAGGTTTGACCGGAGACATGTCTCGGTCATGTCTACATAGTTCTCGAACCCGTAGGGTCAGCACGCTTAAAGTTCTGTGACGATCAGTTTTATGAGTTTATATGTTTTGATGTATCGAAGGTAGTTCGAAGTCCCGGATTTGATCACGGACATGACGACGAGTCTCGAAATGGTCGAGACATAAAGATTTATATATTGGAAGCATATATTTGGATATCGGAAGTGTTCCGGGTGAAATCGGGATTTTACCGGAGTACCGGGGGTTACCGGAACCCCCCCCCCCCGGGGGGGGTCTAATGGGCCTTGATGGGCCTTAGTGGAAGAGAGGAGGGGCTGTCAGGGCAGGCCGCGTGCCCCCTCTCCCTCTAGTTCGAATTGGACTAGGAGGGGGGCGTCGCCCCCCCTTTCCTTCCTCTCTCCCTCCTCCTTCCCCCTTCTCCTATTCCAACTAGGAAAGGAGGGAGTCCTACTCCCGGTGGGACTAGGACTCCTCCTGGCGCACCTCCTCCTAGCCGGCCACCTCTCCCCCTTGCTCCTTTATATACAGGGAAGGGGGGCACCTCTAGACACACAAGTTGATCATTGAGATCTCTCCAGCCGTGTGCGGTGCCCCCCTCCACCATAATCCACCTCGGTCATACTGTAGCGGTGTTTAGGCGAAGCCCTGCTACGGTAGCTTCATCAACATTGTCACCACGCCGTCGTGCTGACGAAACTCTTCCCTGAGCTCTTCTGTATCGTGAGTTCGCGGGAGGTCACCAAGCTGAACGTGTGCTGAACGCGGAGGTGTTGTACGTTCTGTGCTGAGGATCGGTCGATCATGAAGACGTACGACTACATCAACCGCGTTGTCATAATGCTTCCGCTTAACGGTCTACGAGGGTACGTGGATGACACTCTCCCCTCTCCTTGTTGTGCATCATCATGATATTGCGTGTGCGTAGGAATTTTTTTGAAATTACCACGTTCCCCAACAGATAATGGGTTGAATCCATATACGACCTCGAAAGGGGACTTGCCGGCTGTGGAGTGTTTTGTTCGGTTGTAGGCGAACTCGGCAATAGGTAGGTACTCCTCCCACTCCTTGATGTTCTTCTTTATGAGTAATCGAAGTAGAGCGGAGAGTGTGTGGTTGGTAACTTCCGTTTGGTCGTCGGTTTGTGGATGATATGCCGTGGAGAAGAGAAGCTTGATTCCGAGCTTGGCGCATAAGGTCTTCCAAAAGTAGCTAAGGAACTTGACGTCGCGGTCTGAGATGATCGTCTTTGGCACTCCGTGTAGACGCAATATTTCCCTACAAAAGAGAGTGGCAACATGTGAAGCATCATCTATCTTGTTGCAAGGAATGAAATGTGCCATTTTTTTGAAACGGTCCACAACACAAATACCGAACCCTTCGCATTTCATGTCCTAGGCAAACCAAGTACAAAGTCCATGCTAATGTATTCCCATGGTTGATATGGAATTGGTAGAGGCATATAAAGGCCATGGGATTAAGCTTTAGACTTAGCTTTGCGACATGTAGGGCAACGGTTGGTGAATCGGTTGATGTCACGAAACATCTTGGGCCAATAGTAGTTATTTGAGAGTGTAGTGAACGTCTTGTCGCGTCCAAAGTGTCCCATTAAGCCTCCTCCATGAGATTCCTACAAAATCAACAAACAAAGAGAAGACTAGTGGATGCAAAGTTTCTTATCTCTCATAAGATATCCATGTTTAATTTAATAGCATTCCCAAGAGGTGTGCGTCAAACACTTGGCATAAGGAGTAGCAAAAGTAGGGTCATGCTCATACAAGTGTTTTATATGCTCAAAACCAATGACATCCAATTCAAGTTGAGTAACAAGCATGCATATGCGGGAAAGGGCATCCGCGATATTATTTTCCTTACCTTTGATGTACTTGATGACAAAGGAAAAAAAAACTCAATAAATTCACTCCAATTAGCATGACGCTTGTTCAACTTGGTTTGGCCCTTAAGATATTTGAGCATTTCATGATCGATATGAATGATAAATTCATGAGGGCGAAGATAGTGTTCCAATTCATGCAAAATGCGGACTAAAGCATATAGCTCTTTATCATATATGGGGTAATTGAGTTGCGCTCCGGAGAGTTTCTCACTAAAGTAAGGTATGGGGCGCTTCTCTTGCATTAACACACATCCTATGCCATTACCACTAGCATCACAATGAATCTCAAAGGGTTTGTCAAAGTTGGGTAATGCACGCACGGGAGCATGAGTAAGCAAATTCTTAAGCTCATTGAAAGCGGTATCTTGGGTTGGTCCCCAAACAAAAGGCACATTCTTCTTGCTCAAAGCATGCAAAGGCGAAGAAATGGTGCTAAAATCTTTCACAAAGCAACGATAGAAACCCGCAAGGCCAAGAAAGCTACGCACTTGTTGCAAGTTGGTTGGTTGTGGCCAAGTCTTAATAGCATTGATCTTGGACTCATCTACATGAACACCCTTAGAAGATACAACAAAACCCAAGAAAATGAGCTTGTCAACGCCAAAGAGGCATTTCTCCATATTAGCATAGAGGTGCTCTTTTCGAAGAGTTTGTAAAACGGTTCGGACATGGGTGACATACTCTTTGAGAGACTTGCTAAAAACAAGGATATCATCGAAGTAGACCACAACAAACACACCAATGTAAGGGAGAAAGACATGATTCATAAGACGCATAAAAGTACCCGGGGCTTCCGATAGACCCATAGGCATGACTAACCACAAATACAACCCAAACTTGGTTTTGAAAGCGGTTTTCCATTCATCACCCTCTTGTATGCGGATTTGATAGTAACCACTTTTAAGATCAATTTTTGAAAAGATAGTGGCACCACTAAGTTCATCAAGCATATCATCAAGGCGTGGAATGGGATACCTATAACGAATGGTGATAGCATTAATAGGTCTACAATCGGAGCACATGCAAAACCTACCGTCTCATTTTGGCGCAAGGATGACCGGGATGGCACAAGGGCTCAAACTTTCACGCACATGTCCATGGTCTATGAGATGCTTTACTTGCCTTTGTATTTCTTTGGTTTCTTCGGGGTTGACACGGTAGGGAGCTTTGTTCAGAAGTGGTGCTCTAGGGATGAGGTCGATGCGGTGTTCGATGCCGCGTAGTGGAGGTAGTCTCGGAGGTAGCTCGTCGAGGAAAACATCGTGAAATTCCTGCAAAAGAGAAGACAACACTAGAGGAAGAGTGTGAGAGGTGTTAGCTTTTGGTGCATTGTCCTTGCACAAAAGGACATAGTGTAGGACACTAGATGGGTTCTCACACACTCCTCTTATCTCACTTTAGGTGGCAAATAGGACTAAGTTCTTCTTTTCGCTCATCGTGGAGGTGGTCGATTTGGGCTTGTGGCGCTCCCTCTCTTTTTGGTGGCTCGCTCTCTCACTATTATCTTCACGATGGGTGGCTTGCTTGTCGGCGATCACTTGGCTTGGCGACATTGGATGAAGTACGTACTCCTTCCCTTTCATCTTGAAGATGTAGTGGTTCGTTCGGCCGTTGTGGATGACTCCTCTATCAAATTGCCATGGGCGTCCAAGGAGGAGGTGGCAAACGGTCATTGGAACGACGTCGCACTCCAAAATGTCTTCATAGGCGCCAATTTTGAAGGAGACTTGTACTCGATGCTCGACTTGGAGAGTGCCGGAGTCACTAAGCCATTGCACTTTGTATGGATGTGGGTGCTTCGTCTTGGGCAATTGGAGCATGGAGCAAAGTTATTCACTTGCGGATATTCCATTGATGCCGGCCTTGGTGTGGAATATGTGGAATCTTTGGTCTTCTTCTTGGTGATGTTGGAGAGCGAAGACCTCGGAGACAACAAGAGCGGGACTTGAATCTTCATCGCAAAAGACTTGTTCCTCTTCATCATTCACTTGCCGGTGCATGGCGACTTGCTCAAGGGCATTCGTTTCTCCTTCACTCATTGAGTCGTAGGTTCCGTCGTCGTTGAGGATCATGGTCCGCTTGTTGGTGTACTCATAGGACTTGTGGCCTCGGCCTCTGCATGTGAAGCATTTGAAGGAACTTGTCTTGACGGTCTCATCGGTGGGGGTTGAGGATGATGAAGCTCTCGGCTTGAAGTTGTTTGTAGTAGGAGGATGACTTGGAGTTGACGAAGCTTTCATGGAACTCGATTTGTCAATGTTGCTAGTAGAAGGCTTGGTAGACGGTGTTGGAGTCGTTGAAGCTTGGGTGTTGGAGAAACCGTATGACTTGGATGAGAACTTGGCATACTTGAAATCATCTTGCACTTGACGTTCCGCTTTTTAGCTTGATGCACAAGCTTGATGAGGTTCGAGTATGGTTGGAAGTCGGTGATCTTCTTGATAGGATGGTTGAGTCCATTCAACAAACGTTTCATAGTTTGCTCATCGTCTTCCGTGACATTGGCTCGTATAATAGCAATCTCCATCTCCTTGTAGTACTCTTCAAAGCTCTTGGTTCCTTGCTTGAGTAGTTGGAGTTTCTTGAAGAGGTTGCGGTTGTAGTAGGTAGGCATGCAGCATGCTCTCATGACATCCTTCATTTGGGCCCAAGTAGTGATGTGTGGTTCACCTCTTGCCTCTCGGCGCTCGATGACTTGTTGCCACCAAATGAGGACATAGTCTTGAAACTCAAGGGATGCCATCGCGATCTTCTTCTCTTCTTCATAGTTGTGAAAATGGAAGATTTTGTCGACCTTCAATGCCCATGATAGGTACTCTTCGGGATCTATGCTTCCGTTGAACTTGGGCATGGTGAACTTGAGCTTTCCGTAGCGTTGCTCCTCATTGTGTTGGGGGCGGGGATGATGACGCCCGTGTTGTAGATGATTGTCAAGCTCGTGTCTCTCTTGGTGACGAGGGTTGTCAACTGCATGTTTCTCTTGTCGTGGAGGATTTACATTGTCGTCATGCTCTTGATGAACTTGATGTTGTGGCGAGCTTGTGGAGGCGCTTGTCAAGCTCGACGAGGAACTTGAGGAAATTGACCATGCACGCGAGCTTCAAATCTTCGTTCTTGAACTTCTTCGCAAAGTGCTTCTTCATGTTCATGATCTTGTCGGCCTCGGTTGGCTATGGCGCGACATGAATCTTGGAGGGCTTGTTGCACCACAAGTGCTTGAGCTTCACGGAGTTGTTGTTCTTGGCATTGTGCCTCGGCATCTTGTGCATCTTGGTGTAGACGCGCGCGCTCTTCCTCTTCATGTTGGCATTGTCGTTGCCGTTCTCGTGCTAGCGCAAAGGCCTCTTGGGTTTGACATTGTCGGCGCTCTTGAGAGTCGGTGTCGCATAGAGGATTGAGGCTTGCTTGACGATCATTGCGCGTGGCACGGCGTAGAGTGTTCGATGTCGGTGTACTTCAGCCGGAGAGGGTGAAGTCGGAGTGTCGACTTAAGCGAGTCCTTCTTGATTATGACGAACTAGAAGAAGAGCGGTTGAGCAACAAAGTGCGAATTTCGTCCATCGTTGCGTCATTCTCTTGCTTATGATTGTCGAGCTTGTGGTCGAAGTAGTCCCTTGTACTTTGCTCAAAGAGTCTCAAGTCGGCGGCGAGGGTGTCGATACGTTCACTCATTGCTTGTTGCTCTTGATGCAAAGCACGTTGTGCACCAAAGAGGTGGCTCATGGTGACGTAGGAGTTCATGTCATTGTCGTGCTCAATGAAGAGTGGGTTGGGAGAAGTACTTGGCCTATCCATCATTCCAATATACACAATGTGAGTGGTAGAAAGAGAAGAACGAATACCAAATGTACCTTGACCGAAGTTGAAAGTGGATCAATGATCACTCCAATGTGGACAAGGAAATAGCACAGTTGGTACAAATTCTTGTCGGTTTCTCACACCTACACAAGTAAAAGCTTATGGTGGAGCTTGGTTAGGATGGTGGCACAAAATTTAATGCAATTGTAAGTGAGCTTCAATAATGTTGGAAAAGATTTGCAAGATTGCAATGTAACAAGTAGACCAGGCAATGTAGTGTACACAGAAACACACACTCAAAGAGATAAGTGGGGTTGGGCAACCAAGGATGAGCCAAAATGTGGATTCCACAAAAATGCTTGTGTTGCACAACACTAAAGAGACGCTAGCACGATTGCACAATATGCGGATAGAAAGACTTGTGCACAACCTACTAAGCAAAAATGCAACGACTTCTATCCCAAGTATGCTCTATGCAAGGTGTTTCTATGATATGATCCAAGATGATTGAGTATGACAATCTTAATGTTGTGTGATGCTATGGTTCTTGCTTAAAAGCTCTTTGCTTATCTTTCCCTTTTTGCTTAAAAGCTTGTTTGGCTCTTTGATGTTTGAGCTCTTTTCTCATGCAATGCTTGAAAAACCAAGATAGCAATTGTGTATGCGATGACAACCTTGTGACACAAGAGATGATACCAAGATATGCAACAATGATGTATGTATGCTATGGGAAGTATGATCACTAATGTGCACAAGTCTCGTTGCCGACAATACTCAATGGCTAGTCTCGATGGGTAAGCAACACAAAGGAGTAAGGCTATGATGGCTATCAACATAATGGCAAGAGTGATATGTCCAATACAAAGATGAGGTTACCGTTTCTTGCTTACGGTATGGTGTCAAAATGGTGGACCAAATACCAAGATGTAGTCGAGGTGGTCGTTGTTGATGATGCACTCGTGGTGAATATGAGCGGCGGTGATGTTGATGTCGAACCATACCTAGACAGCTGAAACAAAAAAGGATACGGAACCGCCACTCAAATTCTCAAAGCTCGAAGTGGCAACATGTGTCGGAGTATGAAACGGGTAAGCAATGGTGGTAGCATGCGGAAGTGGTGATGGTGTATAGGTGATAGGAGTGCGTATGCAGAAATGTGTGGCGGTGGTGGTGCAAAACTGAAAGAAAATTCAGTTTCGTCAGGGTTCGTCGGGCGTTCGGGCTGGGCCGGTCGTCTGGTCGTCGGACGTCCGGTGCCTGGGCGAAATTTGGGCACGGGATGAACAGCTAGGGTTCGTGGTGGAGATGTGGAAATTCGTCGAATCCGAGGGATTTTGTGGATGGAAAGGGTGGAGACAAGGGGGGAAACCTAGATCCACTCAAAACAAAGCAAAACCACGGATCAAATCCAACAAAATTTCAACACACCAACAGTTCACAAAAAAATTGGGCTATTTTTGTCGGGAATTTTCGAATTTGGGACAAATACAACAAAAACTAGGCTAGCAACACAACGGGGAGGTTCCGAAATTGTGATCAATGAGGCTCTTGATACCAAGATGATGTAGGGTAGGAACCCTGATCGGCCGATCTTTCACGAAAGGACCGGATCCCATGATGAACACGAAGAACACGAGGAGGGAAACGAGGGTAAACATGGGGAAAACACAGGAGCGACACTCAAACCAACAAGAATGATTACACAAGTGCTAGATCCTTGAAACATGGTAGGAGATACAAGATCCAAAGTCAACAATGGCCGATACAAAGTAACCGATCTTATCCATGAGGAAGTCTTGATGTTCTTCTCCTCAAGGAGGTCTTGAATTCAAAGGGATCTTCTCCGTAGAGGCCATGGTCTCTCTCGTGGAGTAGATCCGATGTGGACGAGAAAAGCTCTATCTCTAAATATGAGCTAAACCAATGCTAACCCTAGAAAGGAGGAGGGAGAGGTCTATATATAGTCTTAGTGTAAAAGGGGCTAAAAGGGGGTACATGGGCTTCGGCCCAACACATGGCAGCGCACAGGCACTGGACATCCGGGAGTCACCGGTCGTCCGGAGGCTCGCGAGGGTCCGGAAGTCCGGTGCCTGTCGGACGTCCGTAAGTTCGGCTCGGGTGTGCTTCGATCGGACGTCCAGTCGGGGTCGGACGCCCGGGCATCCGTCGACTGTTGGATTCCGGAAATCCGTAGATTTGGCTCGGGTGCGGTGGCGTCAGTCATCCTGAGAGGGCCGGACATCCGGAGCCTGGAGATCGTCGGACGCCCGGTCCTGGCCGGTCGTCCGGAGCCTGTAGCTTCTTCTTCATCACTTCTTCTTCTCTGTCTTCACGTCCATCTTCCTCTTCTTCTTCTCCTTGCTCCTTAGCTTCTCCATGGTACCTGAGTATGCACAATGTGTCCGTATGAGGTAGTAGCCATGTCTCATGTGCATCAGAGTGGAAATGTGAGAGGAGAGATGTCACCTCTGTTTCAAGAGCTCTTGCACGTGCTCGTGTCATGGGTCCGCTAGGCACTTGGTGAGACAATGGTAGGTCCATGGGGATGACCTTGGGATACTCCGCATCACAAGGACAAGTGCAAACAACTTCCATATCTTGCACTAGTTCAAGGAGTCACAGACCCTCTTGTTGGTAAGACAAGGGACAAGGTAACCTAATGCATTCATTGACATCATCTCATGTGAATATCACTCTATTTCTATGGATATCCTTGTTCGTTCCTTGTGGGACTAACCCATGTAGGTATTGAAAGTGCAACTCACTTCAAAGGATTGCTTCGAATGATCTACATCAACTTTGAGCACTTACATCTTCAACACCTACATGAAGTCATCATCAACAAACCCAAGGTTAGTTCATCCCTCCTAGGGGGGATATCACATCTAGGGGGAGCTTTACTCTAATCAATTGAGCTAAAGCAACTCTAACAATGTGAACACAACAATGCATTATGTAAAAGTGGTAACCCCACTTATGCTTAAACGATGAGTATGACCTATGATCAAATGTTCTCATTTGACTCCTCAGTCAATATACTCATATATAGATGACCTAGTCATCGCCAAATTGCCTGATAGATGCTAGAGTGATTGTGCATGCTTTGCCACATATTTCATTTGCCATCTTATTGTGTGAGCATGTTGGTTGCATGTTTTACTCATTCGAGGACATCCATTTGTTGCCTTGATTGTTTGGTTTTTTTCTCTTTTGCCAAATGGATGGACAATAATGCCTAAGGACTTCCTCTAGGTATCTATGCTTTTCTTGTCTCAAACTCTATTCATGCTACATCACAAAGTTTGATCAAGTCAGATCCGAACCACTCTGTGTGAGGAGCACTAGGTGTTCCCGATTTGTCATAGACTTAAACTTCCAAAACCTCTTTGTGCATTTTGGTATGACCGAATCATCCGCTTCGGTCACACCGAGATCACTAAGTTGATCTAGGTTTTCAATCTGGTGCAACCGATTTGAACTTTTCGGTCACACTGAGTTGCAGTAACTGCTTGCAGTTCTGCATCTTGGTGCCACCGAGTTGTTCCACTCGGTCACACCGACAGGGTCGGGATATATATACCCACGGGTGAGATTTTGGAAAAAATTTCAAACTCCTTAGCCCATGCATGTGTCTTGCTCTGCCTCCTCGGGGTCTCCGGATCGTCTCCTCGCCGCCAGCAACCTCCCGCCGCTGGTTTCCGTCACCATCAACGGAAATCTGCTCCGCCGTTGTCGCCGTAGCGAACTCCCGCCGAACTAGGGTATGGGTTCGACCCTTGTGCTATTCATTTACCTCTGATTCATAGAACATTGTTTTTCCATGATCCTTACCACGTATGCAAACACTCTATCCACTAAAAACATCCTTTAGGTTAGATTTGATTTGAAAATTTAGGGTTAGGTCTCCGCCGAACTCATCTCGGACCGACCGAGTTGTAGAAATCGGTCTCACCGATTTGGCTTAGGCCATTGCACTTGCAATTTTCGGTCTGACTGAAAACTACAAATCGGTGTGACCGAGTTCGATTCTCTGTGAAACCCTAGCAGTCTCGGTGCCACCGAACTGTGACCCGGTCTGACCGAGTTCACCAGTTTAGGTTCCAAAAGCTACTTCAGTATCACCGAGTTTACAAATTGGTAGCTCCGAAATACTTTCTGTGGAGAACTAAAACTAAGTTTTAAAGTCATTTGTTTTTTCAAAAACTCTGCACTTTGTGATGCTCCTACACCCTATCTCATCTACATCCATTCACAGAGTCTGCTATCAGTGAGTTTGCAAAGGTGTCTGGTCAGAGTGACAGCCAGAACAAGTCTGAGGAATATGTGCAGCTGAGTGAGGGTTCAGATCCCTCGAGCACTTCTGATGATGGCTGCAGGAGCACTCCTAGCAACTTACCAAAGGCTGCCACCAAATCTAGGAAGAAGAGAACCTTAGAATCTGAGGATGAGGATTATGTTGCCACTGAAGAGGAAGTAAGCTCCAAGAAGAAGGTGCTGAAAAAGGAGTATGGCACAGCTGCTACAGTATGCCAAGAAGAAGAAGGACCACAACACTATGGCTAACATGTACAAGGAGATCCCAGATAAAGCTTTGGAGACTCACAAGCTTGGATCTGTACATTTCTTGTTGTCTGGTCTGCCTACTATCAACTGGACCCTAAGGAACACTCTGCTACCCAAGTCAGGAGATCACAAGATGACCAGAGGGCACTCTATCAACCTGCTACAGCTTTTTGATGTCCCTCAGAAGTTCAAGGTCATGAGTCTTATTGTAGAGACAATCAAGAGCACTGCTACTGACCAGAAGAGAAGTTGTGGGTATGCTCCACACATTCAGGAGCTCATCAAATCCAAGATGGGCACAGGAACATATCTGTTGGATAAGGAGCATCTAGCCCTGTATCCTGATTTTGAAGATAATACTATTATGATGAATGAGGAGGAACCATCATCAGTTCAAGCATAGGAGAAGAGAGCCAAAGCAAAGGCTGAGAAAGCTGCCAACATGCCAAGTGTTGAAGAGGCATCTTAAGTTTTTCTGAAGAGCAAGCAAGATCAACTTGCATATCTAATCCAGTCTACACTGAGGATTGAGAAGGGCTTAGCCACCCTGACTCAAAACAAGGAGAGCTTGGAGAGGATCGTTAAACTAAAATTTACGATCTTGATCTGATGGTAACTGAGATTCAAATAGTAGTTGAGCAGCTTCAGGAGGAAGCAGAAGAGAAGAGAGGCAAGGCAACCACAGATGCATTTCAGCGAGTGCCAAGGAGTCAAAGGTCTACTGCCGTACCAGTGACAGATTCTAGAGCTACAACATCAGCACCAGCAGCCACAACCTCAGTGCCACCTCCAGCAGCCACTCCACCAGCTCCAACTACATCAACAGATGCCTTCATCCTTGGAGGTCTCTCTACACCACCTCCTGAAGACCCAGCCTGAGAGACGCATAGCACTATGCATATTTTAACATTTTGGTAACTTGTTGCCGAAGGGGGAGAAATATGTATAGATCATAGGCTTCAAGCTAGTGTTTTGCGTCTTTGCCCTTGGTTGAACTTTTTTATTGTGTGAGATACTTGTGTGATCACGTGATTGATCATTTGCTACCTTAATGCTTGTTTAGATGATACTATCTTTTATATACATATATGATCATTCACTTACTTGGTGATGAGTGCATGCTTTTAATTTCTATCATTTTGAGCACTCCACCAAGATGTATGTGACATGGAAGAGTAACCCATGATCCTAATCGATTGTGCATTTGCATTCAAAAGCAAATTTTAAATAATGCACAAATTTAGGGGGAGCTCTTGCTTATCACATACTTCTCAAAGCAATGATGTTTTTCAATCTTATTATCATTTGTCAAGCTTTGATCTATATGTTGTCATCAATTACCAAAAAGGGGGAGATTGAAAGTGCAACTATCCCTGGCTGGTTTTGGTAATTCCTAACAACATATAGCCCATTGAGCTAATGTTATTTCAATATAAATATTACAGGAAAGCTTAATGTTTGGATGGCATGGATTAGAAAGTGGACCCCTCAAAATACTAAGAAGACATGTTGGCTCAAGCTCAAAGCTCAGGACTCTACATTTTCTATTTTAGTTATCGAAGATCACATTGAGTACATAGGAAAGCCAATACTATTAAAAAGGGGATGAGGTGTTGCTTAATGGCTTGCTTGCTCAAAGTGCTTAGTGATATGCTCCAAAACCCTCAAGTACTTTCTCATATCTACATATGTCCTGAACCAAAAGTCAAACTCGGCCCCACCAAAGTTTCCTACCCGGAGCCACCGAGTTCACTTGACATAGCCACTTCCACAAACCCTAGTCATTTCGGTCTCACCGATAGGGATCTCGATCTCACCGAGAAGGGACTGCAACCTCTCTGTTTCCCTTCGTAATGTTTTGGTCCAACCGAGATGAGAGATCTATCCCACCAAGATTGCAAAGCAAACTCTCTGTTTCCCCTTCGTAACGTTTTGGTCTAACCGAGATCAGCGAATCGGTCCCACCGAGTTTGCCTAACCAACTCTCTGTTTGCCTATTACCAAAATCGGTCCCACCGAGTTTGTGTAATCGGTCTCACCGAGTTTGTGTAATCAGTCTCACCGAGGTTATGTTATGCTCTAACCCTAATGGAATCAGTCCCATCGAATTGACATGTCGGTCCCACCGAAAATCCTAATGTTCACATTTTGAACTAAATCAGTCGGACCGAGTTTCATGATTCAGTCCCACCGAGTTTGGTGATTTGTGCATAACGGTTAGATTTTATGTGGAGGCTATATATACCCCTCCACCCACTCTTCATTCATGGAGAGAGCCATCAGAACATGCCTACACTTTCAACACATATTTTTTGAGAGAGAACCACCTACACTTGTGTTGAGGTCAAGATATTCCATTCCAACCACATAAATCTTGATCTCTAGCCTTCCCCAAGTTGCTTTCCACTCAAATCCTCTTTCCACCAAATCTAATCCTATGAGAGAGAGCTGAGTGTTGGGGAGACTATCATTTGAAGCACAAGAGCAAGGATTTCATCATCAACACACTGTCTATTACCTTTTGGAGAGTGGTGTCTCCTAGATTGGTTAGGTGTCACTTGGGAGCCTCCGTCAAGATTGTGGAGTTGAACCAAGGAGTTTGTACGGGCAAGGAGATTGCCTACTTCGTGAAGATCTACCCTAGTGAGGCAAGTCCTTCGTGGGCGATGGCTATGGTGGGATAGACAATGTTGCTTCTTCGTGGACCCTTCGTGGGTGGAGCCCTCCATGGACTCGCGCAACCATTACCATTCGTGGGTTGAAGTATCCATCAACGTGGATGTACGATAGCACCACCTATCGGGACCACGCCAAAAATCTCTGTGTCTACATTGTGTTTGCTCCCTCCAAACTCCTCCCTTTACCTTCATATGCAATTGTTTTACATTCCGCTGCTATACTCTTAGAATTGCATGTGTGTTGATTACTTAACTTGTGCTAAGTTGTTAAAATCTGCCAAGAATTAAAATTGGGAAAAGGCTAGATTTTTATTTGGTCAAGTAGTCTAATCACCCCCCCTTAGACATACTTCCGATAGCTGCTGCTGTGATGGCGGCTGCAAATGCCAAGAGTGCTCGAGCTACCGTCCTTGCCGCCAATGTTGCCCTGGCCCGGGCCGAGGCCATCCATGCCAAGATCAAGGATGCACACGCCAAGATTCTAGGACACCTTGGAATCCAGCATGCAATCCACATCCGAAAAGGGGGCGGTGGCCATAGAGCACCTGCTTCCTCATGAGGTCGCCGAGCAAGAGCTGGAGATGCAGGAGGCGGCGGAGATCGAGGATCGCCGGGAGGAGGAGTTGCGCATGGCCAAGGTCGAGGTAGAGAAGAGTCTGTCCGTCGAGGAATCGGTGGTGGAGTACCAACACGAGCTCTAGCATAGCCACTACTACGAGTACTACAACCTTGAGGGCAGCGCCGAGGACAAGGAAGAGGGCGAGGACGTGGCCGACTTCAGTAGGGGGGACTCGGAGTCCACCAATGGCGGCATGTCGCCAGGACAAGTCATCGATGTCTCATCTCACACCGGCGATGCATAGGCCGGTGCAGCGGCAGATTTGTTAAAATTAAGGGTACTTAGGCTTTGTTTTTAATGCTGGTCTTTTGTTACAGCAATGTTTAGGTCAACTGGCTCTGTTTTATAACTAAAATTGCTCGATTTAGTAAGTGTGGTATGTCTGCTCTACGCTCTTTTCTGTCCCCAAATTAGCAAGCGATGTTAAATTACGCAATGATGTACCCTGGGAAATTTCCACCAAAATTTGAATTATCAAACTCGTCCCATGCGCGTAAAGCAGAAGAATCGTTTGCGATGCACACAATTGCTCAAAGTAAATGGTCCGGCGGCACCGCGCGCAAAGTTTCCCTCCACATTTCCAAAATTTTGGCCTACCACCAAAATATCTATCCCGGGCCCTCTCCCCCCTTTTCTCCCCGGCCACAAGTCACATTTCCCTATTTCCTCCTTCCTTCCTTCCTAAGCTATAGCCCCTTCCTCGCTTGCTTCCTCGCTCTCGCCGTCTTGCATCCTACGCCGGGGTCACCATGGTCTTCTTGATGTAGGGTGTAACCCTAGATGGTCGATCTTTCACGAAAGGAGCGGATCCAGGAAGGAACACGAAGAACACTAGGGCAAACACGAGGGGAAATCACAAAGGGGAACACAAGAGAAACACTCAAACCAACAAGTATGATCACACATGTGCTAGATCCATGAACACAAAAGGAGATACAAGATCCATGATCAACAAGGGACGATACACGGTAACCGGTTCTTCTCCAAAGGAGGTCTTGATGGGAGCACCCAAAAAGGGGGTCTTGAATCCAAGGGAATCTTCTCCAAAGAGGGGCTGCGGTCTCTCTCGTTGAGTAGATCCGTAACGGATGAGCAAAGCTCTATCTCTAATGAGCTACTACTTTGCTTACCCTATCTAGGAGGAGGGAGAGGTCTATTTATAGTCATAATACAAAAGAGGGGTAAAGTGAAGGGGTACATGGGCCTCAGCCCGCAACTCGACACAACTAGGGGTCGGACGTCCGTAAGGTGTTGGTCGTCCGGAGGCTCGCAGAGGTCCGGACGTCTTGGGATCCTCGGACTTCCGTAGATTCAGGCTCGGTCGCTGAAGTATCGGATTTCCAGAAGTGGCCGGTCGTCCGGTGGCGTCGGATGTTCGCTCGTTTGTCTCGGGCTTCTGGCTCTGGATTTCTGGAGACATTCGGATGTCCGGTCACTAGATGGGGGGTCGGACGTCCGGTAAGAACCGGTCGTCCGGCGGCTGTAGCCTCCGGGCAGCTCCTTCTCTTGTTCCTCGCGCTTGGTGTCCTCGCTGTCTTGTCCATGGTCTTCCTCTTGGTTCCTGGTCATGCATAGCACACATGTTTGAGATAGTAGCCATGTCTCACATGTGGAAAGTGATGGTTCGAAGAGGAGCGAGTTCACCTTGTGTCCGATGGCGTATGTTCGAGGTCTCGTCGTATGTCCTCTTGGGGTTTGGAGAATAGTCGGAGTGTACATGGTGATGAACATGGGATGCTCCGCATCATCTCCCCCACCCCTTGGGAAAGATCTGACATCGGATCATGATCCTCATCACCATGGAAACGCTTGTCGTGGACGGACTTGTAGTTGGACGGAGTTGAGGGCATGGCGCAATCCAAGTGCTCCAAGGTGTCTCCGGTATGTGGTACATGCAAAATTAGTAAACACAAATTACACTTGGAAATACAATGGTTAGTGCACGCAAAGTGTCCATCATAGAAGAATGAGTCCGTTCGGCAAGATTGTTCGTGACAAAGCACATGAAGCTTTGCAAGTTGATGTAGAATGATATGCAAAGCATTCATGGGAGCAAAAGCATTCATTGTGCACACAAATATATTGTGAATGTGATCAATGCAACCATTGTGCAAAATGATGTCATAATGGGATGGTTTATCAAAAGCATGAACATGGTAATGAGTGCTCACTATGAGTATGTGATCATGCAATTGATGATGGGAAGTATGATCATGATGTATGAATATGCCATCAAGGTAGATCACAACAAATTTGCTAAGAAAATGCACAAGATCATATGTCATGGACGAAATGGGGATACAATATGCAACAAGGAAATCATAATGTGAGTCAGTCCATGCATAAGATGCAAATTTGTCATGTGTATGATATGTCCATCGAGCATGAAATGTGTGAGCACAATCAACAAATATGGAGGTGTTGGTGTACCAATGCTCGATGTCGTGGCATGAGTGGAGGTTCGAAGGTGCATCCAATAAGTCCGAGCGCTCCTCAACTTGAAGGTCCATAGAGCCAATCTCCCAAGTCGCTCCTCTGTTCGCTAGATGTATCATGTAGACAACAAGATGGAGACAACAATAAAAGAGTGAGTCATCCAATATGCGTAGTGGAGGATGGCTCAAAGGGAAAGAGTTCACCTTTAGGAGATTCTTGCAAATGTTGGTGTTGCACATCGTCTATGCCTTCACATGAACAAATTGTCTTATGACTGTATCGCCTTGTGAATCCTTCAAAATGAAAGAACATGACAAACAATCGGAAAAACAAATGAGGTTATGGGATATGCAAAACCTATCATTCGTGTGGCAAAATACCCAACAAGTGTATGCATCATGCTCATCATAAGAAAGGACAAGGGAGCATTTCATAGTATGGAGGCTCA
Source organism: Triticum aestivum (assembly GCF_018294505.1). Taxonomy (NCBI): domain Eukaryota; kingdom Viridiplantae; phylum Streptophyta; class Magnoliopsida; order Poales; family Poaceae; genus Triticum; species Triticum aestivum. Next base: position 236,848,300 of record NC_057806.1, read on the forward strand.
CTATGTGTTGTGGCTCACTCACTTCCTCTTGGATGCACTCACTCATATGGTTGGTTTAGTCACTCAAATGGCTCTCGACCTCACATAGGATGTGTGGCATGATCTCAAGTGTGGGGCTCGTGGTGGTCACACTCATCCTCTCATAGGAAATGCACTCAATGTCATATATGGCAGAGTCACTCATCTCACTCATGGGGTGGTGGCTCTCCTCACATGGCAATTGGGGCATCTCGTCATATGTTGGTGTCAGAGAGATGTAAGTGCAGATGTCTCCATGCTCAATCATGTCGTAGTTGTAGCCGTGGATGAAGGCCGAAGATGGCACATCATCACTCTCCTCCAAGACCAAAGATAAGGTCTCATGTGCGGTCTCTTAGCTTGACTCGGAGTATGAGTCCAATATGGGCGCCGTCTTCATGTTGTTGAAGAAGTTCATGCTCGTCGCCATGGTCGAAGGACATGCCCCTTGCTTGACCTTCTTGTCGCCATCTTGTTGTAGGAGGCCCATATGGTGTGGCACCTCGTAGCTTTTCTCCATGACCGAAGGGAATTTCCCATGCTCGGCGATCTTCCTTGAGGGGCTTCTGAAGATGGAAGTGTTGACCTCGCTCGTAGGTGGTCGCCTTGTACTTGATGATGTCGATGTAGGTGAACTCACGGGAAGTAGGCGAAGATGCCATACGTCCAAAGGAGAAAATGCCTTGATAGCACTTGGCTAAGAAGCCGAAGTGATTTTTGTAGCCGTAGCTCCGTCTTGGTGTTGCTCATCTCGTGGTCTTCTCTTATGCTCTTGAAGCTTGGCCTTGTCGTGAATTAGTTCTTGTTGGGACTTGTACGTTTGAGCTTGGCGAGCATCTTCATGATGATGGTGTCATTGTCGCACTTGAGCTCATAGTAGATGTCGTTCGTCGTCTTCGTGCACATGTTCCTTGGAGGTTACTTTCCCTTCATGACGAAGTGTATCACGAACATGATAGTGGTCACCCTAGAGATGCGGACGTGGTTGACTTGCGCTTGCATCCTTTTTACGCTCCAAAGACTTGTGACTTGAACGTCGCCGCCTTGAGGATGATGAAGGGGAAGAACAGTTGATCAACAAGGTCCGAATCTCCTCCATCCTTGCATCTTGCTCCTCCTTTTGTGCGGAAAGATTGTTGTCGATGTAGTCCCTTTTCCTTGCATCAGAGTGACGAATGTCGATGGAGAGGTTCTCGATGCGCTCTCTCAATCTTGATTGTGCACCTTGCATTTGTCATTGTAGATCGAAGATTGACGCTTTGTTGATGTAGTTGTTCACACTGTCGTTGTTGTAGAAGACCGGAGATGAAATGCCTTGCCTATCCATCACAAGACTCGAGAAAAAAATGAGTGGGAGAAAGACAAGAACTTATACCAAATGTACCTTGACAGATGTTGAAGATGGATCAATGATCACTCAATGATGTAACAAGGAAATATCACAATTGGTAGCAAGAGTCAATAATGTTGACAAAGATTCACAAATTCGCAAGTATAACAAGTAGACCAATAGAAATGAGTGGCACACGGAAACACACACACGAATAGATAAATGGGGTCGTGCAACCAAGGATGAGCACAAAATTTGGAATCCACGAAAAACGCTCGTGTTGCACAACTCAAGAGAGACACTAGCACAATTGCTCAACAGGCGGATATGACACTTGTGCACAACCTCTAAGATGCAAAATGTATCAACTTTCTAGCCCAAGTATGCTATGTATGTATGTTCCGGTGCTATGATCCAAGATGATCGGATATGACAATATTATATCCAATGTGGTATGATGCTATGGATCTTGCTTACAAGCTTCTTTGCTCTTTATATTTTGCTTAAAAGCTTATTCTTTTTTATATGTATGGCCACTTTTGCACAATGCACAAACCAAGATAGCTATTGTGTATATGCGGGAACAAACTTGAGGCACACGAGATGACATGATAGCAAGATGAAACCAATATGGTATGGTATGCATGCAATGGAAGGTCTAGCTCGATGATCACTAATGTGCACAAGTAACATTGCCGGCAATACTCAAAGGCTAGTCTCGACGCAAAATGTGCTATGGGTTATCAATGAAATGGCAAGGGAATATTCAATGGAGGGATACCACGATACCAAGATGATATGGAGGTTACCCTCCGTGTCGATGATGAGTGGCGGTGATCTTGATGGAGATAACATGATTATGGAGACTCGTCCCAAAGTACCCGAAACACCTTAGGAAACGAAAAAACCGAGAACTCAAAATCTCAAATGTCAAATGGTTGTAGCGGGATGCAGTGGTGGTTGCAGAAGCTCAATGGGATTGCGGTAATGGAGGGTAGGGTGGTGGACTATACACGGTGTCAGTGTTGGAAGCACGGTCCCTAAGTAGCCGAAACACCTTCGGAGACACAACTCACAACACAAACAAAATTGGGTTAAGTTAGTGTGGTGGAAGTGTAAGGTGGGTAAGACTATGCGGTAGTGGGGTGGTGGATGATGAAGAAGCAACCGTCCCTAAGTAGCCTAAACACCTTAGGAGACTCAAATCACAACTCAAACAACCACTAATGATAACGGGAACAAAATTGGTTAGGTTGCGGAAGTCGGCGGTGGTGTAGCAGATGATGTGGTGGAAGCCCTAGGCAAAGATGAAAATTTCACAAAATTTGATGGCATCAAAAGATCTTGGTGGTATTTTTTTGGAAAGGGGGATGTCAAGAGCTTCAAAACGAGCTAACGAACATCAAAATCAGAGTTCGGATGAATTAGTTACGGCCAAAACAAGAATCAACCAAAGTCTGAAACTACGGGTTACGGACGTCCGTAAATGGATGGATGTCTATGGGCCGGACGTCCAGAGGGCTCGGAAATCCGTAAATTTGGCTCGGGTTAGGGGTTTCCGGTCATCCGGAAGGTTGCGGACATCCGGTCGTTCCTGGGCTTCGGACGTCCATAAAACGTCGGTCGTCCGGTGGTCGGGGTCAACGCGAGATGCGAGATCCGGGGCGCGATTTTGGGCGGAAAATGGGGTTTTGGGGTTAAAATTGATGAGATTTCATGGATGAAAGATGGGGAAACTTGGGGAAATGCCACATCGACTCAAAACCAAGCAAATCCATAGATCAAATCCAACAAAACTTCCTCAAACCAACAAATCACAAAAAATTGGGGCTATTTTTGGTGGGGATTTTCGAATTTGGGGAAGAACACAACAAAATTAGGCTAGAAAACAACGAGGGGAGGCTGCAAAATCGTGATCAACGTGGCTCTGATACCAAGATGATATCATGAGACAAGCTGGCTGTGATCCAAGATGATGTAGGGTGGAACCCTAGATGGCCGATCTTTCACGAAAGGAGCGGATCCCGTGAGGAACACGAAGAACACTAGTCAGGGGGACGCGGAGTCCACCAATGGCGGCATGTCGCCAGGACAAGTCATCGATGTCTCATCTCACACCGGCGATGCATAGGCCGGTGCAGCGGCAGATTTGTTAAAATTAAGGGTACTTAGGCTTTGTTTTTAATGCTGGTCTTTTGTTACAGCAATGTTTAGGTCAACTGGCTCTGTTTTATTACTAAAATTGCTCGATTTAGTAAGTGTGGTCTGTCTGTTGTACGCTCTTTTCTGTCCCCAAATTAGCAAGAGATGTTAAATTATGCAATGATGTACCCTGGGAAATTTCCACCAAAATTTGAATTATCAAACTCGCCCCATGCGCGTAAAGCAGAAGAATCGTTTGCGATGCACACAATTGCTCAAAGTAAATGGTCCGGCGGCACCGCGCGCAAAGTTTCCCTCCACATTTCCAAAATTTTGGCCTACGACCAAAATATCTATCCCGGGCCCTCTCCCCCCTTTTCTCCCCGACCACAAGTCACATTTCCCCTGTTTCCTCCTTCCTTCGTTCCTTCCTTCCTAAGCTATAGCCGCCTCCTCGCTTGCTTCCTCGCTCTTGCCGTCTTGCATCCTACCGCCGGGGTCACCATGGTCTTCTTGATGTAGGGTGGAACCCTAGATGGCCGATCTTTCACAAAAGGAGCGGATCTTGCGAGGAACACAAAGAACACTTGGGCAAACACGAGGGGAAATCACAAAGAGGAACACAAGAGAAACACTCAAACCAACAAGTATGATCACACATGTGCTAGATCCATGAGCACAAAAGGAGATACAAGATCCACGATCAACAAGGGACGATACACGGTAACCGGCTCTTTTCCAAAGGAGGTCTTGATGGGGCCACCCAAAAGGGGGTCTTGAATCTAAGGGGATCTTCTCCGAAGAGGGGTCGCGGTCTCTCCGTCGAGTAGATCCATAATGGATGAGCAAAGCTCTATCTGTAATGAGCTAATATTTTGCTTACCCTATCTAGGAGGAGGGAGAGGTCCATTTATAGTCGTACTACAAAAGAGGGGTAAAGTGAAGGGGTACATGGGCCTCAGCCCGCAACTCGACACAACTAGGGGTCGGACGTCCGTAAGGTGTTGGTCGTCCAGAGGCTCGCGGAGGTCCGGACATCTGGGGATCCTCGGACTTCCGTAGATTCAGGCTCGGTCGCTGAAGTACCGGATTTCTGGAAGTGGTCGGTCGTCCGGTGGCGTCGGATGTCCGCTCGTTTGTCTCGGGCTTCTGGCTCCGGATTTCCGGAGACGTTCGGATGTCCGGTCACTAGAGGGGGGGGGTCGGACGTCCGGGCAGCTCCTTCTCTTGTTCCTCGCGCTTGGTGTCCTCGCTGTCTTGTCCATGGTCTTCCTCTTGGTTCCTGGTCATGCATAGCACACATGTTTGAGGTAGTAGCCATGTCTCACATGTGGAAAGTGATGGTTCGAAGAGGAGCGAGTTCACCTTGTGTCCGATGGCGTATGTTCGAGGTCTCGTCGTATGTCCTCTTGGGGTTTGGAGAGTAGTCGGAGTGTACATGGGGATGAACATGGGATGTTCCCCATCATCTCCCCCCCCCCCTTGGGAAAGATCCGACCTCGGTTCGTGATTCTCATCACCATGGAAACGCTTGTCGTGGATGGACCTGTAGTTGGACGGAGTTGAGGGCATGGCGCAATCCAAGTGCTCCAAGGTGTCTCCGGTATGTGGTACATGCAAAATGAGTAAACACAAAGTACAGTTGGAAATACAATGGTTAGCGCACACAGAGTGTCCATCATAGAAGAATGAGTCCATTCGGCAAGATTGTTCGTGACAAAGCACATGAAGCTTAGCAAGTTGATATAGAATGATATGCATAACATTCATGGGAGCAAAAGTGTTCATTGTGCACACAAATATATTGTGAATGTGCTCAATGCAACCATTGTCCAAAATGATGTCATAATGGGATGGTTTATCAAAAGCATGAACATGGTAATGGGTGCTCAATATGAGTATGTGATCATGCAATTGATGATGGGAAATATGATCATGATGTATGAATATGCCATCAAGGTAGATGACAAAAAAATTGCTAAGAAAATGCACAAGCTCATATGTCATGGATGACATGGGGATACAAGATGCAACAAGGCAATCATAATGTGAGTCAATCCATGCATAAGATGCAAATTTTTCATGTGTATGATATGTCATCGAGCATGAGATGTGTGAGCACAATCAACAAATATGGAGGTGTTGGTGTACCAATTGATGAGGACATCAATACAATTGTTACACCCACAGCCCCTGCTGCTATACATATTGGACCAATTACTAGAGCTCGTGCACGCCAACTAAATTACCAGGTACTTTCGTTTCTTGGTAATGATTCTAATGTTCATGAGAATATGATGCTGGCTAAATTGGATACATTTGTTTTGCTTACAAATGAAGGGCCTAGCTTGGAGAAGGATGAACATTGGAGCAAGAACAAGCATGGAGATGACGGCATGCGCAAGGGAAACAAGAACGGAGTTACAAGTGATGATTTCAGGACTTTGAAGCCACCATAATGGGTGCATGAAGCCTTGGACGAAATATACAAGATGCCACTTCATAAATTTTGTCCCGAGGCTATTTTAGGTGCTGCGTCACCTTATTATTGGGCCAGGCCAATGTAATTTCGAAATACATAAGTATAGGCTATTTTTAGAGTCCGTATGTGTGGGGAAACAAGAGATAGGATTGATTTCGGACCCCTCCACCAAGGGCCACGAAATTCCCCCCCTCTTCCTCCATATATACAGCCCTTAGGGCATCGTTTAGACTTTGGGTTTTGTTTAGATTAAAAGTTCGCCATAGCTGCAACTTCGCGTACTTCGTTTGTGTTCAACGACCAGACAAAGGCGTCACAGAACCCCACCTTGATCAATAAAGCTTTCATCTTATATTCGCAATATCCATATTGCAATCTTAGTTTCTTGCTTGTTCTTCGTTTGCTCGCAGGAAACAGACCCTCGTGGTCAGGTTGATCGTGCTCCGGCGTGGTCAATAACCTCTCGGAGTTGGTTTAGCGATTGCTAAGGCGCGACGTCCTCGCACGTTCGTAGTCGGATCATCAAAGTCGACTTCCACCAAAGCGATATCCATCATCTCATCGAAAGATCGGGACCCTCGCCTCTATCAAGTGGTATCAGATTTCCAGGTTGCTCGGTGAGATTTTACAGTTTTTCGTAGTTTAGATCGAGTCTGTTCTTCATACCTACAGTCCACGAAAAAGCCACAAAAAAAATTAGGGTTAGTTCATCATATCCGAACCAATCTGAGCCTTTGCATAATCTTTTTAGGGTTTTGCTTTGTTTGAATTTGCGGTTGCATCGTCGTGTCTAGTTGCTGGTCTTAGAGTCTAGTCTTTTGGAGTTTCGAGTTCTGGTCATAAGTTGTCACGCCGCCGCCGCACCATCATCATCACCCCTGCCATCTACCACCACCGCTTATCCGCCACCGCTTCGAATCCGTATCCATATACCACCACAGCTGTCATATACCACCACCGCTGCCATCTACCACCATATATCCACCACCAATCCGAGTTCTTGTCATATTAGGTTTGTTTTCGAGATCCATCTAGATTCCGATTCGTGTTTCCTTGCCGGAGTAGGTTTCGAAAAAAAAAGAGTCGGGTAGCCACGCTCCGTGTAGGCCCAAAATTTTTCGAAAACGCATTTTTCGAAAAAATTTCTGGCTATCCTATTTTTAGGTGTTTCTGAGTGTTTTGAGACAGGTGCCATTATAGGAAGTTTTTTTTGACCCGTTTCCAGTTTTTGGGTCCGGGCAGTCAAAAAAAAATTGGTCAAAAAAGTTTTCGTGCCCATCCTGTCAGTTTGAGCTAAGAAGAGTTTTGAGACACTCGCCATTATAGTGATTTTTCGCAAAAAAAAAGCAGCGCAAAAAAAAGAGCGCAAAAAAAAGAGCGAAAAAAAATTCCAGAGTGTGCTTTTCCCTTGTTTACGTGCCGCGCCGTGATTTTGTTAGTGTTCTAGGCTCGCGTCTCTAGCACAGTCTAGCCTAGGACCAGCACAGTACCGTCGTTGAACGTTTATTCAACTTTGCATCTCTGAATTGATTATTGCTGACCCTTTTTGCTACCATATTATAAGCCTTCCCAGCTCCACATACATCTACGTCGTGTGTTTGACTCTCCCTGGTAATCGCTCTATCCAAGCTTTGAGAGTTTTTGACTACAACGGTTGCCGATCACCGCCTGCTGCTGGGTAAGAACTGGTAAGAATTTGAGATTTGCTTGACGGATTTGTGACACCCACCACCACCACTTGTTCATAGTCTGTAGGATCATATTCTTGTGTGTTTCTATTGCTGCTAACCATGCCAGGATCACAAGCTGACGAGATTGACTGGGAGAATTTATCGAACAAGGAGCTTCATGATAAGTTTCAGCAAATGATGACTGAACAGGTGCAAGATGTGCTGAACAATTTTGAAGAGGCCATGGAGAAGATCACTGGCTTTGAGAAGACGTTCGAAACAAAGCTCGATAACAAGTTTAATGAATTGCTTGCGCGTCTTCCACCACCACCACCCGCTGCAGTTAACGCACCTCTCCAACAACAACAACAACAACGACTACCTCCACGTCGCGAAGCAGACCTCCGCCGAGCAAGCCGTGTTCCTCTTGCGTTTGGCCAAACTGTTGGTGCTGCTGTTGATACTTCTGTGGCTCCTGCTGCTGATGCGGAGGAGGATGATTATGTGGGAGACTATGAGGATGAGGTTGATCAAAATCAACACTACGTGCAGCCACCTGTACCACCACCAGCAGGTCGACCTCAGGTATATATTCGTAATGGTAGGCATGCACCACCACCTCAGGTACGAGATGATGTCCATATTCCTAAACTGAAATTGAATATTCCACCATTTGAGGGTAGATATGTTCCTGATATATATCTTACTTGGGAGTTAGAAACTGAACAACGATTTACATGTTTACAATATCCTGAGGAGAGACGAGTTGCTGCTGCCGTTTGTGCTTTCACTAGTTTTGCATGTGTATGGTGGTCTGAACATTGTAGATTATATCCTATTCCAACTACTTGGGCTGCTTTGAAAACTGCTATGCGTACGCGTTGGGTTCCACCATATTATCAACGTGAATTGCTTCAAAAATTGCAGCGTTTAAGACAAGGGAAAAATTCTGTAGAAGAATATTATCAGGAATTACAAACTGGCATGATTAGATGTGGTATTGTTGAGGAGAATGAAGCTATGCTTGCACGTTTTCTGGGTGGATTAAATAGAGAGATTCAGACCATTCTAGACTATAAGGAGTATACTAATATCACTCGTTTATTCCATCTTGCTTGTAAAGCTGAACGTGAAGTGCAGGATCGACAAGCATTGGGGCGAACTAACTTTTCTGCAGGCCGACCTTCATCATGGACACCACGTGCATCTTCTACTTCAACTGCACCAGCACCTCCATCCGGTGCCACCTCCAGCCGTGATACAAGAAAACAGGCACAACCACCATTATCTGCCAAGAGCGCACCTGCGGGGCCTGCACAGCGTTCTTCTTCTTCCATGGCATCAACAGGGCACACAAGTGATATTATTTGTCGTCGTTGTAAGGGAGGAGGTCATTATGCGAGAGAATGCAAATCTCCGCGTGTGATGATTGCTACCGCGGATGGTGGATATGAGTCCGCTAGTGACTATGATGAGGAGACTTTGGCTCTTGTTACACGTGAAGAACATGGTGGAGATGATTCTGATCATGAGACGCAATACATGGTTCCTGAAGACGCTGACAGGTATGAATGTTTAGTTGCTCAACGTGTTTTGAGTGTGCAGGTCACACAAGCTGAGCAAAATCAGAGGCACAATTTGTTCCATACCAAGGGAGTTGTGAAGGAACGTTCTGTGCGCGTCATCATAGACGGAGGGAGCTGCAACAACTTGGCTAGCATGGAGATGGTGGAGAAGCTATCTCTCACCACAAGACCACATCCACATCCTTACTACATCCAATGGTTCAACAACAGCGGCAAGGTTAAGGTAACACGTACTGTTCGTGTGCATTTTAGTATCTCTACATATGCTGATTATGTTGATTGTGATGTGGTACCTATGCAAGCATGTTCCTTATTACTTGGTAGACCATGGCAATTTGATAAAAATTCTGTACACCATGGTAGAAACAATCACTATACTCTTGTTCATAAGGATAAAAATATTACTTTGCTTCCTATGACTCCTGATTCCATTTTGAAAGATGATATTAATAGAGCTAATAAAGCACAACAGGAGAAGAATAAGAGTGAAAATCAGATTGTGGCAAAAGAATTTGAGCAACAAATGAAGCCTAATAATAAACCATCTAGTGTTGCTTCTGAAATTAAATTGAAAAGTGCATGTTTATTTGCCACCAAATCTGATATTGATGAGCTAGATTTCAGCAAATCTGTTTGCTATGCTTTTGTGTGCAAAGAGGCATTATTTTCATTCGAGGACGTGCCTTCCTCTTTGCCTCCTGCTGTCACTAACATTTTGCAGGAGTTCGCTGACGTTTTTCCACAAGACGTGCCACCGGGATTACCGCCTATTCGAGGGATTGAGCATCAGATTGACTTAATTCCCGGTGCTTCACTGCCAAACCGTGCACCATACCGTACCAATCCAGAGGAGACGAAGGAGATTATGCGTCAAGTACAAGAGCTTCTCGACAAAGGTTATATACGCGAATCCCTTAGTCCTTGTGCTGTTCCTATTATTCTAGTGCCGAAAAAGGATGGTACATCACGTATGTGTGTTGATTGTAGAGGCGTTAATAATATTACTATTCGTTATCGTCATCCTATTCCTAGGCTAGATGATATGCTTGATGAATTGAGTGGCTCTACAATATTCTCCAAAGTTGATTTGCGTAGTGGCTACCATCAAATTCGTATGAAATTGGGAGATGAATGGAAAACAGCATTTAAAACTAAGTTTGGATTATATGAGTGGTTAGTCATGCCTTTTGGGTTAACTAATGCACCTAGTACTTTCATGAGATTAATGAACGAAGTTTTACATGCTTTCATTGGACGATTTGTGGTAGTTTACTTTGATGACATATTGATTTATAGCAGATCTTTGGAGGAACATTTGGAACATTTACGTGCTGTTTTTATTGCTCTACGTGATGCACGTTTGTTTGGTAACCTTGGGAAGTGCACCTTTTGCACCGACCGAGTATCTTTTCTTGGCTATGTTGTTACTCCACAGGGAATTGAAGTTGATAAAGCCAAGATTGAAGCTATTGAGAGTTGGCCGCAGCCCAAAACGGTCACACAAGTGAGGAGTTTTCTTGGCCTCGCTGGATTCTATAGGCGTTTTGTGAGAGATTTCAGCACCATTGCTGCACCTCTCAATGAGCTTACAAAGAAAGATGTGCCTTTTCTTTGGGGTACCGCACAGGAAGAAGCCTTCACGGTATTGAAAGATAAGTTGACACATGCTCCTTTACTCCAACTTCCTGATTTTAATAAGACTTTTGAGCTTGAATGTGATGCTAGTGGAATTGGATTAGGAGGTGTGTTATTACAAGATGGCAAACCTGTTGCATACTTTTCTGAAAAATTGAGTGGGCCTAGTCTGAATTATTCTACTTATGATAAGGAATTATATGCTCTTGTTCGGACTTTAGAAACATGGCAACATTATTTATGGCCCAAAGAATTTGTTATACATTCTGATCATGAATCATTGAAACATATTAAAAGTCAAGCTAAACTGAATCGTAGACATGCTAAATGGGTTGAATTCATTGAGACTTTCCCTTATGTCATTAAACACAAGAAGGGAAAAGAAAATGTTATTGCTGATGCTTTGTCTCGTCGCTATACTATGCTTTCACAACTTGACTTCAAAATATTTGGTTTGGAGACCATCAAAGATCAATATGTGCATGATGCTGATTTTAAAGATGTAATGCATAATTGTAAAGAAGGAAGAATGTGGAACAAGTTTGTTGTTAACGATGGATTTGTGTTTCGTGCTAACAAGCTATGCATTCCAGCTAGCTCCGTTCGTCTTTTGTTGTTACAGGAGGCGCATGGAGGAGGATTAATGGGACACTTTGGCGTGAAGAAGACGGAGGACGTACTTGCTACACATTTCTTTTGGCCAAAGATGAGACGGGATGTTGAGCGTTTTATTGCTCGCTGCACTACATGTCAAAAAGCTAAGTCACGCCTCAATCCTCATGGTTTATATATGCCTTTGCCTGTACCTAGTGTTCCTTGGGAGGATATATCTATGGACTTTGTTTTAGGTTTACCTCGAACAAAGAAGGGGAGGGATAGCATATTTGTTGTCGTGGATAGATTCTCGAAAATGGCACACTTTATACCATGTCATAAAAGCGATGATGCTGTTAATGTTGCTGATTTGTTCTTTCGTGAAATTATTCGCTTGCATGGTGTGCCAAATACTATTGTTTCAGATCGTGATACTAAATTTCATAGCCACTTTTGGAGATGTTTATGGGCTAAGTTGGGGACTAAACTGCTTTTTAGTACTACTTGTCACCCCCAAACTGATGGACAAACTGAAGTAGTCAATAGAACGCTGTCTACTATGCTTAGGGCTGTTTTGAAGAATAATAAGAAAATGTGGGAGGAATGCTTGCCTCATATTGAATTTGCTTATAATCGTTCATTGCATTCTACTACTAAGATGTGCCCTTTTGAAGTTGTGTATGGTTTCCTACCTCGTGCACCTATTGATTTGTTGCCTCTTCCATCTTCGGAGAAGGTTAATTTTGATGCTAAACAACGTGCTGAATTGATTTTAAAAATGCATGAGTTAACTAAGGAAAACATTGAGCGCATGAATGCTAAATATAAACTTGCTGGAGATAAGGGTAGAAAACATGTTGTGTTTGCACCTGGAGATCTTGTTTGGTTACATTTGCGTAAGGATAGATTTCCTGATTTGCGCAAATCAAAGTTAATGCCACGTGCTGATGGTCCCTTTAAGGTGTTAGAGAAAATAAATGATAATGCATATAAACTTGAGCTGCCTGCAGATTTTGGGGTTAGTCCCACTTTTAACATTGCAGATTTGAAGCCTTATTTGGGTGAGGAAGATGAACTTCCGTCGAGGACGACTTCATTTCAAGAAGGGGAGGATGATGAGGACATCAATACAATTGTTACACCCACAGCCCCTGCTGCTATACATACTGGACCAATTACTAGAGCTCGTGCACGCCAACTAAATTACCAGGTACTTTCGTTTCTTGGTAATGATTCTAATGTTCATGAGAATATGATGCTGGCTAAATTGGATACATTTGTTTTGTTTACAAATGAAGGGCCTAGCTTGGAGAAGGATGAACATTGGAGCAAGAACAAGCATGGAGATGACGGCATGCGCAAGGGAAACAAGAACGGAGTTACAAGTGATGATTTCAGGACTTTGAAGCCACCATAATGGGTGCATGAAGCCTTGGACGAAATATACAAGATGCCACTTCATAAATTTCGTCCCGAGGCTATTTTAGGTGCTGCGTCACCTTATTATTGGGCCAGGCCCATGTAATTTCGAAATACATAAGTATAGGCTATTTTTAGAGTCCGTATGTGTGGGGAAACAAGAGATAGGATTGATTTCGGACCCCTCCACCAAGGGCCACGAAATTCCCCCCCTCTTCCTCCATATATACAGCCCTTAGGGCATCGTTTAGACTTTGGGTTTTGTTTAGATTAAAAGTTCGCCATAGCTGCAACTTCGCGTACTTCGTTTGTGTTCAACGACCAGACAAAGGCATCACAGAACCCCACCTTGATCAATAAAGCTTTCATCTTATATTCGCAATATCCAGATTGCAATCTTAGTTTCTTGCTTGTTCTTCGTTTGCTCGCAGGAAACAGACCCTCGTGGTCAGGTTGATCGTGCTCCGGCGTGGTCAATAACCTCTCGGAGTTGGTTTAGCGATTGCTAAGGCGCGACGTCCTCGCACGTTCATAGTCGGATCGTCAAAGTCGACTTCCACCAAAGCGATATCCATCATCTCATCGAAAGATCGGGACCCTCGCCTCTATCACCAATGCTCGATGTCGTGGCATGAGTGGAGGTTCGAAGGTGCATCCAATAAGTCCGAGCGCTCCTCAACTTGAAGGTCCATAGAGACAATCTCCCAAGTCGCTCCTCCGTTAGCGAGATGTATCATGTAGACAACAAGATGGAGACAACAATGAAAGAGTGACTCATCCAAGATGCGTAATGGAGGATGGCTCAAAGGGAAGGAGTTCACCTTTAGGTGATTCTCGCAAATGTTGGTGTTGCACATCGTGTATGCCTTCACATGAACAAATTGTCTCATGACGGTATCGCCTTGTGAATCCTTCAAAATGAAAGAACATGACAAACAATCGGAAAAACAAATGAGGTTAGCGGATATGCAAAACCTATCATTCGTGTTGTAAAATACCCAACAAGTGTATGCATCATGCTCATCATAAGAAAGGACAAGGGAGCATTTCATAGTATGGAGGCATATGATGCGAGAACAACGAAATACAATAGGCTCAATCAAGCAAGCATGCATCACAAGTAAAGTTTCCAAGTCTCCACGATCAATAAGCATAGACGCAACAATTGGAGGCAAGCGACACTGAACAAAATATATCATGTGGGAGGCATGAACATATACATCATTAACCCAAGAAAGCAAGTAATAATGGAACATGGGTGATGCGACAAAGCAAGCAATCATATGAATCAAGGCAAGCAAGCTAGTAGTGCGAAGATGCAACATTGTAGAAGGAATCATGTCAAGCATGTCATGTGTGCAAATGGTAGTCATGAATAATGCACAAGACATATCACAAGCATGAAGGCAAGATATGAGCAAAATGTCATCAATGTATTGGCCAGAGGCCATATGTAAATAGCAATGGGACATCATGACTCTCCCAACACAACAAACATCAATAGCATGAGGCACATGATAATCATGGCAATAGCAATAAGGACCTCCACCAAGCATGCAAATACACATAGGAGTAGCATAATGGTGAATCATGGGTAGATGCAAGCAAGGGTCACAATTGCATGGCAAAGGCATAGAAGCAAGCATAGCATGCAAAGTGAACACGGTAAAATGAGCATGAAGCGACAAGCGGTATATAGCCCATAGCCATGTGAGAGCCAAGTGAGAGAGATGCGCGTAGTCGTTGTGCGAAGAGAGCGGTGGGAAGGATAGTTCACGGGATCCCGAGTCATATTTGCTCTCAAGCACTCATTGTTTCAACTCTTGGGATTGAGAGGTTGACGAGTATACGTGAGTACCTACAAAAAACAAATACAAAGGGAAAATTGTGTGTGTGTGGTAGATGTACACATCATCCATCATGATGCGCATGTGCTTGTGTTGGTTAGCACAAAATATCCAATGCTCGAATAAATGAGAAGCGTGATATAGAAACATGTCATCCATCATGATAGGTTTGTTGTTATGTATAGCATAATGGAGATTCAAATTGTGTAATGCATCACAAGAAATATGTAGAGCATTGTTATTCATGGAATGCATATGGTGCAAGAAATTATGGGAACCATGCAAAGTATGGAACGCATCAAAATATCCTAATATGTATGAGGAAACTATGGGGGTATCCTCATGATCATTACTGGAAACATCACAAGGAGAATATTGATAACATCCATAACAAAGCATATTTGGTTCTATGTGATCAAGGCATGGCATAGTAGATGAATTGCGCAAATCATGTAAAGGATGCATGGCAATATCATCACATGAAAAACAAAAGCCAATGACCATCATCTCGTCATCTATGCCATAAATGCAAATGGGATTTATTGTAATGGGGCATGCATAGTCACTATGTTGAGAATGAAATGAGGTAATAGGGGAGATCTCACTCATAGCATATGAAAAATTTAAAGGATTGTCAAACATGATGTGACCAATAGAATTTTCACATGATATCCTATGGAGCATAGCATCACAACTAGGCAAATCAACATGCTCGTCATCATATTTATCATAAATTGGTAAGTCATGACAGGAAGAATTCGCACTAGCATGAAGCATGGGAATAGGTGGATCAACATCATGCAAGCAATCATTAGTGAGATTGTCCACTAGTGGGACAAGAGAAGCACCATCACTTATGTTACCTTTGGAGCATCGCTCATGTGTTGTAGGTGAGGTGTCAAAGACCAAGTGGTGGTAATCTTCATCTTGATTGAACCATGTGGGGGTGCATCTTCTTCCACCATGGCCATAGTTGTCTCCATTGGAGGTATGGACTCGTCAATGATAGGCATGTCGTCATGTAGGAGACCTAGCACCAAATAAGAAAACACACTCGGAGTAGAGGTTAGGTCGTTAGAAATCATAGTGGCCTCACATGCCGTGTCAACTACCTCACTCACTACGTGTTGTGGCTCACTCACTTCCTCTTGGATGCACTCAGTCATATGGTTGGTGGAGTCACTCAAATGGCTCTCAACCTGACATAGGATGTGTGGCATGCTCTCAAGTGTGGGGCTAGTGGTGGTCACACTCATCCTCTCATAGGAAATGCACTCAATGTCATATATGGCAGAGTCACTCATCTCACTCATGGGGTGGTGGCTCTCCTTACATGGCAATTGGGGCATCTCATCGCATGTGGGTGTCAGATAGATGTAGGTGCAGATGTCTCCATGCTCAGTCATGTCATGGTCGTAGCAGTGGATGAAGGCCGAAGATGACACATCATCACTCTCCTCCAAGACAAAAGATAAGGTCTCATGTGCGGTCTCGTAGCTCGACTCGGAGTATGAGTCCAATATGGGCGTTGTCTTCATGTTGTTGAAGAAGTTCATGCTCGTCTCATGTCGATGATGAGTGGCGGTGATCTTGATGGAGATACCAAGATGATGCAGACGAGTCCCTAAGTAGCTGAAACACCTTAGGAAACGGAAAAACCATGAACTCAAAATGTCAAATGCCAAATGGTGGTAGCGGGATACGATGGTGGTTGCAGAAGCTCAATGGGATTGCGGTAATGGAGGGTAGGGTGGTGGACTATACACGGTATCGGAGTTGGAAGCACGGTCCCTAAGTACCCGAAACACCTTAGGAGACACAACTCACAACACAAACAAAATTGGGTTCAGCCAGTGTGGCGGTAGTATATGGTGGGTAAGCCTATGCGGTAGTGGTGGTGGTGGATGATGAAGAAGCAACCATCCCTAAGTAGCCTAAACACCTTAGGAGACTCAAATCACAACTCAAACAACCACTAATGCAAAGGGGAACAAAATTGGTTAGGTTGCGGAAGTCGGTGGTGGTGTAGCGGATGATGTGGTGGAAGCCCTAGGCAAAGATGCCAAAATTCACAAAATTTTATGGAGTCAAAAGATGTTGGTGGTATTTTTTGGGAAGGGGGATATCAATAGCTTAAAAACGAGCTAACGAACATCAAAATCGGAGTTCAGATGAATTAGTTACGGCCAAAACAAGAATCAGCCGAAGTCTGAACCTACAGGTTACGCACGTTCGTAAATGGACAGATGTCCGAGGGCCGGACGTCCGGAGGGCTCGGATATCCGTAAATTTGGCTCGGGTTAGGGGTTTCCGGTTATTCGGAAGGTTGCGGACGTCCGGTCGTTCCTGGGCTCCGGACGTCCGTAAATCGTCGGTCGTCCGGCGGGTTGGGGTCAACGCGAGATGCGAGATCCGGGGCGCGATTTTGGGCGGAAAATGGGGATTTTGGAGTCAAAATTGATGATATTTCATGGATGAAAGATGGGGAAACTTGGGGAAATTCTAGATCCACTCGAAACTAAGCAAATACATGGATCAAATCCAACAAAACATCCTCAAACCAACAAATCAGAAAAAAAATTGGGGCTATTTTTGGTGGGGATTTTCGATTTTGGGGAAGAACATAACAAAATTAGGCTAGAAAACAATGAGGGGAGGCTTCGAAATCATGATCAACGTGGCTCTGATAGCAAGATGATATCATGAGACAAGCTGGCTCTGATCCAAGATGATGTAGGGCGGAACCCTAGCTGGCCGATCTTTCACGAAAGGAGCGGATCCCGCGAGGAACACGAAGAACACTAGGGGAAACACGAGGGGAAATCACAAAGGGGAGCACAAGAGAAACAGTCAAACCAACAAGTATGATCACACATGTGCTAGATCCATGAACACAAAAGGAGATACAAGATCCACGATCAACAAGGGACGATACACGATAACCGGTTCTTTACAAGGAGGAGGTCTTGATGGGGCCACCCAAAAGGGGGTCTTGAATCCATGGGGATCTTCTCTGAAGAGGGTCCGTGGTCTCTCTCGTGGAGTCGATCCGTAATGGATGAGAAAACCTCTATCTCTAATGAGCTACTACTTTGCTTACCCTATCTAGGAGGAGGGAGAGGTCTATTTATAGTGGTAGTACAAAAGAGGGGTAAAGTGAAGGGGTACATGGGCCTCAGCCCGCAACTCGACACAGCCAGGGGTCAGACATCCGTAAGGTGTCGGTCGTCCGGAGGCCTGCGGAGGTCCGGACGTCCGGGGATCCTCGGACTTCCATAGATTCAGGATCGGTCGCTGAAGTACCGGATTTCCGGAAGTGGCCGGTCATCCGGTGGCGTCGGATGTCCGCTCGTTTGTCTCAGGCTTCCAGCTCCGGATTTCCGTAGATGTTAGGACATCCGGTCACTAGAGACGGGTCGGACGTCTGATAAGAACCGGCCGTCCGGCAGCTGTAGCCTCCGAGGAGCTCCTTATCTTGTTCCTCGTGCTTGGTGTCCTAGCCGTCTTGTCCATGTTCTTCCTCTTGGTTGCTGGTCATGCATAGCACACATGTTTGAGGTAGTTGCCATGTCTCACATGTGGAAAGTGATGGTTCGGAGAGGAGCGAGTTCACCTTCTGTCCGATGGCGTATGTTCGAGGTCTCGTCGTATGTCCTCTTGGGGTTTGGAGAGTAGTCGGAGTGTACATGGGATGCTCCGCATCACTTCTTCAAAGACCTCTCCAGCGGTTCCTCCTCCGGCGATGTCTCCTTCACCACCTGGGTATGCCTCTCTTCTCTCTCTCGGGCTATGACTTGGAATAATGGATTTTTACCCAGCGGTCGATTTGAGTCATTTCTTCCTCTTGTAGCTCCCTAGGACCATCAGTGCAACGAATGGAGCGGGGTGGCTAAAGATCTATCTGCTCGTTGTCACCATCAATCTCCATGCGTGAACCTAGTTGCGTTTGAATCTGTGGATAGTGGGAGGAAGTTTCTGGCATGTGCAGAGAAGGTTAAACTCTCTTTCGTTGTTACAAATCATTTGTTAGATGTGATTCAGACACTGTCACGGTCCCAACCCATTCATACCACTCCTTCAACCAAACGCATCCTAAGACAATGTCACAGTTTGTACCTAGTATCTAAAATTGTTGCCAATCCATCAGCGAAAATTATTTGGCACCGCTTCAACAGTTTGTGCAGCCAATTTTGGTCCACACATCCGAGCAGCCAAACAGTAAAAATGCTAAATCTTTATGGCACGAAGGAACTGGGCATCGGAGCAACTAGGTGCTCCGGAGTCCGGGTCCCTGATTTTTTTTCTGCTACATCGGCTCGCCAGTGCAGGGCACCGGTGCGAGATGTAGCAACGGTTGTCTTTACACCAGTTTTGGCATACATAGTGGACGGCCTTAGTGCTATTAGTTCTATGTTACTAAATTTGTGCATGTACACACCTATTAGTATCAATTTGTTGTCATCCAAACAGTGTCGCTATCCTGTTGCAGTTATATTTACCTTCCTCATAAAATGTTCAATTTGTTATTTATTGTACATGAGTAAGAACTTGTAGCATTGTTGTAGTTAATTATAGCTTCTGATGTTCCAGAATTTGGTTGTTGTCTCAGTAGCAATTAATTGATTTGCACATTCATCTTTTTGAGAAGATATGTCATAATTAACATGTTTCTTTAGTTTTTCAAAATAAGCATTGGTGATTTTCTGGGTTGCTATAAACCCATTTCCCCTACAAGGGTGGGTTGATCAAGAGTGGCATTGTTACTGATCTAGTTTTGAATATTATAGGATGAACGGAAGTGTTCTTACTTGGAGTGGGTTGATCAAGAGTGGCCATAGTCTTTGAAGATGTGCCTAGCGAAGCTCTGGAACATGTATGAGGAAGAGAACAGAGGTAGGCTTAGAGAAAGTGTTGTCAACACTGAAGAATATTTGAAGATGCGGGATAAAAAGAGGAAGGTGGAGAATGATCTCAGATTTTTAAAATCAGACTTTGCTAAGATGTTGTTGGCGAAGGAGGAGGCACTTTCCCAGTTGTCTAGTGCAAATAGGTTCTTACCGAACTGAAAGCAGAGGTGGATAAGACGATCCTGGATGATCTCAATTAGGAAAATGAATATAGTGTTCTAATAATGTTCTTATGAAGTTGAACTAGCTATATGTTGTACTGTGTTGTTTTCATGTAGCTATCATACTTTGATGTTATAATATATTTATGTGCCTGATATGAAATTGGCAAACATCTGTTGGATATATATGAAATATGAATTTGGATAATACTGGAATTATTAATTATAAACTAATAAACCTGCTAAATGTGTCATGGAACTTTGCAAACGGTTCTAGCAGTAAAAGCGCTTGTGATGGATAGCCCAATGCCACACAGTTTTCTTCATCAAATCGTGTGTGATGTAGTTGATAAAAGCAAATAGTTAACCAAGGCAGAGCATGTGTGATACTTACACCTTTCACACACAAGCCTACACATAAAACTATGTGGGATGTGCATACGAACGGAAAAGGTTTCCCTAGATTGACTGTGTGGGATGTACATAAGAACGGAAACGTATTCCTTGGATTGACTATGTGTGATATACATATGAACGGAATCGTTTTCCCTGGATTGACTATGTGGGATGTACATAAGAATGGACACGTATTCCTTGGATTGACTGTGTGTGATATACATACAAACGAAAATGTTTTTCTGGGATTCACCGTGTGGGATGTACATACGAACGGAAATGATTGGGTTTCATTGCCTCACCCGATCGCACACGAGCTTATTTTGCCCTAGCCTGTATCCCAGAAGGGCCTATCCCCGACGATTTCTGGGTCGTGTAGGAAGAACACCCCTATCGCCCACACTCAGTTGGCGACAGTGCCAAATGCCATCGTGGAAACGGGTTAAAAACCATTTTATAGCACCAATGGATACCAGTGCTTGTACCTTCAATCATCCAGGCAATCTTTCCATCAGGGTAGAAGTGCGCAGTGGAATAGAATTGCATGGTCATCTCATCGTTCCACTTAGTCAACTTCTGACCAACAAACTTGTCAACTTCATTCATTCTGAAGCTCTCATGCACACTTGGGAAATAGTCATCATTGTCATTAATGTATTTCCAGTCAACCCACTTCATATCACAAACAGTGGGCTTCTTGTACAAAAGGACAGCCTCATAGAAATCCTAATTGTTCCTTTGTGTGAAAGCGGTAGTCCACAACAGTTCTCCTCCTAGTGGCATAGGGATCAGTCTTTCTCCAAAGTATGAGACCTGCATCCTTTATTAGCTTCATATTTTCTGCCACAGGATGATCATCACTATGATCTGGAATCTTGGGCTTCAGCTTTCTGAGCACTTGTTGATCTTCTTCTTCTTGATCTTCAGGTACTGGGGCCTTATTCTTCTTAGCAGCAGGGATGTTCCTGGTAGATCTCTTTGGTGCAGACGGTTTGGGGGCTTGAGCTTGAGCTGAAGGCTCGGGGGCAGACATGGGCTTAGATGGAGTAGCTCCAGTCCTGATGGCATCCTCTATAAGCTTCTGAGTCTTTGTAGGAGGTGCAACAGGCTCTTCCTCCTCTTCATCTTTATCAGAATCTCTCATCATAGAAGGTTTGCTAATGACTCTGCCAATAGTCTTTCTGACTCTCTCCTTCCTCTTCTTTCCTCCAGCAGCTCCTTCGTCTCTTGGTTCAAGAGTGAACTCCATGGTTTCTTGAGTTGAGGCTCTAGCTTTTGACACTGGAGGTCTTTTACCAAGAGCTTTCTTCTGCATTCCAGGCTTGGTGGCAGCAGCAGCAACATACTCTTTCTTGAGCACCTTCTTCTTGGAGGTCACTTCCTCCTCCATAACAAAATCTTCATCCTCAGATTCAGATGTTCTCTTCTTCCTTGTCTTGGTGGCTCCCTTAGGTAAGTTGCTGGGAGTGCATCTTCTCCCCTCATCATAACTGATGGACAAAATCTGCATCCTCAGATTCAGATTGTGATACTAAATTTCTTAGCTACTCTTGGATATGTTTATGGGCTAAGTTGGGGACTAAACTGCTTTTTAGTACTACTTGTCACCCCCAAACTGATGGACAAACAGAAGTAGTCAATAGAACATTGTCTACTATGCTTAGGGTTGTTTTGAAGAATAATAAGAAAATGTGGGATGAATGCTTGCCTCATATTGAATTTGCTTATAATCGTTCATTCCATTCTACTACTAAGATGTGCCCTTTTGAAATTGTGTATGGTTTCCTACCTCGTGCACCTATTGATTTGTTGCCTCTTCCATCTTCGGAGAAGGTTAATTTTGATGCTAAAGAACGTGCTGAATTGATTTTAAAAATGCTTGAGTTAACTAAGGAAAACATTGAGCGTATGAATGCTAAATATAAACTTGCTGGAGATAAGGGTGGAAAACATGTTGTGTTTGCACCTGGAGATCTTGTTTGGTTACATTTGCTTAAGGATAGATTTCCTAATTTTCGCAAATCAAAGCTAACGCCACGTGCTGATGGTCCTTTTAAGGTGTTAGAGAAAATAAATGATAATGCATATAAACTTGAGCTGCCTGCAGATTTTAGGGTTAGTCCCACTTTTAACATTGCAGATTTGAAGCCTTATTTGGGTGAGGAAGATGAGCTTTCGTCGAGGACGACTTCTTTTCAAGAAGGGGAGGATGATGAGGACATCAATACCTTTGTTACACCCACAGCCCCTGCTGCTATACATACTGGACCAATTACAACAGCTCACAGATGCCAATTGAATTATCAGGTACTTTCGTTTCTTGGTAACGATTCTAATGTTCATGATAATATGATGCTGCCTAAATTGGATACATTTGTTTTGCTTACAAATGAAGGGCCTAGATTGGACAAGAAAGATGAACCTTGGAGAAAGTTCAAGCATGGAGATGATGGCATGCGTAAGGGGATCAAGAATGGAGTTACAAGTGATGATTTCAGGACTTTGAAGCCACCATAAGGAGTGTATGAAGCCTTGGAAGACATATACAAGATGCCACTTCATAAATTTCGTCCAGAGGCTATTCTAGGTGCTGCGTCACCTTATTATTAGGCCAGGCCCATGTATTTTCGAAATACTTAAGTACATGCTATTTGTATTGTCCGTATGTGTGGGGAAACAAGAGTTAGGGTGGGTTTTGGACCCCTCCTCCAAGGGCCATGAAATCCCCCCCTTTCCTCTATATATACAGCCCTTAGGGCGTCTTTTAGACTTTGGGTTTTGTTTAGATTAAAGTTCACCATAGCTGCAACTTCGCGTACTTCGTTTGTGTTCAACGACCAGACAAAGGCGTCACAGAAGCCCACCTTGATCAATAAAGCTTTCATCTTATATTCGTAATATCCAGATTGCAATCTCAGTTTCTTGCTTGTTCTTCATTTGCTCGCAGGAAAAAAACCCTCGTGGTCAGGTTGATCGTGCTCCGGCGTGGTCAATAACCCCTTAAAAGTTGGTTTAGCGATTGCTAAGGCGCGACGTCTCGCACGTTCATAGTCGGATCGTCAAGGTTGACTCCCACAGAAAACGATAGCCACCATCTCATCGAGACATCGGGACACCCTTGCCTCTACCAGTATCACACCCCGAGTATGTTGATTTCAATCGTGATGAAGACGATTTGCTAGGTGATGATGATTTACTTGTTGACAACACTAGTGATGAATTTGCTATTAATCATGCTAATCAAGAAGAAATGAATGACAATGACAAGAAGGAGATTGAGCGTCTAACTAAAGAACTAAACACTCTTAAGTTAGCTCATGAAACAACTATAGAGGATCACTGAGAGCTTCTAAGGACTCATGAGAAGATACGCTTCGAGAAGCTAAATTTAGATCAAGAGCATGGCTTCTAAAAATAAATCAATGATGATCTTTGAAACAAAAGTTCTTCTTACATTACCAAGTGTGTACTCTTGTATACTTATATGCCACAAGTAAAATCTAGCAGCAAGAGCAAGAAAGATTCTTCTTCCAGTAGTAACAATAATCATGTTAAATCCAATATTGTTGCTTCTAGTAGTTCTCTTGATTCCACTAGTGATTCTCTTAGCCAACTTACACTTGAGAAAGAAAATAGCTTATTGAAAGGAATTATAGAGCAAGGTGTTTACAAGAGCCTTGCCGGAAGTAAGAAATTTGAGGAAATTGTATGCAAGCAAGGAAGGCACCAGAAGAATCAAGGTGTTGGTTTTGAATGAAAGTTCAATGCCAATGGAGTTGAGTGGGAAGAAGCCAAGATGAAGCTTGTTCCTCAACAAGAGAAATATGATCCCACTTCTTTCAAAGGAACACAAGCTCAAGATGATCTTCCACCACAAGACCACAAAGCTAAAAGGCAAGGACAAGCTTCAAGAAGAGATCGATTCATTTCAAGAAGCTCTTAAGGCCTTGGTCAAGTGGGTTCCCAAGAGTACATCAAGTTCTACTTCATCAAGTACGACTACAACTCCAAGGATTCCCATCAAGTTGATGTGGATCCCAAAGAAGAAGAACTAGAGAGTTCTTGAGGGTGACTCCGCCAACATACTTCACTCATATTCATTTTGGCAAGGACAAGTGCAATCAACTGCCATATCTTGCACTAGTTTAAGGAGTCACAAACCCTCTTGTTGGTAAGACAAGGGACAAGGTAACCTAATGCTTTCATGGACATCATCATATGTGTGTTTCACTATATGTCTTTGGATATCCTTGTGTGTTCCTTATGGGACTAAACCATGTAGGTATGGAAAGTGCAACTCACTCCAATGGATTTCTCCTACGGAATTCTGGGCTCTGTGGACCCAGGGAAGGTTCAAACTCTGGGGCGTGTGCGAAGAACTCAACCTCTCCAGCCAACCAACCCGACACTCCCACAGCCTAGCTCAATGAACAAGGAAGAAGATGGACATGGCAGTTTACCCAGGTTCAGGGCGCCTTGCGGTGTAAAACCCTACTCCTGCTTTGTGGTGGATTGGCCTCAAGAGGGGCTGAGAATGAACTAGTACAAGGGATGAACAACCTCGCGAGGTCTACTCTGGTGAGGGAATGTTTCGATGTTATGGGAACGGGTGTCCCCAGACTTGCCTGCCTGCGGCCCACGGCGTCACACTGCCAGAGGACCCATACGGCCCATCTTCACCAACAAGCGTTCAAGACCCTCGCGAGGGGCCAAGCCTCGCGAGGCGGACGACACAAGAACTCCTTAGGAGCGGCCTCCTAGGCTGGCTCGCAAGGGGCAGAGAGATCAAGGTTAGGCAAACCTCGCGAGGTTCCAATGACGTGAGCCATGACAGTCGAGATCAGGCGGGCGCCAGGCGGGTGCCAGTGCACAGTGTCCTTGTTTCGTCTTTGGTGCTAAGGAGGCGTCAAGCAAAGGTTTCCATATCGGTGCAACGAGACCAAGACCAGCAGGACGGCAGGACAGAGGTCACCATGGATCCCAAGGCGGCGTCACCACAAGAGCCTTTGGCAGGTGAAGCCTACTTTTGTCAGGATAAGCTGTACTAGCTGTCCCCTTTCAAATTGGCCATTGTTGGCTCCCTTCCCGCTCAATATTTGGGGAGAGGACCAGGGCCTCTATAAATAGGACTAGCCACCACGTTAGAAAAGGAGATCGATCCGTACAACCACAAGTTCACCAAGCACAAGAACACCTCTCCTCAGGAGGCCGTTCTTCCCCTTGTACTGTTCATCCTCAGCCCAAGAGGCAATCCATCACACCACACTGGAGTAGGGTATTACACCGCAACGGTGGCTCGAACCAGTATAAATCTTGTGTCCCTTGTGTTGTGAGTTTGTCGAGCTTGCCTTTGAGATCGCCAAGTGCTTGAGGGCGTGATCGGTGAGGGAGAGATCTTCGCGTGCACCCTAGTGTTTGAACCTTAAGGGTTTTGCCGGTACCCGAAATCTGACATTTGGCGCGCCAGGTAGGGGAGCACCGAAGCCTTCTTCTTCGTCGAAAAATGCTTCGGCACTCCACCAAGTTCATGGTCGATGCTCGACGAGCTCGCGCTGAGCGTCGGGCCGCCCTCGCCGCCCGCGTTGCTCAGACGGCTCCCGTCGGCGGGCCTCCCCGTCGTTCCCCATCACCCGCCGTCACCGGTCCAGCGGCAAACGAGGAGCAAGCCTCTTTGCTGCATCCCTCCATGCGCTGGGACGGCCACACCGCCACCCCGTCGTTGAGTCCGGTCATCTCGTCGTCTCACGCTCGTCGCGCCCCCACGGATGCGTAGGCCGTGCTGCTCATGGCACGCGAGCACCTGCGCTACCATCCGGTTGATTACCTCAACGAGGACTGGGTGGACCGCATCGCCGAGCTTGTTAGCATAGTGGAAAGCTCTCCTGCACCGTCCCTCTCGCTTCCTCGCCCTCTGCCAGCTGCGGGAGACATGGCTCACGGAGCGCCTCCGCCTCCTCCACAACGAGAGGACACCCTTGCGCCGAGGCGTGCCGCTCAGGGAGCGCCTCAGCCTCCCCCGTACCAAGGCGGCGTCCTCGCTCCAAGATGCACGGTCCAGCGGCGTGACCCACTGCGCCGCATGCCAACACACGAGGAAAGAAGCTGCCAAGAGATTCCCCATCCCCAAGGAAGTGCTCCAGCACTCCCAGCTCCGCTATGCCAGGATTGCTTGCGGCGACAGGGCCATGCGCCGCGTGCCGCGGCGATGTAGGGGCACCACGACTGGGCTCCACCTCCAAGGCGGGCCCCGATGACCACGGCCGGCTACCGCGCCTTCACCCCCGAGCTGTGTCGCGTCGCTTGGCCAGGCAAGTTCAAGCCAGACCTGCCTCCGTGCTACGACAACACCCCCGACCCCTCGGAGTTCTTGCAGCTCTACGAGCTGAGCATCGAGGCAGCCAACGACAACGAGAAGGTCATGGCAAACTGGTTCCCCGTGGCTCTCAAGGATGGTGCCCGTTCTTGGCTCTTGAACCTGCCTCCTGGCTCCATCTCTTCCTGGGATGAGATGCGCGACCGTTTCATCGCCAACTTCCAGGGCACTCGTGACCATCCTCCGGCCATGGGTGACCTGCGTCGCGTCAAGCAACAACCAGGGGCAACCCTCCAGAAGTACATCCAGCGCTTCAACAACGTTTGTCTCAAGGTCCCCAAGATGACGGACGAGGCCATCATCTCTGCATTCTCCGATGGCGTCCGCGACATCAACATGAAGGAGGAGCTCGCCATCCACGAGGAGTTGTGCACATCCCTGGAACTGTTCAACCTGGCGACCAAGTGCGCAAGGGCCGAGGAAGGGTGCCTTTGCCTCCCCGAGCTCCCAGATGTCGACTCGGAGGAGAAGAAATCCATGGCCAAGGACGTGAAGCAAAAGGGAGTCGCCGTGCTCGCGGCAGAGCCGGACACGAAGCGCGGCTTGTACCAGCCTGAGTCATCCAAGGGCTACTGACCGTTTTGCGCCTTCCACAACGTGCACAGCCACAACACCAACGATTGCCAAGAGCTCAGAGCCATGCACGACGGACGCTTCGGTCGACGCCCCGAGCACAACGACCGAGGCTACGGTCGAGGAGGAGGGCGTGGCGGAGGACGCTTGGACGACTGGGGCCCACGCCAGGAGTGCTGTGACCGGCCTCGTGAGGACCGCTGGCAGGATCCGCCTCACGAAGGTGCCTGGAGGGATCAGCCTCACAAGGACCGTCCTCAAGGCAATGCTGGGCTCCCTCCACTGCCGCCACCAAGAAGGAACGACGACCACCACCAAGACGAGGGGGATGGGGGCTTCCAGGAGCCGCATGCTATCGCCTGCATCTTGGGTGGAGCTCAAGCCCCAGCCTCACAGCGTATCCTCAAGCAGTTTGGTCGCGAGGTGAACGTGGTCCTCCCCAAGCTCGAGGCCACTCGCCCGCTCAGGTGGTCCCAGTGTGCCATCACTTTCAGTTTGGCAGACCAGCTCAAGTGCGCGGCCACCGTCAGCGCTCTCCCAATGCTTTGTTCACCTATCATCAGCAACGTGCAAGTCACCAAGACCCTCATCAACGGCAGCGCAAGGCTCAACGTCTTCTACGTCGAGACATTCGACTACCTACAAGTGCCCTACAATCAGCTGCAGCCCACTAAGCCCTTCTCGGGCATGACTGACGGCTCCACCGCGCCGATAGGTCAGGTCCGCCTCCCAGTCACCTTTGGAGTACGCAACACCTACCGCATCGAGCTCATCGACTTCGACATCGTCCACATTCGTCTGTCGTACAATGCCATCCTCGGGTATCCAGCCCTGGCCAAGTTCATGGCAGTGATGCACCATGGCTACAACATCCTTAAGAAGCCAGGGAGCGGCGGGATCATCAGAGTCCCCTGCGAAGAAAGAGATGCGGTGTGCTCCCTCGAGCGCGCCTTCCAAGCAGTGTCAATCGAAGACTCCGACAACAATGCAGCTCGATATTCTCCTGAGGTCGTCTCCAAGACGAAGAAGCAGCTACTCAGTGCCGGACCTCGGGAGGGTAGCACCGCAAGTGGAACCTCGTCAGGATCAGCGCGCGCACCTGGGGCGTCTCCCTCTATTGTATAGGAAGGCGCGCCCGGCGCCCTCCTCGGGCAAGGCTTGGGGGCTCTCTTCTGGAGGGCCTCAGACCTTGCCAACATCGCGAGGGAGGCGCTCGGGCACAACTTGGAGGCGTGCTTCGCAGCACGTCTCCATCAGGAGGACACTATGCAAGGAGCGCCCGACGCTCAGGAGTTCATCACCATGGTATCTCAGGAGCTTCAGGAAGAAAGAGCAATGCGCGGTGGCTGCCGCCCACCTACTGCTGCTCCCTACCCAGGCAAGGGTAGTGAGCTGCGCGTCTGCATCGACATACCAGGGCTCAATCGAGCCGCATCTCAGGAGCGCTTCCGGCCTTTGCGTGTTAGGCGCTGTGAAGGTCCACCTCACAACAACGTTCGCATGCCATTCGACCTGCCGAGCGTGGCTGCTGCCTTCCAGCGCAACCTGCGGAGCATCATGGCGAGCCAGGAGACCAGGCACCACGCAGTCCTGGCAGAGATGGCGACAGTCCTCAAGGAACCACCTGGACCCCTAGAGCCTGCCGAGGCTCAGGGCCCCGATGGCTCGTCAGGAGCAACCCATTCGTCGCGTAGCTTCAGCTGCCTCAACACCCCTTCATCAACGGAACCAGGTGACATTTTCTAAGTTTATTAAGCTGGGAGCGCCCTTAGGGCTGCATCATTCCCAGGCCGCGTGGGTCCATCCCTGTGGCATGTATCCCTTCTTTTTATGTCTTTAGCTTACCTTGCTGGGGGCGCCACTCGGGCTGCATCATCCCCAAGCCGCTCCGGCCGGACCCAGTGGCGCGTATCATTCATGCATTTACCTGAGCTAGTTTTCCTTCCATGCTTAATCTATCTATGACTATCACCTGCTTGATTGTCGCCCACCGCGGGAGCCGCGTGCCGGTCGTCTTTCTTCAGGACCCTTTGAGTGATAGGGTTAGGAATGGCGTCTGTGCTCGGGACCATCCCTGCAGCGTCGATAAATCCAATGGCTGAGCTCTATCTGGCGGGTCGGCCCTGTTCACGTCACCTCCTAGGGTCGTTGGTGCTTGGCTTTCTCACGTGATAACCTCAGGAGATTCGTTCGGTGCAGGTTGTCTGACCACCTCACAGGGCCAACACAACAAACAAGAATCAAGACCAGGCGCAACCCGCCTTGAGGTAGGGCCTCGTGAGTCCCGCGCTAGCTCACGAGTGCCCATATACACCTCGTCTAGCCCTGCCATGCAAGCCACGTGTCAGGGCGGGGTTGTACACGCCCCGGGGGCTCTCCGCAGTAGGGAGTCCCATCCCACGTACCAGTGGAAACACCATGCTCCGTGCTGGCAGTCGACACTGCCGAGGAGCGGCTATGCCCATGCAAGTGCGGAATCGCCATGGTCCGTCCTGGTCATAAACAACTGAGGGTGGCCTCACAGTTGTATCAACCTCAGGGAGCCTCCGGGCTCGGTGTCTGGCCTCATCGCAACGCCTCCCCTCGGGAGAGCCGCGCGAGGGGGCTGGGCACGGGGGCTGCGCTAGGGTCACGCCCAAGCATATGCCACCGCGCCAGGTCCCTCGGACCTGGTCGTCGAACGCCCTCCCAAGAGGAGCCAAGGTATGAAGGTCGTTTGAACGTCAAGGGGTACTCCTGAGCATCGCGACTCAGGAGCCTAATTGACCATGTAGCCCCTCACTCCTTGGTCCATCCTGGTGATCCGGTCAGCCCAATGGCGGTTGAGGTATGAGCGGGGTCGGGCTCTGTCGACGTAGAACACAAGACCTAGCATTGCATCTCCTTTTCACAAGCTGTTTGCGCGTCAAGGGGGACTCCTGAGCATCGCGACTCAAGAGCCTAACTGACCACGTAGCCCCTCACTCCTTGGTCCGTCCTGGTGATCTGGTCAGCCCAACGGCGGTTGAGGTATGCGCGGGGTCGGGCTCTACTGACGTAGAACGTAAAGCAAATGGGAAGGAAATCGCAAAATCTAAAAGCAAATATTACAAGACATATTGTTCTTCGAATATCAAACACAAGTTTAAATGCCTCCACGAGGCACGCTACATGTTGCAAGAGTTTCAACAGTAAAGGAGCCGCAAGCCAGTCATCCCTAGATACCGCCGGCACCCGCAAGAGGCGCCCCCTCCTGGGTGGCGTCGCCTTCACCTGCACCACCGGTCAAAGGCGCGGGGGTGAAGGCATCGAACTTCTCCATTAGGGCTTCCACCTGACCTTTCACGGCTGCGGCGGCGGCAGCTACGTAGTGTTCATCAGCCACGGGCTCCAGCATCTCGTCAAGGCGAGCAGCAGGATCATGAAGATGGAGGTGGCTGAAGACGCGCGTCAGCGCGGCTGAAGAAAGGATGCGAGCCTCTTCCTCTGCCATGGTGCCGATGCCGTGCACGACTTCCTCAAGTGCCTCAACCAAGAAGGGAAGCAACTGCGTGGGGCCATCATCATTGGTGGCCAACGGCTTCTCCATGCCCTTCTCATAGAGTGACTTCAGAGCCTCGCGAGACCTCTTCTCGAGAAGCGCGAAGCCCGCGCTGTCCTTGGCCAGAACCTTCGCCTTAGCGTCGAGTTCGGCCTTCTCAGCCTGCACCTTTTGCTCCAGCACCTCTAGCCGGCCGCGCTCAGCGGCCTGCGCCCATGGCAACTGCTCCAGCTCGGTGTCGTGACCCTTGATGGCGTCCTCTGAAGCCTTCGTCCTCTCTTCCTCCGCATTACGGCCACGGGCATCTTCGGAATGCTCTTCACGCAGGATCTTCAGCTGAGCCTCCAGCACCCGACAGCGACCTTGGGCGGCTTTGGCGTCCTTCAGGGCCGCCTCGTGAGCAACTACTGCCTGAGCTGCAGCTCGCTTCTCCCCCTCAGAGGTCGCCGCGACCTGGCTCAATGCCGCCCGAACGGACATGTCAGAATGAAGCCAACCAGAGACCAGCTCCAGGCGCCCAGCCGCCAGGAGGGGTTCGGCGCTCTAGAGAACTTCTCGCAGTTGGGTCATCTCAGAAAGGGCCCGCTCTAGGACGTCAGGAGAAGCGGAGGAACCTGGGGTCAGCAACATGGCAGAAGGAGGAGGAAGAGGCGTCATCGTCACCATGGCAGAAGGAGGAAGCTCCTGAGGCTCTCGAACCTCAGCACCCGAGCCGGACTCTGGCACCTCACGAGTCAGCGAGGCCTCAGGGGCTGACTTCTCCCGAGGATGCTCCACCCAGCCCCGCGAGGATGATCGGGCTGGAGATGCACGAGCACCATCCCACCTTTGCTCATGGAGAGGGGCGCTGCCGCAGGAGGCGTCCTGGGCTCAAGCAGCATCACCTCGCTGTCCCTTCTCCTCTTCGCCGCAGGCGTCGGCCTAGTTACACAACAAGGAAGAGGAGTCAGAAACAAGCAGCAGCAGCAAGAACAAGGCAAGACGGGAACACCTACTGATCCACCGCGGCGTGGTCCCGCCGCTTCAGGAGACTGAAGCCGAAGAGCTTCGCGACATGAGGCGCGGGCGCGCCAGCTCCGGAAGCAGAAGCAGGAGTGGAGGCTGAGCCGGAAGCAGCTCCAGGCGGCACCAGAAGAGAAGCCGCATCCCGGGAGATCAATGTCGACCGGTCCGGCGTCGGGAATACGGGTGGCTCTCCCTTCTCCTGGCGGGCGTCAGCCTCGTCGTCGTCAGGAAGGGTGCGGAGGATGTCAACTTTGCTCAAGGGGCAGGTCTCCCCCATCCCTTCAGGGGTCACCTCTGAGTCTTCCTACTCCTCCTCCTCTTCCTCCCCGCGGGACTCACCAGAAGACAGCTCCACCTACGTCGGTGCCACAAGGGCCCCGGTGGGCACCGGTGGCACCAACCCGCGCCCCTCAAAGGTTGGCCTAACGGCCACGAACAGCGCCCCGTTCTTGCGGCGGAAAAAGGGAGTGAAAGCATTCGGCGGGTACTCCTGGTCGTCTCCGACCAGCAGGTGGACAGCCACAGCCAGCTCATCATCGGACAAGGCTTTCGGGCTCAGGCAAACCTTGTCCTCTTCGTTCCCAAGCTCCCACAAGGGGCACGTACGCACCTGAAGCGGGGCTATGCACAACATCAGGAATTCCCTTGCAAGCATGGCCCCTGTCACCTTTGCCGCCATCGCGTTGCCCGGCTTCAGGTCGACGTTCATCTTCTCCAGCACCAACGCCGCCCGCTCGTCAGTGAGCTTCGTGCAAGACCACCCCTTGTCGGACTGGGGCATCTCCGTCGGCAGCGTCAAGCGTGGGTGAACACACTTTGCGTCCATCATGGCCCACTTGCTCCGGAAGCCGTCGGCCTTCTTCCCAGTCTTCGAGATTGAGTTGGCCTTGACGGCCGCGATAAAATTGGCACATCCAGAGGTATGGCCATCGTTGATGCGGAGTAAGAAGAAGTGGCGCAGCAGAGCCACGAATGACATCATGCCGAGGTACGCCTCGGGGTAATAGGCCAAGATCGACAAGAGAAAGATGGAGTTGGGATGAAGATGCAGTGCCTGCAGCCCGTAGTGGTCAAGGACCTCGTAGAAGAAGTCAGACAAGGGGGGATCCAGCCCCGCGATGGTGTTTCTCATAAAGAAGGGGAAGAAGGTGCTTCCCTCGGGCTCCGGTACGTCGGAGCCGGCCCAGAGCCCAGTCTTCCCCTTCTCGTTGCTTTCCCCCGCCGTCAGCAAGCGTGTGGCAGCAAGGTTCTTCTCCGAGACATTGGGAGCATCGAGAGCTGGCTTGTACCAAGTCGGCGACGAGGCAGGCTTGACCCTCTAGGGCGCCATTGGTCGCTAATGCGGAAGGGGATGGGAGTAGATCTGGAGATTTCGGAAGCAGGGAGCAAGAAAGGGGATCTGGAGCAAGGCGAAAGGAAGCAGTGAAGGCAAGCGTTGTCTACGCCAGCCTTTTGACAGTCGGGCATTTGCTGAGACAACATGGGGAAACGGAGACGACCACGTCCAATCAACCACCACACGCCGACCAAGGCCGCATGCTATTGGGGCCTGTGGCGCTCCACACTTGCCTTTTGGCTTCGCCTCGAAGCCAAGCCCGAGCGCTCCTTGGGCCCGGGGGCTACTGTCGGCGTTCTAGACCGGGAGTCCCCAAACATGCCTGCCTGCGGCCCACGGCGTGGCGCTGCAAGCGGGCCTATACGGCCCATCTTCACCAACAAGCGTTCAAGACCCTTGTGAGGGGCCAAACCTTACGAGGTGGATGACACAAGACCTCCTCAGGAGCGGCCTCCTAGGCTGGCTCGCGAGGGGCAGAGAGATCAAGGCTAGGCAAACCTTCGAGGCTCCAATGACGTGAGCCATGACGATCGACATCAGGGGGACGCCACGCGGGTGCCAGCGCGCACAGTGTCCTTGTTTCCTATTTGGTGCTAAGGAGGCAAGCACAGACGAAGAGTACCGAGGCGTCAAGCAAAGGTTTCCATATTGGTGCAACGAGACCAAGACCAGCAGGACTGCAGGACAGCGGTCACCGCGGAGCCCAAGGCGGCGTCACCACCAGAGCCTTTGGCAGGCGAATACTACTTTTGTCAGGATAAACTGTACTAGTTGTCCCCTTTCAAATTGGCCGTTGTTGGATCCCTTCCCGCTCAATATTTTGGGAGAGGACCAGGGCCTCTATAAATTGGACTAGCCACCACATTAGAAAAGGATATCGATCCAGACAACCACAAGTTCACCAAGCACAAGAACACCTCTCCTCAGGAGGCCGTTCTTCCCCTTGTACTGTTCATCATCAGCCCAAGAGGCAATCCACCACACCACACTGGAGTAGGGTATTACATCGCAATAGTGGCCCAAACCAGTATAAATCTTGTGTCCCTTGTGGTGTGAGTTCGTCGAGCTTGCCTTTGAGATCACGAAGCACTTGAGGGCGTGATCGGTGAGGGAGAGATCTTCGCGCGCACCCCAGTGTTCGAACCTTAAGGGTTTTGTCGGAATCCGAAGTTTGACAGAATGAGTCAACCAGGTTCGGATCCCTCTCTCGATGGGGGCTAACCTATAATAATAGTGGCATTGGTCCTCTTCCCCCAAAATGTAGGCGGGAAGGGATCCCACAGCGGACAAGTAGTACATCTTACCCTGATGAAAGGTGGTCTTCGCCTGCAAATCTTCTGGTCGTGATGCAGCGATGGGCTCGGTGATGACATCCGTCCCGGTGGCCTTGGTCTCATTGCACTAGAATGGAAACCTTTGCCAGATTCCTCAGTAACCCACGCGTGCGCTTGACTCCTTAGCACCAAAAAGGAAACTGCCTCCTCTGCACCCGATGTCACCCGCCTGGCCATGGTCGTCATGGCTTGCATCACCACAACCTCATAAGATTGGGCACCTTCATAGAAATCTCCGCTCCTCGGGAGGCCGCTTGGGGAGGTCGTTTCCTCCGGGGGTCTTGCTGTCGTCCGCCTAGCGAGGCTTGGCCCCTCGCGAGGGTCTTTCCTTGTTGGTGTTGTAGATGGGCCGTACCAGGCCATCGATAGAGCCACCCCATGGGCTGCAGGCGGGTAGGTATGGTTACCCTGGTTGCCAGAACGCAGACAGTAGCCCCCGGGCCCAAGGCACGCTCGGACTTGGCTTCAAGGTGAAGCCAAAAGGCAAGGCCGGAGTGCCGCGGTCCCCAATTGCATGTGGGCCAGGCTGACACGTGGCGCTTGATGGGATGTGGGAGTCTCCACTTCCCCACGCCTCCTTGGCAACTGCCTGACTTGACAACTGCCTGGCGCATGTAGAAAGGCCATCGTTGCTTGGAGCTTGAGAGGATGGCGGTTAGCCTTCTTCGGGCTATAAATGGGGGAGGGGCGGAGCCCCCAACTCATCTTTATCTTATCGCTGCCCACTCATTCTTCTTCCTTGTCTCGCCATCTTGCCAGAGCGTCCATGGCACCAGTGAGGAGGTTCTCGGCCGTGGAGAAGGGAAAAGCTCCCAAGGAGGGGCCAGGCTCACCACTTCGCAAGAGGGTCCGCAGTCGTCCCCGCAAGCACGCCGCGACACTGGCGGTTGCCCCTCGGGGGCGTCGGTGCACCTCCTCGAAGGTGGTGCTGCCTCCGGTAGTCGTGGGGTGCTTCCTCCCACGACGGAGGTTTCCACGGCTAGGGTGACCACGGCCAAGGAGGGAGGCATGTGGCAGCCATTCGGCCATCGTGCCCGCGATCCCATTTGGTCGAGGCATCCTCGGAATTCGTTGTGTGGGCGGGGAGGCCTGCAGGTGTCTGGATCCATCTCCCACGCTTCTTCGTGGGCGCGCTGCCGGCCGGGCGACCTGGCGGCCTCTGGCTGCAGGCTGATGGTTGCTGCACCAAGGCTTCATGGGTGGAGGTCGAGGTCACCCCCGCCAGCAACGTGTTCGGAAACCGTTGATGGCAGCCATTCGCCCGTGCGCGGCCTGCAGGGGAGGTGCACCCTCCACTTCATGCATGACGGTTTTGCGACCCTCTACGTTAGGGTCTTCGGGGAGGACGGCAGGCGCGTGGGGTGCTACCTGGAGAGCGACAGCAACGACGTCAACCCCTCCGACGACGAGGGCCGAAGGGGCAGTAGCATCTCCGGTGGTGGACTTGCCCTCAGTGATGGTCACGGTGCCTCCAGTGGTGGCGGCTCATCCTCGGGGAAGAGCACAAGCGATGGAAACTACCACAAGCCGCCATGCCACCGAGCTCAAACCGGGGAGGGCGACATGCTGCCTCGCCATCGTGCCCTAGTGAAGTAGGAGGAGGACTCTGACTGATCACGGGCATTGCTGGAGCCGGGTCTTAAGAGCCTCTGTGGCCGTGTGGCTCCTTTTGCTTCTTTCTTTCTCCTGCATCAGAAAAGTAGATAACCTTGTCGGGGCGTGTAATGAACCATGGCGCTTGCGCCATTATATTATCGTTTTTGTATTGCGTCCTAATATCCGTCCTGCTGCTAATTGTGATTGGGATGACTAAGCTTAGTGTACTTGCGGTAGACTCTCGTGCCGTGACAGCGTGCCTCTCTGGAGGTTGGACCTCCTGTGCCACCTGCGGGGCCCTTGGTCTAGAGAGGTCCTACTAGGGGTTTCCTTCTTGTGGATTCGAAGGCCATCGTCCATCGAGATGCACCTAGCAGTTGCGGGGTCAGGGACCTTTGGAGGTGTCGTGGCCCGCGTGTCGTGGTTTTGTTACGGCAGATGTCCTCGTGAAAGGACTTAGTCGTGGAGCCATCACAACGGGTTAGCTTGAAGGGGTTAAAGCGGACACAGGGACGCAAGAGAGTTTATACTAGTTCGGCCCCTTCGATGAAGGTAAAAGCCTACGTCTAGTTGTGATGGAATTGATGGGGTTTCGATGACTAGGGAGCAAACAAGCTTCGCCTAAGTCTCAAATTGTTGTCTGTTGTCCTTGGACCGCCGCCGGGTCGTCCCCTTATATACATGGGTGACGCCCGTCGGTTTATAGAGTCCCAACACCGGCTCATATACGTGTTCGGTTTGGTCTCTACTTATTCCTAACTTACAATACAAGTTTATATACCAGCGCCGGTTTACGGCTACAGGCCTTAAACCGATCATGGGTTTTAAGCCCTCATCTACCTTCATGGGCTTTAACATACTTAACTACTGATGAAGTTAACCCGACCCAGATAGGCCGGTTTACGCCCAGTAGTAATATCCCCAACATTAGGCCCCAGATTGATTTGAACAGGTTCATGTCAATCCTTTAGCAAAAAACTTCATCTTCAACATCTTCTTGTAGTTTGTTGAACCGCCGTGATGTCATCTTCTATGGTCATTGTCAACCGGTGTGAAGTCACCTGTTATAAAGAAACTTATCCATGGTACCTTTTTTGTTTAATAGGTCCGCGACAATTGAGGCGACAGCTTCGTTTCCAAACCCACGGTCCCTTGATTTTCGCGCCTGACACATGTCCCTTGCCTTATAAATTGGACCGAAGGGTCATTTCTTTTTCGCCTTCGTGCCCTTCTGCTTCGTCTTCCCCGCGCCATCCAGCTTCGGAGCTCCGTCGCCGTCGACGACCTCTACTCCAACCTTGGCCGCTGCATCACCCTGACTGTACCAGAGCATCGCAGCGACCTTCTGTTTCTTCCTTGGCTCCGGTGAGTTCTTCACCTTTTCCTCCGTAGATCCGTTCTAGGGTTTCCAAGTTCTTCAGTGTTCATCCTCTGCTTCGTACTCATATGATAGATCTTAGATGAACCTGTGAACCTTTGCTCCGTGTAGCGGTAGTTTTTAGCATCCGCCTTCATTTACGTGCCTCAAGACCATAGATCTACCTGTATCTTTGCCAATGGATTCGATACTGTTCTTTTTTGAACCTTGAATATTTTCCTTCTTTTCTGAACTTGCTTCAGATCCGTCGCTGTAGATAAATCTTGTGAAATCTGTTTCTGTACACTTACCCATTCGCTATCTCAACTGTTTCAATGCTTAGATCCAGCGGTTTAACTTGGTGTAGAAAAAATTAACAAACCGGTATATACCATTAGTCCCCTTGTTGAACCGCCAGATGCTGTTGCTTCATAAAACTCCGGTTTAGATAGAGCTGTCTCCGGTTTAACATTGTACATACCAGTGTACTTTAATCAATGCATTCTTGAACCGGAATCACCTATCTTGTAGATTTCATCATGGCCAAGCAAGTATATGAGTGCAACTGGGTTCCTTCTCGCGTCACAGAGACTCAACTGAACAATTTAGTCCTGATCGGCGCTTTAGGCAGGAAAAACACCATCCATTGGAGGGTCCCTGGCAAAGAATGCCCTCCCACACCTAAAGAAGGAGAGGTTGTCGTTTTCGTAGATCACTTAGCCCGGGGCTTTAAGTGTCAGGACCCCGACTCGATGTCACATCGATCTAGCCGGTAACACCTCATATCACTTTGCGGCCTCACGCACGGTATCCCCACGGGTGTCGCCTTACCTTTGCCCGGGACCGTTTGCGCATTTTGGCTCACGTATATGATAGTGTCGCTAGCATCCATATGATAAAGAGCCCGGGCTGACATGACTAGTCGTAAACCCAAAGTGGCACAGACTTACAGGGACAGGCATCCATGACCCAGCTTCGAACGTGTCGGTCATCAGCAAGTGGGTCCGGGCTGTAGCACTGGGCTAGCAGGACTCCGGTAAACCGGGCTGTAGCGGGCTAACAGGACTTCGATACTCAAAGCGTGACATTTCCCCGAAGGGACAGACACAGGAACGAAGAAGGACACATGTCGGCCAGCCTAAGTGTTCCAGAGCAGTAGCAAGCTACCATGGCTCAGCGGTAACACGAGGAGACATTTCCCGGTAAGAGAGGCTACTAAAGATAAACAACTAGATAGTCAGATCCCACACATACCAAGCATTTTAATCATACACACAATATGCTTGATATGTGCAAATACAACGAAGCATCACAACATGACTCTACGACACAAGTACTTTATTTAAGGCTCAGGGAGCCATACATAACATACACAAGGTACGGGTCACACGACCCAGCATTCAAGTCATACAGTCATACAAACCAGCAGCGGAAGTAACTTGTCTGAGTACAGACAACTAGTAAAATAAAAGAGGCTTGGAAAGCCTGGCTATACTACGTGGTCCTTCACAAGCTCAGGGTCACCACCTGGGCCTTTAGCCTACTCGTTGATGTCAACATCTACATAGAACCCATCAGAAGGGGTTGCAGCGTCTTCTGAAAAAATGTAGATTATAGCAACATGAGTACAAAGGTACTCAGCAAGACTTACATCAGATCCTACATACATGCATATTATCAGGAAGGGTTGGTGGAGTTATTGCAGCAAGCCAGCTTTGACTTTTGGCTAGACTATCCTACGGTACTTCAACTTGAAATGGTTTTGCGCACACGAGTCCACTACTCACCACTTCAATACACTACCGAGGATCCACCTCCGTCTCCCTATGGAAGAGCCATCCTCGGCACTCACACTTATCTTGAGGCTTTTAGCAGTTTCCATTTACTTGTCTATGAACTGTATAGGCAACCAAGTAATCCTTTACCGCGGACGCGGCTATTCGAATAGATCATGTTAACCCTGCAGGGGTGTACTTCTTCATACACGCTTTCACCACTTACCGTCGTTTACACGACATGTACTCGGCAACCTTCAAGCGGAAGCCCAACGTGGGTGTCGGCCACGACCTACCTAACCACCTAAGCCTCCAGTCCAGGTTTATCGCCTATCCAGGTTCCATCCGCAGGGAGTCCGGCCGAGGTTTCCCATACGGCCCTGAACGATGTGAACAGGGTTCCCGAGATACCTAACGGGTATTCGGTACACCGTGCCACGTACCTACCGCATCACAGCCCACCCCTACGGTCAGCACTGTCCACGGCCTCCAGTAGACTACAAACACCAGAAACTACTTGCAACTCCTGGACGGAGAACTAGGGTGAATAAGAAGCCGAGAGGGTCCATTGGTTTCGGGCCCAATGCATGGTAGTAGCTGATTCTTAAATCACACATACAGATCTCAGTGCTTAAGGTCGGCTTCAATGAAACAACCCACCATGTACTCCTACATGGCCTCTCATCGATACCTTTACCAAATCGTGTTCACCACACCACTCTCATTACCGACATAATTATTTCACTCTAGCCCATCACCCAGATGAACCAGACCTGACACGACTGTAAGCATAGCAGGCATAGCAAGGTAGGAACAACACATACATATGGCTCAATCAACTCCTACACATGCTAGTGGGTTTCATCTAGTTACTGTGGCAATGACAGGTCATGCAGAGGAAATGGGTTCAACTACCGTAGCACACAGCAGTTTGAAACGCGTTGTCTTAATGCAGTAAAAGAGAGCAGGAGCGAGAACATGGGATTGTATCGATATGATCAAATGGTTGGTTGCTTGCCTGATGGTTCGATCCACTGATACGGTTCTTCGTTAGGGTAATCACGGTACTCCTCGGAGGCAGAACCTGTCGCAAAGGACACCGATACACAACCATCACCAAACAATGTGCAACAATATGATGCATGCATGAAACATGGCAATATGAGTGTGTTGGGCTAATGCAACTAAAACCAGAAGGGTTTGAACAAATTTGAATCAAAGATTCAAATTTCAAACTCAAACATGGCCTTTTAAAGTGCTTTTCCTTGTTCTGCTTAAAACATCAATTTAACTTGTTTGAAAATAGTACAGATGGATAGATTGGATTTTTCTGATCATTTTTCATATATAATTTGTCTGATTTGGAGTTACAGAATAAAAGTTATGAATTTTTGAAGTTTAAATAATATTCTGGAATTTCCTGATTTAAATTAAATCCAGAAATATATATATTGCGCCAGCATGACGTCAGCATGACGTCAGTGGTCAACTGCGGCTGGCTGGGGTCAAACCTGACGTGTGGGGTCCACACGTCAGTGACAGGGGGGGTTTAACAGGGTTAATTTATTCCTAATTAGGGGTTAGTGGCGCTGGGGCCCACTGTCAGTGTCAGGGGGGTTAATTAAGCGGTGATTAGCACTAATCTGACCACCTGGCCGACGGGGCCCACGCGTCAGTGACCCTGGGGGGTCAAACCCCAGGTCAAACAGGTCAAACCCACCGGCGACATGACGCCGGCGGGGCCCGAGACGGCGGCGCGATGCGCAAACGCGCTACAGGGCACGGGCGAGGCCGTGCTTGGGCTCGTTGGAGAGCCCTTGCTCCCGCGCGTCGAACGTTGGTGGTGGCCGTGCCTGTGGTGGCCAGTACCGACGACGGCGACGACCGTGGCGGCTGCCGGAGCTCGGTTGAGCTCGGGGTCGAGGCTACAACGGCTGCGGAGATGCGGGGTTGGCACCTACGGCTTCTACGCGGTGCGGTGAGGACGTGGGTGTGCTCGGTTGGGCGCTACGGTGACTGTGGCCACGACGGCGACGAGGCACGGCGGCGGCGAGCTTCGGAGCTCAAGGGGGCGGCAGCTGCAGGATGCTAGGGACGACGGGGCAAGGGGGAATCGGGTCAGTGGCTCACCGCGGAGCTGCAGGGATGGTTAGCGGGCTCGGGGACGTCCGATGGCTCTCGATTCGACGGCGACGATCTCCGGTGGCCGAGGAGGGGAACGGCGACGTGGGCGGC
The DNA here is from genome assembly GCF_018294505.1 of Triticum aestivum. Classification (NCBI taxonomy): domain Eukaryota; kingdom Viridiplantae; phylum Streptophyta; class Magnoliopsida; order Poales; family Poaceae; genus Triticum; species Triticum aestivum. Next base: position 236,889,591 of record NC_057806.1, read on the forward strand.
GATGCAGGGCTTCCCGAGGGGCTTGGCTTGGTGGGGAGGAAGAGGGGGTCGCGGCGGAGCTCCTGAGCTCAGCGGAGGGGCGAGGGGTGGCCGGTGACGGCTGCTATGGTGAACGGCGGCGATGGTGGTGTTCGGCCGTGTGAGAGAGAGAGCGAGGGAGAGGAGGGAAGAACCGAGGGAGAGTGAGAGAGAGCAGGGGAGGGCGTGGCGTCGTCCGGGGCATCGAGGGCGACAAGAAGGGCGCCAGGCAGGCAGGGAGGGAGGTGGCGTGGCACGGTGGCGCGCGCGCGCGCCGGCCACACTCCCCTCCCTCTGTCGAGGACGAAGACGACAGAGGAGGGAGGCGGGCTGGGCCGCCTGCTGGCTAGGCCGGCCAGCTGGCTGGGCTGCACAGGGAGGAGCCCAGGTAAGGTCCTCCCTTTTATTTATTTCTGTTTTTTTAATTTTCTGACATTTGTTTTGATTTAAATAATATATCAAATCATTTATTTACCTTATGCCAAATTTTGCAGGAGCTAGATATATTATTCCTGAGCTCCTTTATAATTGGCATAATATTTGGACATATATTAATATATATAACTAATATATTTCCAATGCAAATATTTATGCATTAATTCCAAATGCCCAAAATAAATACCTATGAGCTCTTAAAAATATTGGTTTGATTTTTATCTCTGTCCAATATTTTCAGAGAGCAACATGAGCATTTTCTTGGACCTTTCTGGAGAAATTTTTATTTGGATCATTTTCAGAAATGATTCTGAGGGTTTCACAGATCCCCATTTCAAGTTTCTGATGAAAGAGTAAACATGATGCAACACTCTAATGCATGACTAGCTAGGGTGTGACAACTCACCCCCACTCAAAAGAATCTCGTCCCGAGATTTGGGTTCCTCCGGGAAGAAGGCGGGATACTCAAGTCGAAGACGATCCTCCCTTTGCCAAGTTGCTTCATCCTCAGAATGGTGCGACCATTGAACTTTGAGAAACTTGATATTATGACGTCGGGTGGTACGTTCGGCCTGATCGAGGATACGAATGGGGTACTCTCGATATGTAAGATTATCTTGGAGATCAAGCGTTTCGTGGTCCACTCCACGGATAGGATCCCTTGTTGACACCGGCGGGGCCCGAGACGGCGGCGCAATGCAGAAACGCGCTACAGGGCACGGGCGAGGCCGTGCTTGGGCTCGTTGGAGAGCCCTTGCTCCCGCGCGTCGAACGGTGGTTGTGGCCGTGCCTATGGTGGCCGGTACCGACGACGGTGACGACCGTGGCGGCTGCCGGAGCTCGGTTGAGCTCGGGGTCGAGGCTACAACGGCTGCGGAGATGCGGGGTTGGCACCTACGGCTTCTACGCGGTGCGGTGAGGACGTGGGTGTGCTCGGTTGGGCGCTACGGTGACTGTGGCCACGACGGCGACGAGGCACGGCGGCGGCGAGCTTCGGAGCTCAAGGGGGCGGCAGCTACAGGATGCTAGGGACGACGGGGCAAGGGGGAATCGGGTCAGTGGCTCACCGCGGAGCTGCAGGGATGGTTAGCGGGCTCGGGGACGTCCGGTAGCTCTCGATTCGACGGCGACGATCTCCGGTGGCCGAGGAGGGGAACTGCGACGTGGGCGGCGATGCAGGGCTTCCCGAGGGGCTTGGCTTGGTGGGGAGGAAGAGGGGGTCGCAGCGGAGCTCCTAAGCTCAGCGGAGGGGCGAGGGGTGGCCGGTGACGGCTGCTATGGCGAACGGCGGCGATGGTGGTGTTCGGCCGTGTGAGAGAGAGAGCGAGGGAGAGGAGGGAAGAACCGAGGGAGAGTGAGAGAGAGCAGGGGAGGGCGTGGCGTCGTCCGGGGCATCGAGGGCGACGAGAAGGGCGCCAGGCAGGCAGGGAGGGAGGTGGCGTGGCGCGGTGGCGCGCGCGCGCGCCGGCTACACTCCCCTCCCTCTGTCGAGGACGAAGACGACAGAGGAGGGAGGCGGGCTGGGCCGCCTGCTGGCTGGGCCGGCCAGCTGGCTGGGCTGCATAGGGAGGAGCCCAGGTAAGGTCCTCCCTTTTATTTATTTCTGTTTTTTTAATTTTCTGACATTTGTTTTGATTTAAATAATATATCAAATCATTTATTTACCTTATGCCAAATTTTGCAGGAGCTAGATATATTATTCCTGAGCTCCTTTATAATTGGCATAATATTTGGACATATATTAATATATATAACTAATATATTTCCAATGCAAATATTTATGCATTAATTCCAAATGCCCAAAATAAATACCTATGAGCTCTTAAAAATATTGGTTTGATTTTTATCTCTGTCCAATATTTTCAGAGAGCAACATGAGCATTTTCTTGGACCTTTTTGGAGAAATTTTTATTTGGATCATTTTCAGAAATGATTCTGAGGGTTTCACAGATCCCCATTTCAAGTTTCTGATGAAAGAGTAAACATGATGCAACACTCTAATGCATGACTAGCTAGGGTGTGACAACTCACCCCCACTCAAAAGAATCTTGTCCCGAGATTTGGGTTCCTCCGGGAAGAAGGCGGGATACTCAAGTCGAAGACGATCCTCCCTTTCCCAAGTTGCTTCATCCTCAGAATGGTGCGACCATTGAACTTTGAGAAACTTGATATTATGACGTCGGGTGGTACGTTCGGCCTGATCGAGGATACGAATGGGGTACTCTCGATATGTAAGATTATCTTGGAGATCAAGCGTTTCGTGGTCCACTCCACGGATGGGATCCGAGAAGCAACGCCTGAGTTGAGAAACATGGAAGACATCGTGGACTCTGGAGAGGTGCGGAGGTAGTTCCAACTGGTAGGCAACTTCTCCTCGTTTGGCGAGAATGCGAAAAGGTCCAATGTAACGAGGAGCCAATTTGCCTTTAATACCGAAACGATGGGTTCCCTTCAGAGGGGTGACCCGAAGATAAGCCTTCTCGTCAACCTCGAAAGTCATAGCCTTATGTTTTCGGTCATATTGACTCTTTTGACGAGATTGGGCTGCTTTCAACTTTTCACGAACGATACGAACTTGTTCTTCTGCTTCCTGAATCATATCCGGGCCAAAGAATTGTCTTTCCCCGGTCTCTGACCAGTTAAGGGGTGTTCGACACCGTCGTCCATAGAGAACTTCAAAAGGGGCTTTACCCAAGCTAGATTGATAGCTGTTGTTGTAAGCGAATTCGGCAAATGGAAGGCACTTCTCCCAGTCCATTCCGAATGAGATAACAGAGGCTCGAAGCATGTCTTCTAGAATTTGGTTGACGCGTTCCACTTGACCACTTGACTGAGGGTGGAAAGAGGTGCTAAAGGAGAGACGAGTCCCCATAGCATTTTGGAAACTTTCCCAAAATCGAGAGGTGAAAAGACTTCCTCGATCCGAGTTGATTTCCAAAGGAACACCATGAAGAGACACTATACGGGAGATGTATAAGTCTGCCAGCTGACTAGCGGTTATACTCTCACGAACAGGTAGGAAATGGGCTACTTTGGAAAGACGATCGACAACGACGAAAATAGCATTATTCCCTCTCTTGGTCCTGGGAAAACCGGTAATGAAATCCATACCAATTTTATCCCATTTCCATTCAGGAATAGCTAAGGGTTGAAGGGTGCCAGCAGGCCGTTGATGCTCTGCTTTTACACGACGACAGACATCGCAATTAGCAATATACTGAGCAATTTCTCTCTTCATCCTAGTCCACCAGAACCTCTGGCGTAGGTCCTGATACATCTTAGTACTACCGGGATGAATGGTGAGAGGAGATTCATGAGCTTCCTTAAGGATCAAACGCCTCAGGTTGCGCACTTTGGGAACCACTAGTCGATTCCCGAAGTATACGACCCCTTGATCATTAACGGAGAAGCAATTCGCAATTCCTTTCTGGATGTTTCTCTTGATGCGGGAAATTCCCGGATCTACCTTCTGTGCTTTGATAATCTGATCTGTAAGGGTAGGTTTTGCCACCAAGGTGGAAAGAAAACCTTGAGGTACAATGTGAAGGTTAAGCTTCCGAAATTCCTCATGGAGAAGCGGTTGACTTTGTTGTAACATCAGGTTGTTACAATAAGATTTACGACTTAGTGCATCAGCCATGACGTTGGCTTTCCCTGGGGTGTAGGTTATTCCTAAGTCGAAGTCTGTGATCAACTCAACCCAACGTCTCTGCCTGAGATTCAGATCCGGTTGGGTGAAAATGTACTTCAGACTTTGGTGATCAGTGAATATTTCGCAACGGTTACCGAGGAGGTAATGTCGCCAGGTCTTAAGTGCATAGACTACGGCTGCAAGCTCTAGATCATGAGTAGGATAATTCTCCTCATGTGGGTGCAATTGCCGTGAAGCGTAAGCAATTACTTGTCGATCTTGCATGAGAATGCAACCTAGTCCTTGTCGCGAGGCGTCGCAGTAGATAACAAAGTCCTTGGAGAAATCTGGCGGTACCAGTACGGGAGCAGAGGTTAGGCGTCTTTTCAGTTCCTGAAAGCTGTGCTCACATTGTGGAGTCCATTCGAACTTCTTATCTTTCTTGAGGAGTTCGGTTAGAGGTTTGGCAACTTTGGAGAAGTTCTCGACAAAGCGACGACAATAGCTCGCTAAGCCCAGAAAGCTCCGAACTTGCTTGACCGATTCAGGTGGAGTCCAATTAAGGACGGCTTGAACTCGCTCAGGGTTAACAGCAATACCTTTACCAGATATTACATGACCCAGATAGGTCACTTCTGACAACCAGAATTCACATTTAGAAAATTTGGCATAAAGGCGATGCTCTCGAAGTTTCTTCAACACTAGCCTTAGATGTTCGGCATGTTCTTCCTCGTTCTTGGAGTAGATGAGTATATCATCGAGATAAACTACGACAAATTTATCCAAATACTCCATGAAGATTGAGTTCATTAACCGAGAAAAGGTGGCTGGAGCGTTGGTTAAACCGAAGGACATGACGGTGTACTCGTATTGGCCATAACGAGTAACAAAGGCCGTTTTAGGAATGTCCCCGTTTCTGATTTTGATTTGATGGTAGCCCAACCTCAAATCCATCTTGGAGAAGACTGAGGATCCAGCGAGCTGATCGTACAGGTCATTGATCCTGGGAAGCGGATATTTGTTCTTGATTGTGACCAAGTTGACAGGTCGGTAATCTACAACCATCTGGTCCATACCATCCTTCTTCTTGACGAATAGGACGGGGCAAGCCCACGGAGATGAACTAGGGCGGATGAAACCCTTTTTTAAGGACTCATCGAGTTGTTTCTTAAGCTCGGCTAGTTCTAGGGGTGCCATCTTATAGGGTCTTCTAGCAATCGGAACGGTTCCTGGAATGAGGTCTATTACGAACTCAACATCCCTGTCAGGTGGAACACCTGGCAATTCTTCTGGAAAGACATCCGGGAAGTCACGGACTACCGGAACGTCCTCAAGGTCTGGCAAAGGGCTGGCGTTAAGAGAATATAATTGTCGCTTGGTTAATCGGGTCAAGACATTGACTATCTTCCCCGAAGGATGGGTGAGTTGAACAGTCCTAGAGAAGCAATCAATTTGGGCATGATGAGCTGACATACAGTCCATACCCAGAATGATATTAATATCTGAAGATTTAAGGGCTATCAAAGACGCGAGGAAAACAAGTCTGTCGACTTGGATTTCATTTCCATGGCTTACTCTAGAAGTTTGCCATTTGGATCCCGGAGTTTGAATTACCATAGAGGTTGGCATATCACCGAATGCTACGTTATGCAAGCGAGCATAGTTTTCAGATATAAAAGAATGAGAGGCTCCTGTATCGAAAAGAACAGATGCCGGGTGGCAATTAACAAGAAGCGTACCGAGAACGACGTTGGGATCCTCTTGAGCTTCTTCGGCAGAGATACAGTTGACATGGCCACGTGAGGCGGTGACCGGCTTGGCGTGGAACACCTTCCCTGTCGGCTTGCCACGGCCAACAGCTTTAGCAGACTGGTTGGGGTTGGTCTGGGGACACTCACGCATATAGTGGCCAGATTCCCCACACTTGAAACAAGTCACGGAACTGGTACGTGGAGGAGCATTGTTGGTTGGACCCCCATAGGGCTTGGCCGGTGCAGACTGTTGAACGAGGCGAGGCGCCTGGAAGGATGGCCTCGGTGTGAACCTGGGTGGCAGGGCGGTGTTGGGTACCCACACGCGGCGCTTCTGAGGACCAGCACCGGATGAGGAACCCATATCACGGCCATGCTTGCGTGTTGCGTCATAGTCAGTCTGACCAGTTTCAGCACTGATGGCTTTGTTGACAAGTTTCTGAAAAGATGTGCACTCATGCAGACGGAGGTCACGGCGAAGCTCAGGACTAAGGCCCTTACGGAACCTTGCTTGCTTCTTGGCATCAGTAGACACTTCCTCAGTTGCATATCATGCGAGGTTACCAAACTCCCTGCTGTAAACATCCACAGAAAGTCGGCCTTGGGTGAAACTGCAAAATTCCTCACGTTTACGGTCCATGAGACCCTCCGGAATGTGGTGTTCACGGAAAGCCTCGCTGAATTCAGCCCAAGTAGTGACATGGCCCGCTGGGCGCATAGCTCCATAATTCTCCCACCATAGACTGGCGGGGCCTTCAAGATGATATGCAGCAAAGGTGACCTTGTCAGCCTCAGCTACTAGCGCGGAACGCAGTTTGTGAGTGATACTGCGAAGCCAGTCATCAGCGTCGAGAGGCTCGACGGAGTGGTGGAACGTGGGTGGATGTAATTTGATAAAATCACTGAGTGACACCACGTTAGTCCTCTGATGGTGTGCTGTGTTCTGTTCAATACGCTCCAACAAACGGTTGGTCTCCCGCTTGTTTCTCTCAGCTTCCATCATAACCTCGGCTAGTGAAGGGGGATGAGGCAGATTTGCATCCCTGGCTTCACTGCCTTCGGCCTGCTCTTGAGGAGCAGGGTTAGCGCGCGTGTTGACCATCCTAGGTAAACAAGACAATGATTTAGTCAGGATGATAAAATTCCGACATAGGACATAAAATGTAAGGTATAACTCGAAATGCAAGATGATCAACCGTATGACATGGTAAATACAGAAACTGCTTCTTTATTCCATCGTCATACACACCATACAAGGTTTAGTACAAGACCAAACAAAGTACTATTACGGTGAAAAGAGGATTACATCTCATCGGAGGCATTCCAAGCTCCTATACATTATTTTCTACTCCTCCGGAAAGAGTACAAACTAGGTCATATCCCACGAGTCATGCGGGCGATAGACGACACAGCTAGTGCGAACTAGTGATACTACCACTAACTCAGACCGATCCGTAGTAGTCCTCGTAGAAGTCACCTCCATAGCCTGGAAGCTCAACATGATCATCCGGAAACAGACAATCTCGCGGAGCTTGTGGACCATAGGGGCTAGGATGAGGCCTTGGACCAACAGACGGTGGCCTGCGGGGACCGCGAGGTGGGGTGATGCCTCCTACATCACGCCAACCCATCACGTCTGGCAGAGCAGATCTCACAGGATAGAGATCGCGCATATCTGAATATCCAGCTTGCACCGCCGGTGCGAACCGAGTCAAAGTGGCCCAGTGGTCAGCACGGGTATTGAAGAGCTCTAACCTTAAGGCCCGATTTTCACGGTCCTTATCCTCGAGCATCTCAGCAGTGGTGCGAGTCCGTGAATCCTCCTGAGTGGGGTCAGCATAGATAGCCTGGAGATACCCTTGTGCTCCCGGAAGTGATCCTGGCATATACCGGAAATCAGAGTCCCGAAATAGACCAGATCTGACTCGCATGATGGTCATCATACAGTAGGCGGCGTCCTGCACAGCCATCTCAATAGTAACCCCGAGTCCATAGGAGCAGTGAAGGGGCTCGGTGGATCCAGGATAAGATGGAAATATCCTGACAGTGCAGAGATACTGGCTTTGATTGAAGTCCCGAAATTGCTCTTCGACCGTGTACTCAGGATACCAGCGGTATCCAGCCTCAGTCATTACCCTGACCAACTTGGCAGTATGGCCGGGTACATCTAGGCATCGAGTCAGGCGAACCACTTGATTGAGGTCGCGAGTGGCCATCTGAAAGCACAATCATAATGCAAAGGCATTAGAATTTCTAGCAAAATTTCGGCAGCATAACAGCTGTAAATGCTCAAGAAGGATTTTGAGACATTTGACAAAGGATTTCATACACACTTAACATCATCGTATCAAAGTTCTGAGACCATCCTAGCAACATAATGTGGTAAAAGAACTGAACTAGGCTTGTATCCATCATACCTATAAGGTACTACTGATTAGTAACACGTGATCCTGATAGAGAGAATAGATCCTAATTCCTTAACCCCCGGTGGAAGAATGGACTGACTCAGATCAGAATGTCATAAGATAAGGAGTAAAAAGAGCCTTACGTTCCAACCCACAAACAATTCCCCTACATATAACTAAAGAATTTCTAGACTCAACATCGACCAGTTTGGCTTGGAGAACCTACAGGCAGTCCGGCTCTGATGCCAACGCTGTCAGGACCCCGACTCGATGTCACATCGATCTAGCCGGTAACACCTCATATCACTTTGCGGCCTCACGCACGGTATCCCCACGGGTGTCGCCTTACCTTTGCCCGGGACCGTTTGCGCATTTTGGCTCACGTATATGATAGTGTCGCTAGCATCCATATGATAAAGAGCCCGGGCTGACATGACTAGTCGTAAACCCAAAGTGGCACAGACTTACAGGGACAGGCATCCATGACCCAGCTTCGAACGTGTCGGTCATCAGCAAGTGGGTCCGGGCTGTAGCACTGGGCTAGCAGGACTCCGGTAAACCGGGCTGTAGCGGGCTAACAGGACTCCGGTACTCAAAGCGTGACATTTCCCCGAAGGGACAGACACAGGAACGAAGAAGGACACATGCCGGCCAGCCCTAAGTGTTCCAGAGCAGTAGCAAGCTACCATGGCTCAGCGGTAACACGAGGAGACATTTCCCGGTAAGAGAGGCTACTAAAGATAAACAACTAGATAGTCAGATCCCACACATACCAAGCATTTCAATCATACACACAATATGCTTGATATGTGCAAATACAACGAAGCATCACAACATGACTCTACGACACAAGTACTTTATTTAAGGCTCAGGGAGCCATACATAACATACACAAGGTACGGGTCACACGACCCAGCATTCAAGTCATACAGTCATACAAACCAGCAGCGGAAGTAACTTGTCTGAGTACAGACAACTAGTAAAATAAAAGAGGCTTGGAAAGCCTGGCTATACTACGTGGTCCTTCACAAGCTCAGGGTCACCACCTGGGCCTTTAGCCTACTCGTTGATGTCAACGTCTACATAGAACCCATCAGAAGGGGTTGCAGCGTCTTCTGTAAAAAATGTAGATTATAGCAACATGAGTACAAAGGTACTCAGCAAGACTTACATCAGATCCTACATACATGCATATTATCAGGAAGGGTTGGTGGAGTTATTGCAGCAAGCCAGCTTTGACTTTTGGCTAGACTATCCTACGGTACTTCAACTTGAAATGGTTTTGCGCACACGAGTCCACTACTCACCACTTCAATACACTACCGAGGATCCACCTCCGTCTCCCTATGGAAGAGCCATCCTTGGCACTCACACTTATCTTGAGGCTTTTAGCAGTTTCCATTTACTTGTCTATGAACTGTATAGGCAACCAAGTAGTCCTTTACCGCGGACGCGGCTATTCGAATAGATCATGTTAACCCTGCAGGGGTGTACTTCTTCATACACGCTTTCACCACTTACCGTCGTTTACACGACATGTACTCGGCAACCTTCAAGCGGAAGCCCAACGTGGGTGTCGGCCACGACCTACCTAACCACCTAAGCCTCCAGTCCAGGTTTATCGCCTATCCAGGTTCCATCCGCAGGGAGTCCGGCCGAGGTTTCCCATACGGCCCCGAACGATGTGAACAGGGTTCCCGAGATACCTAACGGGTATTCGGTACACCGTGCCACGTACCTACCGCATCACAGCCCACCCCTACGGTCAGCGCTGTCCACGGCCTCCAGTAGACTACAAACACCAGAAACTACTTGCAACTCCTGGACGGAGAACTAGGGTGAATAAGAAGCCGAGAGGGTCCATTGGTTTCGGGCCCAATGCATGGTAGTAGCTGATTCTTAAATCACACATACAGATCTCAGTGCTTAAGGTCGGCTTCAATGAAACAACCCACCATGTACTCCTACATGGCCTCTCATCGATACCTTTACCAAATCGTGTTCACCACACCACTCTCATTACCGACATAATTATTTCACTCTAGCCCATCACCCAGATGAACCAGACCTGACACGACTCTAAGCATAGCAGGCATAGCAAGGTAGGAACAACACATACATATGGCTCAATCAACTCCTACACATGCTAGTGGGTTTCATCTAGTTACTGTGGCAATGACAGGTCATGCAGAGGAAATGGGTTCAACTACCGTAGCACACAGCAGTTAGAAACGCGTTGTCTTAATGCAGTAAAAGAGAGCAGGAGCGAGAACATGGGATTGTATCGATATGATCAAATGGTTGGTTGCTTGCCTGATGGTTTGATGCACTGATACGGTTCTTCGTTAGGGTAATCACGGTACTCCTCGGAGGCAGAACCTGTCGCAAAGGACACCGATACACAACCATCACCAAACAATGTGCAACAATATGATGCATGCATGAAACATGGCAATATGAGTGTGTTGGGCTAATGCAACTAAAACCAGAAGGGTTTGAACAAATTTGAATCAAAGATTCAAATTTCAAACTCAAACATGGCCTTTTAAAGTGCTTTTCCTTCTTCTGCTTAAAACATCAATTTAACTTGTTTGAAAATAGTACAGATGGATAGATTGGATTTTTCTGATCATTTTTCATATATAATTTGTCTGATTTGGAGTTACAGAATAAAAGTTATGAATTTTTGAAGTTTAAATTATATTCTGGAATTTCCTGATTTAAATTAAATCCAGAAATATATATATTGCGCCAGCATGACGTCAGTGGTCAACTGCGGCTGGCTGGGGTCAAACCTGACGTGTGGGGTCCACACGTCAGTGACAGGGGGGGTTTAACAGGGTTAATTTATTCCTAATTAGGGGTTAGTGGCGCTGGGGCCCACTGTCAGTGTCAGGGGGGTTAATTAAGCGGTGATTAGCACTAATCTGACCACCTGGCCGACGGGGCCCACGCGTTAGTGACCCTGGGGGGGTCAAACCCCAGGTCAAACAGGTCAAACCCACCGGCGACATGACGCCGGCGGGGCCCGAGACGGCGGCGCGATGCGGAAACGCGCTACAGGGCACGGGCGAGGCCGTGCTTGGGCTCGTTGGAGAGCCCTTGCTCCCGCGCGTCGAACGGTGGTGGTGGCCGTGCCTGTGGTGGCCGGTACGACGACGGCGACGACCGTGGCGGCTGCCGGAGCTCGGTTGAGCTCGGGGTCGAGGCTACAACGGCTGCGGAGATGCGGGGTTGGCACCTACGGCTTCTACGCGGTGCGGTGAGGACGTGGGTGTGCTCGGTTGGGCGCTACGGTGACTGTGGCCACGATGGGGACGAGGCACGGCGGCGGCGAGCTTCGGAGCTCAAGGGGGCGGCAGCTACAGGATGCTAGGGACGACGGGGCAAGGGGGAATCGGGTCAGTGGCTCACCGCGGAGCTGCAGGGATGGTTAGCGGGCTCGGGGACGTCCGGTGGCTCTCGATTCGATGGCGACGATCTCCGGTGGCCGAGGAGGGGAACGGCGACGTGGGCGGCGATGCAGGGCTTCCCGAGGGGCTTGGCTTGGTGGGGAGGAAGAGGGGGTCGCGGCGGAGCTCCTGAGCTCAGCGGAGGGGCGAGGGGTGGCCGGTGACGGCTACTATGGCGAACGGCGGCGATGGTGGTGTTCGGCCGTGTGAGAGAGAGAGCGAGGGAGAGGAGGGAAGAACCGAGGGAGAGTGAGAGAGAGCAGGGGAGGGCGTGGCGTCGTCCGGGGCATCGAGGGCGACGAGAAGGGCGCCAGGCAGGCAGGGAGGGAGGTGGCGTGGCGCAGTGGCGCGCGCGCGCGCCGGCCGCACTCCCCTCCCTCTGTCGAGGACGAAGACGACAGAGGAGGGAGGCGGGCTGGGCCGCCTGCTGGCTGGGCCGGCCAGCTGGCTGGGCTGCACAGGGAGGAGCCCAGGTAAGGTCCTCCCTTTTATTTATTTCTGTTTTTTTAATTTTCTGACATTTGTTTTGATTTAAATAATATATCAAATCATTTATTTACCTTATGCCAAATTTTGCAGGAGCTAGATATATTATTCCTGAGCTCCTTTATAATTGGCATAATATTTGGACATATATTAATATATATAACTAATATATTTCCAATGCAAATATTTATCCATTAATTCCAAATGCCCAAAATAAATACCTATGAGCTCTTAAAAATATTGGTTTGATTTTTATCTCTGTCCAATATTTTCAGAGAGCAACATGAGCATTTTCTTGGACCTTTTTGGAGAAATTTTTATTTGGATCATTTTCAGAAATGATTCTGAGGGTTTCACAGATCCCCATTTCAAGTTTCTGATGAAAGAGTAAACATGATGCAAGACTCTAATGCATGACTAGCTAGGGTGTGACATTAAGCCACCCGGTTCTAAATTTTACCGGGATGTTTTGGCCAATTTTCAACTCCGCCCAGAAGACACTGGCCCCAACTCTGTTACAAACATGTGTCACTTCCAAGTGCTCTGTGAGGTGTTCTTTCAAGAGGATCCCACAGTTGAGTTGTTCAGAGACTGCTTCCATCTAAACTGCCACACTGAGTTTACTGACGGTTCCAATATGGAATTGGGTGGTGTGGCGATTCAGAAAAGGAAAGAGGTCACATACCCTCATGCCAAACTGCACAGCCATCCCAAAGAGTGGAATCAAACATGGTTTTATTGCAAAGACACCTCCCCTGCTGGTGAAAATCCTTTGCCTGGCTTTCGTCCGGAGCGGCTTAGCAATACAGACCCCTTTCCGCAAAGGTTGACTGCCAAGGAGAGAAGCAAATACGCTCCTCAACTGTCCAAGCTCAGAGGCTTCATGGCCAACGGTTTAACAGGGGTTGATCTCGCTCACTGTTGGATATCGTGGAGCATACTGCCCCTTAGTCAGCTCTCCGGTTTGATGTGCGAGTATACTGGCAGTGTTGATGACCCACTGCGACATGCTAACATCCAGCTCACCAATGAAGAAATCAAAGAGGTTGTGAATAAAATGCTGAATGAACCGGAACACGTCTATGCTCGAACCGACCTGCTTCCCTTCTGTGCCACCAACAAACCGCCAGCTGTAAGAGTTTGATTTTTTTCTTTTTACTGATATATCTGGTCATTGTTTAATATCAATGTCTGTTTAAACAGGGTAATGATCCGTTTTGGAGCAAGAAACTTCCACAGGAGAAGCCAGAAAAAACAGACAAACCGGAACGACCAACCCGGCCAAAGACTAAAGTCGTGAAACGGCCTGCTCATAAGAAGAAAACAAGTGCATCTTCTGATCCAGCCCCTGATGATGATGTGGGTAATCCGTACCTTGAGGTAGAGCTTGACTCACTTGGCTTATTTTTCATGCGCCTTATTGATGATGATATTTGTCAGGATGATGCCGAAGCCAGCCATGCTGATGCTGCAGAGGTAATTACTCTCTCTTCCGATTCAGACCCTTTGCCTTCACTAAAAATCCGTCAGGCAAACCGGAAAGTTAAATTTTCTCATCCTCTTGCTTACTTGGATCCCAAATTTCTTATGAAGACCCAATAGCACGAAGCTCGCCGCACAACCCGACACAGCGGCCAAGTAGTTACCTCCGCCGGTTTACCGAACAGTCCGGTTCAGAAACGCAGTTCAGAGGTCTCTAATTTGCTTGTCAGTGCTTGTCCTAAAGCGGGCTGTTTTCGTCAACCTCTTAATCCATCTGACTCCGATTATCAGGTTACTTCCCACTCATCCTCTGGCGAGTCATCGGCTACTTAGCTGCCACCGCTCAAAACGGTGCTTGGGTAAGCTATACTTATCATAATATTTCTGGTACATCACCTTGTAACATTGCTGTATTTGACTTTGTTATTCCTTTCAGGGCCAAGCCTAGGCCGAGCAAGAAGGCTCGCCTGGATAAAGCGGCCGAGGAGGACACCGTCCCTGAACCGGGTAAAACACCAGATCTTGAAGCGACTATTCATGAAGATATACCCAATGATCCACCACAGTAGGATGACGATTTTATTGCTGAAGAAAGGCCTATTGACGCCTCAGGCCCTATCAACCAGCCCACAAGTCCCATCCAGTTTGGGAGATCCACTAGTCCATCCCAGCCTGCTGACAAACCGACTGCGCCAGTGCAAACCGTACAGAGCCCAGCAATCCCGTTGCTTTATCCAAGCATACCGCCAAAGAAGAATATGCTGCCATGGGCAAAGGCAAGTGGAATGTTGACTTGGCGACCTATGCTGCTCTGAATGCCCAAGATCTTCATTCTGGCTATCTGAACTGGCTGTATACCAGCCGTGATTATGAAGCTGGTCTGGTGAATATGATGAAAGAGAAATTTGAGGTAACTTCCATGAGCTTTTTCCTGCTTGGACATTTCAATCTTGTTAATTCTCCTAGCCCCCAAGGGCCGGTTTAGAATCTTCATTCAAACCGGGACTTGCTAATATAAATCTCCATACTTCGGAATTCACTGATGTAGCCCCCAAGGGCCGGTTCAACTTAGCGTAGTTAAACCGGGACTTTAAGTAATTGGCATCTTTATTTGAGCAAATAGCCATTAGCCCCCAAGTGCCAAGTTGAATACTTGTATTGATCTCGGGACTTTAGAATCTATTGAAAGATTAAGATCAAATATACATTAGCCCCCAAGGGTCAAGTGCATAACTTTTTATGTGGTTGGTACTTCAATTGTTGTACTGCTTGCGGAATCATATATCTGTCTGTATGCAGGCTGAGCTAAAGACAAAAGAAAACCAAGTCGCCGATCTCCAAGAAAATCTAAAATCCCAACAAGCTGAAACCTCCAAAGCAAAAGAGGAATTAACCAGCGCTTTAAGCGCCATGGAACAGCTTAAGGAGGGCTTCAAGAAAAAGCGGGCGGATAGGGCCACTGAAAAATCCGCTTTAACCAAACGAGCAGAAGATGCCGAGGCTGCACTGAAACCGGTGGTAGACGAACTGACCAGCATAAAGCGGCATGTGCATGCCATGACCGCTGCTATCTTTGGTAAGCTGGCTTGATTTCTGGATTGATTCGGCCGTTTTATAGAGCTGTCGGTTTGTTAACCCTTTGTAATATTTCAGGGACACGCATTGCTCACTTGGGGTCAGATGTGCGGAAGAAATTGAAAGCCGCCTACACATTGATCGAACAACTGTACACTGGTGCACAGCGGATCATCTGTACTGCATCCCACAACAATCCGGCGACCACTTTGATTCAGGACACTCTGAAGAGACTGTCGATGCTTCCTGCCCGGGTTGAAGAGCTAAAGAAATCTGCTGCTCGAACTGGTGCGATCAATGCCTTAATCCGGGCAAAAGCTTGGGTGCCAGATTTTGATCCTGTTGAAGCGGCTCAGGGCTATCCCAGCTTGAAGGAAGACGGGTCAGAATTTAGTGAAGCGGATCTACGAGCAATAAACCGGGAGGTGCATCCGCTAGCTTGTCAATTGGTTGAAGAAGCAGACTTGTCTCATTATCAAGCCCAATATGACAACCAAAATAAGCGAGTAGCTGCACCAATTCCTGAAGCGGAAAATCTTATCCCTCCAATCCGTAAGCATACTTACGCTCCCGATATTGAACCGTCGTTGCTGATCCATGATGAAGCTGTCTTTCAAGCATTAATGGGAATCGACTGGACAACTGTTGATTTCCAGCCGCTGGGTAGAGAAGCTGAAGTTGAAGCGGCGCGGGATGACCCACAACCATCATGCCAGGCTGGTGACCAAGCTTGAATCGGAAGCCGGTTTAAACTGCTTCTCCTTTGCGAAAAAACAATGATCTTATTTTGGGCACCGTGTTGCCTTGTAATAGGCTAGCCGATACTCTTGACTTTGATATGCCTTCGTGCATAATCACGGCAACTTGTTCTTCCTTTGGGTGATGCACTTTCCGAAGTATTTTCTGCCATCGTTGGGCATGAATTTGGCTTGGCCAATCTTGAAGTGGAGGTTTATAAACCCACACTGTTGGAGGAGATAGCAGCTCCTATATATATATAATGCCGGTTTATCATGTAAACTGTGTCGGGTTATAATAAAACACCGTGCTACTCCGTAATAGGATGTTTATAAAAAATCAAACCGGGCAAATAGTCTCCGGATTAAAAATGGACCGTGTTCCATCAATTGACAGTTTGAACCAGCTTAAAACTTTGTCGGTTTAAAAAACACAACAAAAATAAAGAAATATCTATCAAAGAAAAATGTGAAGCAAAGGCAATGATAAAACCGTTTGCAAAAGGAGGCTTTATTTGAGCCGATCAGATGGCGTTACCATGGTCGGACACGACCAAGCTCCCGATAGGTGTAGCTATGGTTCAAGTCAGCCAGTTCCCCAAATGAAACCGTGGCATTTATGCCGATCAAGAGGTGTGGCAATGGTTCGGGTTCGACCAAGCCCCCAAGTGATTCTGTGGCCTTAGGCCGATCAAGAGGCGTGACTGGTTCAGACGTGACCAAGTCCCCAAGTGATCTGGTGGCTCTCGCCTATCAAGAGGTGTTGCATTGGTTCGGACACGACCAAGCCCCCAAGTGATATAACATGATGCTTTGAAAAGCTAACTCAAGGGGTAAACCGGAGGCCGCTTTAGAACAACTCCGTGTAACCACACATGATGTAAAAGAACAGATACCCCGCTTTAGCTGAGGTTCCGGTTTATTATATTTAATCATAATATATACATCGTCGTAATATGTACATAAGTAGAGCCAATGGCTCAGGTATAGTAAGGCCGAAGATGAGCTATGTTCCACGGCCTGTTGGTCTCCTCCTCTGATGTACGTGAGTCTTTATGCTCTCGAATATCGATCAGATAGTATGACCCGTTGTGCAGATTCTTGCTGACCACGAAAGGTCCCTCCCAAGGTGGGGATAGCTTATGCATATCAGTCTGATCTTGGATGAGCCGAAGCACCAAATCTCCTTCCTGAAAGGTTCTGGTTCTGACTCGGCGACTGTGATAACGACGAAGATCCTGTTGGTAAATCGCCGAGCGGGCGGCTGCTATGTCACGTTCTTCATCCAACAGGTCCAAAGCGTCTTGCCGTGCTGTCTCGTTGTCCGCTTCAACATAAGCCGCCACACGAGGTGAGTCATGACGGATATCACTTGGGAGAACCGCCTCCGCTCCGTAGACCATGAAGAACGGCGTGTATCCTGTTGATCTGTTGGGTGTAGTATTGATGCTCCATAACACAGATGGTAACTCTTCTACCCAACAACCCGGTGTTCTCTGCAAAGGAACCATAAGCCGGGGCTTGATGCCTCTCAAGATCTCTTGATTAGCCCTTTCTGCTTGACCATTGGACTGTGGGTGTGCCACTGATGAAACGTCAAGCCGGATGTGCTCCCGTTCGCAGAACTCCTTCATGGCACCCTTGGACAAATTGGTACCATTATCTGTGATGATACTGTGTGGAAAGCCAAACCGGAAAATCACTTTTTTGATGAACTGAACCGCCGTGGCCGCATCACACTTGCTAACAGGTTCTGCCTCCACCCACTTTGTAAACTTGTCAACCGCCACCAGGAGGTGGGTCTTCTTATCTTTGGACCTTTTGAAAGGCCCAACCATATCCAGCCCCCAAGTCGCAAACGGCCAAGTAATTGGAATCATTCTCAATTCTTGAGCCGGCACATGAGCACGTCTTGAAAACTTTTGGCAACCGTCACATCGTCTGACCAGATCCTCCGCATCAGCATGAGCAGTTAACCAATAGAAGCCATGGCGAAACGCTTTAGCCACCAAAGATTTTGAACCGGCGTGGTGACCACAATCTCCTTCGTGGATCTCACGCAAAATTTCACAGCCTTCTTCAGGAGACACACAGCGTTGAAACGCCCCTGATACACTGCAATGATGCAACTCGCCATTGACAATAGTCATGGACTTGGACCGCCGGATTATCTGTCGGGCCAGAGTCTCATCCTCTGGTAACTCGCCCCGGTTCATGTACGCCAGGTAAGGAAGCGTCCAATCCGGAATGACATGAAGAGCTGCCACCAATTGAGCCTCCGGATCAGGAATAGCCAAATCCGCTTCACCAGGGAGCTTGACCGACGGGTTGTGCAGCACATCCAGAAAAACATTGGGCGGGACCGGTTTGCGCTGAGAGCCCAGCCGGCTTAAAGCGTCCGCCGCTTCATTCTTCCGTCGGTCCACGTGGTCCACCTGATAGCCTTTAAAGTGACCTGCAACAATATCCACCTCACGACGATATGCTGCCATGAGTGGGTCCTTGGAATCCCAAGTGCCAGATACTTGTTGAGCCACGAGGTCCGAGTCACCGAAGCACTTAACTCGACTTAGATTCATCTCCTTAGCCATCCGGAGACCATGGAGCAAGGCTTCATACTCAGCTGCATTGTTAGTACAAGGGAACATTAAGCGGAGAACGTAACAAAACTTATCACCTCGTGGGGAAGTTAATACGACTCCAGCCCCCGAGCCTTCCAATTGCCTGGATCCGTCAAAATGGATGGTCCAATATGTGTGATCCGGCTTTTCTTCAGGTGCTTGCAGTTCCGTCCAATCATTGATGAAATCAACAAGTGCTTGAGACTTAACCGCCGTCCGAGGCACATACTTCAATCCGTGCGGCCCAAGCTCTATAGCCCACTTGGCAATCCGGCCAGTCGCTTCCCGGTTCTGGATGATATCCCCCAAGGGAGCAGAACTGACCACCGTAATGGGGTGCCCTTGGAAGTATTGCTTAAGCTTCCGGCTTGCCATAAAAACTCCGTATACCAGCTTCTGCCAATGCGGATACCTTTGCTTGGACTCAATGAGTACCTCGCTGATATAATAGACCGGACGTTGAACCGGATGCTCCTTACCTGCCTCTTTTCGCTCCACCACAATAGCCACACTGACCGCACGAGCATTAGCAGCCACATATAGCAGCAACGGCTCTTTGTCAATGGGAGCAGCGAGCACAGGCAGATTGGCCAATTGCCGCTTTAAGTCCTCAAATGCTTTATCAGCAGCAGAACTCCAGACGAATTGATCCGTCTTCTTCAACATCTGATACAAAGGGATTGCCTTCTCACCAAGGCGGCTGATAAACCGGCTTAACGCGGCAATCCGGCCTGCCAGGCGTTGAACATCATTGATACACTTCGGTTTAGCCAGGGAGGTGATGGCTGTGATCTTCTCCGGATTAGCCTCGATTCCCCTGTTGGACACCAGAAAACCCAATAACTTGCCTGCCGGTACACCAAAGACACACTTGGCCGGATTAAGCATCATCTTGTACGTCCTCAGGTTATCAAAGGTTTCCTTCAAGTCGTCAACCAGAGTCTCCTTCTCCCTGGACTTAACCACGATATCATCCACGTAAGCATGTACATTACGGCCAATCTGCTTGTGAAGACAATTTTGTACACACCGTTGATAAGTTGCCTGGGCACTCTTGAGCCCAAAGGGCATAGACACATAGCAGAAGGCTCCAAAGGGAGTTATGAATGCCGTCTTCTCCTGGTCCTTAACTGCCATTTTGATCTGATGATAGCCAGAATATGCATCCAAAAAACTTAAACGCTCACAACCCGCCGTAGCATCAATAATTTGATCAATACGGGGGAGGGCAAAAGGATCTGCTGGACAAGCCTTATTAAGATCTGTGTAATCCACACACATGCGCCAGGTGCCGTTTTTCTTAAGGACCAGCACCGGATTGGCAAGCCACTCAGGGTGAAAAACTTCAACAATAAAGCCAGCTGCTAAGAGCCTGGCTACCTCTTCTCCAATCGCCTTGCGTCTTTCTTCGTTAAACCGGCGGAGGAACTGTTTCACCGGTTTGTATTTAGGATCCACATTAAGGGTGTGCTCAGCGAGTTGCCTCGGTACACCTGGCATGTCAGAGGGCTTCCATGCAAAAATGTCCCGATTCTCACGGATGAACTCGATGAGCGCGCTTTCCTATTTCGGATCCAAGTTGGCACTGATGCTGAACTGCTTGGACGAATCGCCAGGTACGAAGTCAACAAGCTTAGTTTCTGCTGCCGATTTGAACTTCAGGGCCGGATCATGCTCCGTAGTTGGCTTCTTTAATGGAGTCATGTCCGCCGGATCAACATTGTCCTTATAATACTTCAGCTCCTCGGTGGCACAAACCGACTCTGCGTAGGCCGCATCTCCTTCCTCGCACTCCAAAGCGATTTTACGGCTTCCGTGAACCGTTATTGTCCCCTTGTGACCCGGCATCTTGAGCTGCAAATACACATAACAGGGCCGTGCCATAAACTTGGCGTAGGCCGGTCGCCCAAACAGGGCGTGATATGGACTTTGGATTTTCACCACTTCAAACGTCAATGTTTCCGACCTGGAATCATGATCATCTCCAAAGGCCACTTCCAGAGCTATCTTACCAACAGGATATGCTGACTTGCCAGGTACCACACCGTGGAACACCGTATTGGACGGTTTGAGATTTTTATCTGTTAGTCCCATACGACGGAAGGTCTCATAGTACAAGATATTAATGCTGCTCCCTCCATCCATGAGCACCTTGGTGAACTTGTAACCTCCCACCTGAGGCGCCACCACCAGAGCCAACTGACCCGGATTATCAACCTGGGGAGGGTGATCCTCTCTGCTCCATATGATTGGCTGTTCAGACCAGCGTAGATAACGGGGCACGGCCGGTTCAACAGAGTTGACTGCCCGCCTCTGAACCTTCCGGTCTCGCTTGTCCAAGCTAGTGGTGAAGACATGGTACTGCCCACTATTCAACTGCTTTGGGTTACTCTGGTAACCTGACTGTTGCTGCTACTGGTTGTAACCACCCTGGTTGTTCTGATTATTTTGATTGTTATGTCCGCCCGGATTACCATTAAATCCTGAACCGGAATTTCCTCCACCGTAACCCGGCCCGGATCCTGAGCCACCGCCGGAGCCGTGATCATACCGGAAAGCATTAGAATTCTTGAACTCCTGCATAATGAAGCAATCCTTCCAAAGGTAGTTTGCTGGCACCTCCTTCGTCCCATGCTTTGGACAGGGCTGGTTCAATAGATAATTTAAGTGGTCCGGGTTAGGGTTAGGCGCTCCACTGCGATTCGGCGGTTTACCCTTGCGTCGCTGACCCTTGTCCTGCGTGTTGGTATTAGCCACGAAGTCCATGTTGCCATCCGCTTTACGCTTGCCCTCGCTACCGTTACCTGCCGAGTGATGCTGCTGACCTTTGGAGTTGCTGTTCTTCTTTTCCTTCCCTGTCTTGTCATCATCAGACTCAGGATCCTTGGTACTATTAGAATCAGCATATTTTACCAAAGCAGCCATGAGGGTCCCCATGTCAGTGCAATGGCGCTTCATCCGTCCTAACTTCAGCTTTAGGGGCCCAAACCGGCAATTGCCTTCTAGGGTTATAACCACGGTGTCAGCGTTGATGCGGTCTGATGAATGCAGAACCTGCGAGACCCAGCGCACCCAATGAGTCGTCGATTCTCCTTCCTCCTGGACACAGGCAGCTAAGTCCACTATCGACATAGGCTGCTTACATGTATCCTTGAAGTTACTGATAAACCGGGCTCGTAATTGGGCCCATGAACTGATAGAATTGGCCGGTAAGCTTTTTAACCAAGTGCGGGCCGTTCCTTCAAGCATCATGGTGAAGTACTTCGCACATGCCGCATCATCCACATCAAGCATCTCCATGGCCATCTCATACCTCTCTACCCATGTCTCAGGGGGTTGATCTGCCGTGTAATTTGGTACCTTGCGCGGGCCCTTGAAATCCTTGGGCAGGCGCACATTGCGTAAAGCGGGGACAAGGCAAGGCACCCCCAAAGAACTAGAAGTAACACCAGGTTCAACCGAGATAGTTGGACGAACCGGCGTAAGCTGCCGAGCCTGATACTGTGCGGCTAACTCGGCCTCCCTGCGCGCTCGGGCCCGGTCCACCACTTCCTGAGCGTTATCAGCACCACCCGCCGGGTTGTTGCCGCGGGGTGCTCCACGTCGTTCATTACTTGACACTGTCGGTTCATCCATATGCCTGCTATAGCTCCGGCTTGGACGAGGGGTCGAGTGGATCCGGTCGCGGCTGTACGAGTATGCTTCCTGTTGGACCAAAGCTGTCCTAAGAAGCTCCTTGACCCGTCGCGTCTCTACCGCCTGCGGCGAGTCACCTTCAATTGGAATGGCCTCCAGCCGTGCAGCAGCGGCAACGAGATTGTCCATTGGGTTGGAGTAGTGACCCGGAGGTGTTGAAACAGCCTGAGGTATAACAGTGTTTTGACGAGGCGGATTCATCAGACGGGGCTGAACCGGCGCGCCGGTCCCAGGAGCTTCCGCCCGGTTTCCCTCCAGCGGATTACTGGTTCCTGCTCCTGGGGTGTTGAAAAGGTCTCTGGCCTCGAAAACCGAAGGCAAACGGGATCGGTACTTCCTCTTCATGACTTCATGCGACGCGTTCTGGTCCAACATGAGCCTGTAGGCTTGTGCGTCTAAAGCGGCCCGCTCTGTGGTCATCCTGGCATTCTCAGCTGCCAGGTCCGCCTTGGCCTGGGTGATCTGTTCCTTCACCTTTGCAATCTCCGCGTTGTGGACTTCCTGATCCGCCGGGTTAGCTTCTGCCATAAGCACATCCAATGAATCAAATAGATCTGATAGAACTTGGGCCGGCGGGCGTGCAGAGCTTCCTACCCCGGCAGCTGTCGCCGCTACTGAACCGGAGGTTATTGGGGCAACGGTCGAAGAATGAAGCGCTGCTTGTGTGCCGGCCATGAATATTCCAACTCGGTTGGGTAGATCAAAGGGGTCCGGAATACTGTCGCCATTGGAACAGCCCCCAATCCAGCCATATTGTAGCTGATATAGAGATTCGGTTTCTCCGGTTGATGACTCGTCGCCGGAATAAACGACGGTCTCGCCACGAGATTCCGATCCATCCTCATAACTTCCTCCATGGATGACCCCCACGAAGGCACGCTTCACGGCCGGTTTAACCCGGGCGGATCACGCACGCTGAGCCGTTTCGACGAGGTCGGTGCAGATGTCCGACTCAGGGCCCGGTTCACCGATCTTGCCGATGAAAACGTGTATGCCACCAAAGGGGACCCGGTACCCGTACTCAACTGAGCCGGCCTCGGGGCCCCAGCCTGCATCATCGATGTAGAGCTTGCCGCGACGACTCTTAGTCATCCGGCCCACAATGTAGCCCTCGAGTCCTTCAAAGCGGCCCTCCAAGAACTTGAAACCATCATGCGATAGCCCCACGGTGGGCCCCAACTGTCGTGGTTTTGTCACGGCAGATGTCCTCGTGAAAGGACTTAGTCGTGGAGCCATCGCAACGGGTTAGCTTGAAGGGGTTAAAGCGGACACAGGGACGCAAGAGAGTTTATACTAGTTCGGCCCCTTCGATGAAGGTAAAAGCCTACGTCTAGTTGTGATTGAATTGATGGGGTTTCGATGACTAGGGAGCAAACAAGCTTCGCCTAAGTCTCAAATTGTTGTCTGTTGTCCTTGAACCGCCACCGGGTCGTCCCCTTATATACATGGGTGACGCCCGTCGGTTTACAGAGTCCCAACACTGGCTCATATACGTGTTCGGTTTGGTCTCTACTTATTCCTAACTTACAATACAAGTTTACATACCGACGCCGGTTTACGGCTACAGGCCTTAAACCGATCATGGGTTTTAAGCCATCATCTACCTTCATGGGCTTTAACATACTTAACTACTGATGAAGTTAACCCGGCCCAGATAGGCCGGTTTACGCCCAGTAGTAATATCCCCAACACTGCGTGAGCCCCCGAGCGTGGGCCGGTCGCCGTATCGCGATGCCCTAAGGCATGGACTCAGGAGGGCGTGCATGCCAGTTTGCTCATTTCAGGGTGTCGTGCGAGGATTAAGACGCCAAAGTCTAGGGCACCAAGGCTTTGGCGAGGTGTGTTCATGGGAAGGCCCGAGCGCACACACCGTGCCCAGCCCCCACGCGCGAGACGCGCGAGGAAGAGCAACGGGCAACTATCACTCTCCCTAAGGCAAGACCTAAAAGTGCGAAAGCTATGAGGAGAAAAACTTCCCAACCCCTTTCAAATAAAGACGTGAGAACCTCATCATTCCAAGAAGTTGCAAATCAGCTACAGAAAGGAAGCAAAAGAACATCCGCGTCCGGCACCTACACTAGTCGTCTGGTCTTCCCACCAGGACGGAGCATGGTGCTTCCACTAGGACATGGGTGGGAGCCCCCATGAGGCCCAGGGGTGGCACTCAGGAGACTCTGAGGCATGTACAACCCCACTCATTATTATGTGACAGTTTCACGAGTGGAGACTTGAGAGGCGCATGGTGCTTGTTGGTCACAAATAGAATTTTCAGAGGTGCTGGATGTTCATGGCATTCTGGATGGGGACCCCGTCCTCCAGCTCCAGGCGTACGGCGCCAGGCATAGAGACACGGGCGATCCTGAACGGGCCCTCCCACATAGGCGAGAGCTTGTGAAGCCCCTCCCTGGAGAGCACCCGTCTCAGAACAAGGTCACCCACCTCGAGGGTCCTGGAGCAGACGCTATGACAGTGATACCGCCACAACACCTATTGGTACCTCGCGGCACAGAGCAAGCCTTGGTGGCGGCCCTCCTCCCCGAGCATGAGGTCCATCCCCCGCGAGGCGTCCTGGCGTGCCTCGTCAAACGCCAAGACCCGGGGGGTGCGATGTTTGACCTCATGAGGGAGGACTGCCTCAGCCTCGTAGATGAGGAAGAATGGGGTCTCGTCGGTGGGCTCAGTCGCTGTGGTGCGGATGGACCACAGCACGGACTGAAGATCATCGATCCATCCCTGCCGCAGGCCTTGAGTTTCTTCTTGAAGCTCCTCGCCTTGAGGCCCCTCAGGACCTCCGCGTTGGTGCGCTCGGCTTGGTCATTACTCCGTGGGTGCGCCACCGAAGTGTCGCATATCTGCATTCCAAGGTTAGCACAATATGTTTTGAAGATGTTGCTCGTGAACTGAGAGCCATTTGTCCGTGATGATACGGTTGGGGACTCCAAAGTGGCTCACGAGGCCCTTGATGAACTTGACGGCCGAGCCAGCTGGGATGGTGCGCACGGGCTCCTCCTCCATCCACTTGGTGAACTTGTCGATGGCAACGTGGAGGTTGCGGTAGCCCCCGGCTGCTCGAGGAAACGGGCCCAGGATATCCAGCCCCAAGACCGCAAACGGCCAGGAGAGTGGGATGGTCTGGAGGCCCTGAACGGGTTGGCGGATCAGTTTGGCATGGAATTGACATGGCCCACAGGATCTCACCGGCTCAGTGGCATCATTGAGCGTCATGGGCCAGTAGAAACCGCTGCGGAACGCCTTGCCCGTGAGGGTGCACGACAAAGAGAGATTCAGTGACCATCCCCACTGTGGGTGTCAACCAGTAGCTCGTACCCCTGCTCCTTGGAGATGCACCGCAAAGAGACGTTGTTTGGGCGCCTTCGATAGAGCTTGCCATCCTCCAGGTAGTATGCGGTGGCCTGGCGGGCCACGCGCTCTGCGTCTTCCTCCTTCTTCGGCAAGGTGCCTCGGAGCAGGTACGCCTTAAACTCCTCATTCTAGCACCCCTCCTAAGGTTTGAGCGTGAGGAGCGGGTGAGCTCCGGAGGTTAGACATCAGGCCGGGGAGCCCGAGGAGGGGGCCATGGGCAGTTCCTCCCGAAGCAGTGTCGGGCCTGCAGTGGGGGGTGCCGCCGACGGCTTGAGGAGCCGCTCTTCGAAGACGCCAGGCTTCTGAGGTTCACGCCGAGATGCCCTCTTGGCGATGTCGTCCACCTCGTTGTTCATGGCACACGGTACATGCTGCAATTCCAAGCCCAACAATCGTTTTTCAGTTTTGCGTACCTCTTCTAGGTATGCCTCCATGTGCTCGTCTTTAGGCTTGTACTCCTTGTTGAAGAAGTTGATGAGGAGCTGAGAGTCGCCCTTGATGGTGAGACGCCTGACCCCAAGGGCTGCGCAACCCTGAGGCCAGCGATCAGGCCCTCGTATACTGCGATGTTGTTGGAGACGTTATCATCATGCTGGAAGCAGAGTTGCACGACGTAGTAGAGCTTGTCCTAGGTAGGTGAGATGAGCACGGCTCCAGCCCCCGTGGCTTGGCACGCGAACGCGCCATCGAAGTACATACCCAGCCATGTGACACCTCCTCTCCGGGCGTGAGGGAACGGTCTTTGCCCACCCCTCGGTCAGGGGCGTCATTCCATTCCGCCACAAACTCAGCAAGGGTCGTGCCCTTGATGACCCTGGTGGTGCTGAACTCCAACTGGAGCGCCTGTAGCTCGATGTTCCACTCAGCAACCCTTCTCGTGGCGTTGGGGCGCTGGAGGACCTTCTCCAGGGGGTATGCGGAGACAACTTTGATGGGGTGGCCTTGTAAGTAGTGGCGCTGCTTCCTCGAGGCGACGAGGAGTGTGAGAAGGAGCTTCTGCAGCATGGGGTAGCATGCACGTGTGTCATGCTGCACCATGTTGATGAAGTACATGGGGTGCTCGATGAGGGAAAAGGCGTGGACGGTGTCCTACCTTTCTTGACATGAGGGAGCCTCGGGAGCCTTTCTGTCCGGTTGGGTAGTCGGGGCCTCAGGACCGCCATCCTAAGGTGGCATTGACGCAGCAGTGCGCGGGGCGCTACAACAAGCTCCCACACCCGCGCGGTCCTCCCGGACTGCCACACATGCTGCGCTAGCCGAGTTGGCTATGGCGGCTAGGTAAAGCACTAGGGGCTCGAGGGACAAAGGGCCACCATCACCGGCGGGCTAGGGAGATACCTCTTGAGGTCTTGGAAGGCTGCCTCAGCCTTCGGAGTCCCTTCGAACGGGCCCATCTTTTTCATCATCTTGAAGAACGGAAGGGCGTGCTCATCGAGCTTGGAGATGAAGCACCCCAATGGAGTCATGTAGCCCGCGAGCTTCTACATCTCCTTGAGGGTCTGCGGCAGGCTCATCCTCTCTATCGCCCTGATCTTTTCTGGGTTGGCCTCGATCCCTCTGTGTGACACCAGGAAACCCAGCAGCTTGCCAGACAGGACGCCGAACATGCATGTCCCCAGATTGAGTCATAGGTTTACCTTGCGCCGGTTGGCGAATGTTTCTTCCAGGTCTTCGACAAGGTTCCTCGCCTCCCACGACTTGACCACTATGTTATCAACATACGCCTCGGCATTCCTCTCGAGCTGCTGGCCCAGGGCAATGTGCATCAACCGCTAGAAAGTCGCACCGGCATTGCGCAACCAGAACGGCATGCAGGTGTAGAAATACATCCCACACGTGGACAAGAAGGCCGCCTACTCGACGTCCTACACCGCCATCTTGATCTGATGGTAACCCAAGAAGGCGTCCAGGAAGCACAGCAAGTCGCACTCGGCGGTGGAGTCGACCATCTGGTCGATGCGCGGGAGAGGGAAAGGGTCCTGAGGGCAAGCTTTGTTGAGGCTTGTGAAGTCGATGCACATGTGCTCCTTTCCGCCCTTTTTGGGGACGATGACCAGGTTGGCCAGCCAATCTAGGTGCCCCACCACCCGAATGATGCCAGCTTCTTGCAGCTTGTGGACCTCCTCGACGATGAATGATTGCTTCTCCGAGGCTTGCTGCCGCGCCTTCTGATTCACCGGGTGCGCTCCGAGGAGCACCATCAAGTGGTGCTCGATCACATTTCGTGGGACGCCGATCATGTCCGTTGCCTCCCATGCAAACACATCCTTGTTCGCACAGAGGAAACCGATCAGCGCCTCTTCCTGGTCTGGGGGGAGGCCGGCGCCTATGGTGAAGGTGGGATCGGAGCCCCTGTCGTCGACTGGCACCTACTTCGTCTCCGGCGATCTTGAGAGAACAACTGTTTCTTCTTTGCGGGCGCGGCTTCCGGGGTCTCTGAAGTTTCTTTGGTGCTTGGTCGTGCCGTCGTAGCAGCCCACAAGCTGAGCTTCAGGGCCAGGCGTGCATCTCGGGTGTTCCCCATTACCGTGAGGATGCCGCTGCAACCAGGCATCTTGATGACGTTGTATCGGGGTGCGCTGCCAGCATGAACTTGGCGAGAGCCGGGTACCCAAGGATGGCGTTGTACGGGTGGCTGATGCGGGCGATCTCGAAGTCGATGAGCTTAGTGCAGTAGTTGTAGCATGTGCCGAAGGTGATGAGAGGGGGACGGATCTGTCGCAGAGGAACGGTTGAGCCGTCGACCACTCTCACGAAGGGTTTGGTGGGGGCGAGCTGATCATAAGGCACTTGGAGTTGATCAAAGGCCTCCATGAAGAGGACGTTGAGGCCAGCGCTGCCGTTGATGAGGGTCCTAGTGCCTGCAACATTGATGATGGTGCGCGTGTAGAGCATGGGGAGCACGCCGGCTCCGACCGTAGTCTTGGGGTGATCCCTAGAGTCGAAGACGGTGTCGGTTTCGGGTGTCGCCCGGCCTGGAGGAGCCCCCTGCCGCGGCTGGGCGACCCCAGCTGTCGGAAGTGCTGCTTGCCGTGGCGGCTTGATGCTGGTGTCTACGACCCGCCGAGGATGGCCACAACAGCATGGGGGCGCCGGTGCCACGAAGCGCGTGATGAACAGATCACGTAGCTCGTCCCTGGAGGACACTGAAGACTCCGGCAGGCTGAGCAGTCAGGAGCGCAACATGCCCGTAATGGCCAAGGGGAGCCAGTTCGCCATGACTTTGTCGTCGCCGCCCGCCGCCTCGATGGCCTCCGCGTACACCTGAAGGAATTCCGCAGGGTCCGTCGTGCCATCATACCGCGGGGGGTAGCGCCAGCTTGAACTTCAGTGGCCACCACACTTTTCGGAGGGCAGGGGAGAAAGCTCGAAGGCCCGCGATGCCTCCAAGCACGCCTGGCAGCCCGGTCGGTGGGGTGACGCCTTCCATGAGAGCCATGCAACGCGGGCAGAGCGCATCTGATGAAGAGACAGATCTTCGACACGCTCCTACCTGGCGCGCCAAATGACGGATTTAGGGCTCCGCAGACCCAAGGAAGGTTCGAACTCTGGGCGTGTGCGAAGAACTCAACCTCTCCAGCCAGTCAACCCAATGCTCCCACGGCCTAGCTCAATGAACAAGGAAGATGGACACGACAGTTTACCCAGGTTCGGGCCACCTTGCGCTGTAAAACCCTACTCCTACTTTGTGGTGGATTGGCCTCACGAGGGGCTGAGGATGAACTAGTACAAGGGATGAACAACCTCGCGGGGTCTGCTCTGGTGAGGGAATGAGTCGACCAGGTTCATATCCATCTCTTAGTGGTGGCTAACTTATACTTATAGTGGCCTCGATTCTCTTCCCCCAAAACGTAGGCGGGAAGGGATCCCATAGTCGCCAATTTGAAAGGGGGGAAGTAGTACATCTTATCCTAATGAAAGGTGCTCTTCGCCTGCAAAGCTTCTGGTCAAGACGCTGTGGTGGGCTCGGTGATGACATCTGTCCTACCGTCCTGGAGGTCTTGGTCTCGTTGCACTGGAATGGAAACCCTTGCCAGATTCCCGGGGAACCCACGCTTGTGCTTGCCTCCTTAGCACCAAAGAGGAAACTGCCTCCTCGGCGCCTGCTGTTGCCCGCCTGGCCTTGGTCGTGGCTTGCCTCAATGACACCTGATGAGATTGGGCACATGCATAGAAATCTCCGCTCCTCAGGAGGCCGCTTAGGGAGGCCGCTCCCTCCGGAGGTCTTGGTGTCGTCCGCCTCGTGAGGCTTGGCCCCTCGCGAGGGTCTTGCCTTGTTGGTGTTGCAGATGGGCTGTACTATGCCATCGATAGAGCCACGCCGTGGGACGCGGGCGGGTAGGTCTAGTTACCCTGGTTCCTAGAATGCCGACAGCTCCAAATGATCTACATCAACATTGAGCATCCACATCTTCAACACCTACATGAAGTAATCATCTACAAAACCCAAGGTTAGTTCATCCCTCTAAGGGGGATATCACATCTAGGGGGAGCTTTCCTCTAAGAATTGAACTAATGCAACTCTAATGGTGTGAACACAACAATGCTTTATGTAAAACTGGTAACCCCACTTGTGCATAAACGATGAGTATGTCCTACGATCAAATGTTCTGATTTGACTCCTTAGTCAATATACTCATATATAGTTGACCTTGTAATCGCCAATTTCTTGATAGATGGTAGAGTGTTTGTGCATGCTTGCCACATGTTTTATTTGCCATCTATGTGAGCATGTTGGTTGCATAATTTTCTCCATTCGAGGACATCCATTTGTTTCTTTGATTGTTTGGTTTTTCTTTCTGCCAAATGGATGGACAAGAATGCCTAAGTACTCCCTCTAGCTATCTATGATTTTTCTCATCTCAAACTCAATCCATGCTATATCAC
Organism: Triticum aestivum; assembly: GCF_018294505.1. Classification (NCBI taxonomy): domain Eukaryota; kingdom Viridiplantae; phylum Streptophyta; class Magnoliopsida; order Poales; family Poaceae; genus Triticum; species Triticum aestivum. The sequence goes on from NC_057806.1 coordinate 236,920,130, forward strand.
AATGTTTGAACAAGTCGAATTCGGACCCTCTGAGTGAGGAGCACTCGGAGCCACCGATCCATCAGGGGCTTAACTTCCAAAACATCTTAATGTGTTTCGGTTAGACCTACTCACTCCTACTCGGTCTCACCGAATTCATTAAGTTGATCTAGGTATTTATCTTGGTGCAACCGAATTGAACAATTTGGTCACACCGAGTTGCAGCAACTGCTAGCAGTTTTCCATCTCGGTGCCACCAAGTCATTCCACTCGGTCCCATCGATAGCGTGTGGGTATATATACCGCGGGTTGAAATTTTGGAAACTGCTCCAAACAACTTGACCGCTCCACCCAGCACAGCCTCCCCCTTGGTCTCCGGGCTGTCACCATCGTCGCTAGTGACCTCCTGTCACTTGTCTCCGCTGTCGTAAATGGAATCCTCACCACCGTTGCCGCCGTAGCAAGTCCGTCGCCAAGTTAGGCTACGAATTTAACCCTTTGTGCTTTCCATAATTCGGATTCTTGCACAAAGTTCATTACCATTGTTCCTCCCACGTATGAGATCAATCTATCCACCAAACGAATTCCGTAAAATAGATTTGATGCAAAAACATAGGGTTAGGTTTCCAACGAACTCATCTGGGACCGACCGATCTGAGGATCTTGGTCACACCGATTGGCCCTGACGATTGCACATGTACTACTCGGTGTGACCAAAGTGTACTGATCGGTGCGACCGAAATCACGTTCTCTATGAAACCCTAGCATCCGGGAGTCACCGAACTGCATTTCGGTCTGACCGAAACTATGTGTTTAGACTTTGTTTGTGCTTCGGTGTCATCAAGTTTGTCAAATCGGTAGCTCCAAAATGCTTTCTTCAGAAAACTAAAATTAAGTTTTTGTCTCAATATTTTTGCAAAATAAGCTGCACTTTGTGATGCTCATCCACTCTATCTATACCCAACTATTCACAAGGTCAGTTTCAGCAATGTCAGAGGGCAGTGATAGCCAGAACAAGTGTAAAGAGCATGGCAGCCATAGTGAGGACACTAGTCCTTGAAGTAGTTATGATGAGGGGAGCAGATGCACTCCCAGCAACTTACCTAAGGCAGCCACCAAGACAAGGAAGAAGAGAACATCTGAATCTGAGGATGAAGATTTTGTTATGGAGGAGGATGTGACCTCCAAGAAGAAGGTGCTCAAGAAAGAGTACGTTGCTGCTGCTGCCAAGAAACGAAAGCAGTTATGATGAGGGGAGCAGATGCACTCCCAGCAACTTACCTAAGGCAGCCACCAAGACAAGGAAGAAGACAACATCTGAATCTTACGATGAAGATTTTGTTATGGACGAGAAAGTGACCTCCAAGAAGAAGGTGCTCATGAACATTAGAATCGTTACCAAGAAACAGAAGTACCTGATATTTCAATTGGCGTGCGTGCGCTCTACTAATTGGTCCAGTATGTATATCAGCAGGGGATGTGGGTGTAACAATGGTATTGATCTCCTCATCATCCTCCCCTTCTTGAAAAGAAGTCATCCTCGACGAAAGCTCATCTTCCTCACCCAAATAAGGCTTCAAATCTGCAATGTTAAAAGTGGGACTAACCCCAAAATCTGCAGTTAGCTCAAGTTTATATGCATTATCATTTATTTTCTCTAACACCTTAAAAGGACCATCAGCACGTGGCATTAGCTTTGATTTGCAAAAATTAGGAAATCTAACCTTAAGCAAATGTAACCAAACAAGATCTCCAGGTGCAAACACAACATGTTTTCTACCCTTATCTCCAGTAAGTTTATATTTAGCATTCATACGCTCAATGTTTTCCTTAGTTAACTCATGCATTTTTAAAATCAATTCAGCACGTTCTTTAACATCAAAATTAACCTTCTCCGAAGATGGAAGAGGCAACAAATCAATAGGTGCACGAGGTAGGAAACCATACGCAATTTCAAAAGGGCACATCTTAGTAGTAGAATGGAATGAACGATTATAAGCAAATTCAATATGAGGCAAGGATTCTTCCCACATTTTCTTATTATTCTTCAAAACAACCCTCAGCATAGTAGACAATGTTCCATTGACTACTTCTGTTTGTCCATCAGTTTGGGGGTGGTAAGTAGTACTAAAAAGCAGTTTAGTCCCCAACTTAGCCCATAAACATCTCCAAAGTAACTAAGAAATTTAGTATCATGATCTGAAACAATAGTATTTGGCACACCATGCAAGCAAATAATTTCACAAAAGAACAAATCAGCAACATGAACAGCATCATCGCTTTTATGACATGGTATAAAGTGTGCCATTTTCGAGAATCTATCCACAACAACAAATATGCTATACCCGCCCCTTATTTCTTCTAGGTAAACCTAAAACAAAGTCCATAGATATATCCTCCCAAGGAACACTAGGTACAGGCAAAGGCATAGATAAACCATAAGGATTGAGTCGTGACTTACCTTTTTGACATGTAGTGCAGCAAGCAACAAAACGCTCAACATCCCGTCTCATCTTCGGCCAAAAGAAATGTGTAGCAAGTATATCCTCCGCCTTCTTGACGCCAAAGTGTCCCATTAGTCCTCCTCCATGCGCCTCCTGCAGCAACAAAAGACGAACGGAGCTAGCTGGAATGCATAGCTTGTTAGCACGAAACACAAATCCATCATTAAGAACGAACTTGTTCCAAGTTCTCCCTTCCTTACAATTCTGCAATACATCTTTAAATTCAGCATCATGCACATATTGATCTTTTATGGTCTCCAAACCAAATATTTTAAAGTCAAGTTGTGAAAGCATAGTATAATGACGAGACAATGCATCAGTAATAACATTTTCTTTACCCTTCTTATGTTTAACGACATAAGGGAAAGTCTCAATGAATTCAACCCATTTAGCATGTCTACGGTTCAGTTTTGCTTGACTTTTAATGTGTTTCAAAGATTCTTGATCAGAATGTATAACAAATTCCTTGGGCCATAAATAATGTTGCCATGTTTCTAAGGTCCGAACAAGAGCATATAATTCTTTATCATAAGTAGAATAGTTCAAACTAGGCCCATTCAATTTTTCAAAAAAGTATGCAACAGGTTTCCATCTTGTAATAACCCACCTCCTAATCCAATTCCACTAGCATCACATTCAAGCTCAAAGGTCTTACTAAAATCAGGAAGTTGGAGTAAAGGAGCATGGGTCAACTTATCTTTCAATACCGTGAAGGCTTCTTCCTGTGCGGCACCCCAAACAAAAGGCACATCCTTATTTGTAAGCACGTTGAGAGGTGCAGCAATGGTGCTGAAATCTCTCACGAAACGCCTATAGAAACCAGTGAGGCCAAGGAAACTCCTCACTTGTGTGACCGTTTTGGGTTGCGGCCAACTCTCAATAGCTTCTATCTTGGCTATCAACTTCAATTCCCTGTGGAGTAACAACATAGCCAAGAAAATATACTCAGTCGGTGCAAAAGGTGCACTTTTCAAGGTTACCAAACAAACGTGCATCACGTAGAGCAATCAAAACAACGCGTAAATGTTCTAGATGTTCCTCCACAGATTTGCTATAAATCAATATGTCATCAAAGTAAACTACCACAAATCGTCTAATGAAAGCATTAGTTAACCCAAAAGGCATGACTAACCACTCATATAATCCAAACTTAGTTTTAAATGTTGTTTTCCATTCATCTCCCAATTTCATACGAATTTGATGGCATCCACTACGCAAATCAACATTGGAGAATATTGTAGAGCCACTCAATTCATGAAGCATATCATCTAGCCTAGGAATAGGATGACGATAACAAATAGTAATATTATTAATGCCTCTACAATCAACACACATACGCGACGTACCATCTTTTTCGGCACTAAAATGATAGGAACAGCACAAGGACTAAGGGATTCGCGTATATAACCTTTGTCGAGTAGTTCTTGTACTTGACGCATAATCTCCTTCCTCTCCTCTGAATTGGTATGGTATGGTGCATGGTTGGGTAATGATGCACCGGGAATTAAGTCAATTTGATGCTCAATCCCTCGAATAGGTGGTAATCTTGGTGGCACGTCTTGTGGAAAGACGACAGCGAACTCCTGCAAAATGTTACTGATAGCAGGAGGCAAAGAGGAAGGCACGTCCTCGAATGAAAATAATGCCTCATTGCACACAAAAGCATAGCAAACAAATTTGCTAAAATCTAGATCATCAGTATCAGATTTGGTGGCAAGTAAACATGCACTTTTCAATTCAATTTCAGAAGCAACACTACATGGTTTATTAGTAGGCTTCATTTGATGCTCTAATTCTTTTGCCACAATCTGATTTTCACTCTTATTTTTCTCCTATTTTGCTTTATTAGCTCTATTAATATCATCTTTCAAAATGGAATCAGGAGTCATAGGAAGCTATGAACAAGAGTATACTGGTTGTTTCTACCATGGTGTATAGAATTTTTATCAAATTGCCATGGTCTACCAAGTAATAAGGAACATGCTTGCATAGGTACCACATCACAATCAACATAATCAGCATATGTAGAGATACTAAAATGCACACGAACAATACATGTTACCTTAACCTTGCAGCTGTTGTTGAACCATTGGATGTAGTAAGGATGTGGATGTGGTCTTGTGGTGAGAGATAGCTTCTCCACCATCTCCATGCTAGCCAAGTTATTGCAGCTCCCTCCATCAATGATGACGCGAACAGAACGTTCCTTCACAACTCCCTTTGTATGGAACAAATTATGCCTCTGATTTTGCTCAGCCTGTGTAACCTGCACACTCAAAACACGTTGAGAAACTAAAAATTCATACCTGTCAGCATCTTCAACAGCCTTATATTGCATCTCATGATCAGAATCATCTCCACCGTGTTCTTCATGTGTAATAAGAGCCAAACTCTCCTCATCATAGTCACTAGAGGACTCATACCCACCATCCTCAGTAACAATCATCACATGCTGAGATTTGCATTCTCTCGCAAAATGTCCTCTTCCCTTACAACGATGACAAATAATATCACTTGTGTGCCCTGTTGATGCCATGGAAGAAGAAGAGCTCTACGCAGGCCCATCAGGTGTGCTCTTGGCAGATAGTGGTGGTTGTGCCTTCTTTCCTGTATCATGGCTGGAGGTGGCACCTGATGCAGGTGCTGGTGCAGTGGAAGTAGAGGATGCACGTGGTGTCCATGATGAAGATCGACCTGTAGAAAAGTTAGTTCGTGGCAATGCCTGTCGATCCTGCACTTCACGTTCAGCTTTACAAGCAAGATGGAATAAAAAAGTGATATTAGTATACTCCTTATACTCTAGAATGGTCTGAATCTCTCTATTTAATCCACCCATAATACGTGCAAGCATAGCTTCATTCTCCTCAACTATATCACATCTAATCATGCCAGTTTGAAATTCCTGATAATATTCTTCTACATAATTTTTTGATTGTCTTAAACGCTGCAATTTTGAAGTAATTCACGTTGATAATATGGTGGAACCCAACGAGTATGCATAGCAGTTTTCAAAGCAGCCCAAGTAGCTGGAATATGATATAATCTACAATGTTCAGACCACCAAACACATGCAAAACTAGTGAAAGCACAAACAGCAGCAGGAACACGTCTCTCCTCGGGATATTGTAAACATGTAAAACATTGTTCAGTATCTAACTCCCAAGTAAGATATATATCAGGAACATATCTACCATCAAATGGTGGAATATTCAACTTCAATTTAGGAAAAAGGTCATGATCTCGTACCTCAGGTGTGGTGCAACCCTACCATTGCGATGATACACCTGAGGACGACCTGGTGGTGGTGGTGCTGGTGGTTGCACGTAGTTCTGATTTTGATCAACCTCATCCTCGTAATGGTCCTCCAGCTCTGCAGTAGCAGCAGGAGCTACAGAAGCATCAACAGCGGCACCAGAATTTTGCCCAGGGTCAATGGGAACGCGCTGTGCCCGTCCCACTTGATTTGGAAGGCGACATTGTTGTTGTTGTTGTTGTTGTTGTTGTTGTTGTTATAGAGGTGCATTAGGTGCAGCCGGCGGTGGTGGTGGAAGACGCACGAGCAATTCATTAAACTTGTTATCGAGCTTTGTTTCAAACGTCTTCTCCATGCCATCTATCTTCTCCATGGCCTCTTCAAATCTGTTTAGCACATTTTGCACCTGTCCACTCATCATTTGCTGGAATTTATCATGAAACTCCTTATTCGTCATGTTCTCCCAGTCAGTCTTGTCGGCTTGTGATCCTACCATGGTTAGCAGCAATAGAAACACACAAG